>NW_024962252.1:31624351-31848235 GCF_019238085.1 Lagopus leucura
TTTCCTTCTTTCCTTCTTTCCTTCTTTCCTTCTTTCCTTCTTTCCTTTTTCTTTCCTTCTTTCCTTTATTTTTTAGTTTATTTTTTTGTTTACTTTTCATGGGTGAGGCACTTGATTCTGTGCTAATGAGCAATGTAAGAATGAGATAAATTCATTTCCCATCCTTTACAATGTGGAATGAACAACCCACCAGAAAACTAAATATTGATGCTGTCTGCTGCACTGATAATTGGTCTCTGCTTTCATCTCCAAACAATCCCTTGCTTGGATTCCATTATTCATTCTAAGCAGAAAAGGATTATTAATGCAGTGTTCTTTATTTTTTTTCCTTTGGTGTGTGTATGAACAAGAGAGCAATACTGCAATAAATGTATTGGCTAAGAGAAAACATTTGCAAGAGATCCTTGCCCATTTTTTTAATCTTCTCTTATCATGAAGAATGTGTGCAGTGATAAATCGTTCTGCTAATCAAACAGCACTGAAAGGTTAGGTCATTGGAAGTCTTTAGTCATTTTGTGCTTTTCAAGAGTGAATTTGTTAAAATTATGCTGAATATCCACTTAAAGCCTCAGCTGAAAACCCTACCTGTGTTTTATAACTCTGCACTGTCAGAACTCATAATAAGTCAAACATTCTTTCAGAGGTACTCATAAGGGAGAAAAAACCCTGTAAATTTAAGAGTAATTTCAGATTGTAAATGAAAAAGAGAGGCACGACTGTTCATTTGCACCAATCATGCCTTCCTTTCATCTGCTCTGATTAGGCCTGGTGCGGTTTCATCAAACTACTCCATCACCGAGCTGTCACTCCAGTCGTCTGTTGATTGAAAACAATCAGGGCTCTGATGGCACAATTATTCTGACCCTTTAACTAGAGGCTGCTGTGATAATGAAAGGTTGATTATGATAGTTTGTGCCTCTTTCAGTTTGCCAAGAAGGTTAATTTGGGCATCAGACGGATGTTTAATGGGCGCTTGCTGGCTACACTGAGGTAAATGAGAACGTGCAGTCTTCGATATTGCATGGATATAGTTTGGCTGTCAATCATTGTCATTTTGAGTTTGTGCCTCACACTCTGGAAATCACATTTTATTTTTTCCTTGGGATTTAATTTATTCTGTGCCCTGAGGAAGTTCTTTCGCTCCATGACCTTCACAGTAGCTTTCTCTGTCTTTTTTCCCTTCCCTCAAATGGAGCCCAAAGGCATAATATATCTAGAGGAACATTTTTCTTTCATTTTCCGCATTAGGGGGGGAAAAAAAAAGAAGAAGGAAATTTTAAAATCCCTGTTTATCTACTCACCCCGAACAGAGTAAATGTTTTAATTCTGATTGTAAAATCAGGATGTGCAAATGAAAGCTTGCCTGCTTGCTAATGCAGCACCACACCAGGGGCTGCTTACATACATACGCATTTGTAAAACTGACAAACAGGTAATTTTAAAATGTCGCTGTGTAAAGAGGTTGGGGGATGGCACAGCAATATTTTCAGAGATTGCACACGTATGCCTCAGCCTGGTGCCTTAAAAAGACGGTCTCAGTCACCGTAGTACAACTTTTTGAGTTGGAAAGTCTCTCTTCAGGGTTCAGGGGCAAAAGACGTTTCATTGCTGATTCAGAGATTATTAATATTTACTGTGTTCAGATGGAGAGAATCCTATGCATAATTTTGTAGTTGTTTGGCTCAAGGTGCAAAAGAAATGCAAATACCTCATAATTTTGATTGTTCTACATGCAGCTCATTACAGTCTTATTTTTATGCACATTCTTAATTCAAAATAAAAAGATGAAGAAGATTTCCTTCCTTAAGGCTCTAGGTTTGGGTCACTCGTTTCCCATGCTGAAAAATGTAAGGTACTACCTGATTGATAAAACTCACATTTACTTGATGACTTCCGTGCTAGCTTTCTAAGAGTATTTGTGTGTAACCCATGGCTTTGAAAAATTGAGGGTGTTTTTGTTTTTCCACAGAAAGAATTCTTTACTCATGTGCTTTTATTACATGGCTGATACAGTCCAATTAGTTTGCCGTAAGTAAAATGCTTAAATTGATATCCTGAACCCTCTGGGTTTTGTCCTCTGTAGTCCCTAGAGAAAGGAGGACTGAGACCCTTTAGAAATCCAAATTCACGCCCATTGGAAATTTCTACTCATTTTAGTACATGAAAATTTCTACAGAGTATTTAATGGATTTTAAATCAGAGCTTTGGTAGAAGTCCTGACTTATCCCTAGGTTATGCTCCTGTACTTGATGTGAAAAGCTGGAATGCTGCTGCAGATAACCATCTATTGAGAGATAGTGGTTTTGAGGCAAAAGGTTTCTGTCTGCAAAGTCTGCTGAAATAAACTCCATGAAGACACCAAATCATGTTCAAATTGATAGTCAACATTTTAAGGGGACATGCAGCAATACGGTGTAAGCTGAAGCCGTATACTGAACTAGTAAACTCCAAGTTCTGCTTTGTGAAGTTCCCTGGCCTCTCTTAAAATGATTGCAGTAGTAGCTTCCACAACACAGCTTGTCTTATTTATCAGAGCTGTAGCACTGGCCAACATATTAATGTTAAGAAGATATGAATTTGATTTATTCTTCTGACTTTTTTTTTTCTTATGTTAAGCAACAGAAAGACCATTCAGGTGACATTTATGTTGAAATTAGAGGTTTGTGGGTGCTTTTCGGTTTACTTTCTTATCCTTCTTCGCCTGATATGTATCATCATCAGATTATCATGCAGAAAGCTGGTAATTGGTGTTGAATATATCTGGTTGCACTCCGGGAGAATACTTCCTTCCACTTTTGTTTGTATATTTAAAATTATCCTTTCTCCTAAAATGGGATTGTTTGCTATGTTATTTTACATAAGATTTCCACTTGTTTTACTGAGAAAGTGGAAATTAATCTATTAGAAACTTATATATATTTCTGTTCAATTGTTGCTAGAAAGAAGAAAAACAGCTCAGTTTTTCTACCATGTGTTTGCTTCATCTCAGTTATTAGGAACTGTAGATGGTATAAACTAACATAATTCCTTTGCAGTCTTTGGGTCTCTGATGTGAATACGCTGGCTGAAGGTTAGACAAAGATGACTTTAATGAAGTTCCCAAAACCTCTTGAGAAAGGAGTCCAAGGACTCTGTAGAAACAAACTTTCCCTGTTGCTGCCTTTGTGATTTAAAGTTTCCAAATGAACTTGGTTCTAACAAGTACGTCAAACTTTGCACTGTAGCCTTGCCTGTTCAGCATCTTCCTTGAATCAAAGCTGTAATTGGCAGCCCAAAAAAACCTGATAGCTATCCATTGCAGGGATGTCTTCAACAGGAGTGAAGCTCCTAATTCAGCTTTAACCTGCACTGCCCCTTTGCCTTCTCCAGCTGTGGTATATATATGGTACATAGATCATAATGGCAGAGAGGGAAGGGCTGAGTTCCTACACTGTTTGAGTCAGGCTGTTGAAGCACTATGCTGGAAGCAGAAGCTGCCATTGTATGTACAGTGGAACCACAATCCAACATGAAGGCACATTTAGATGTATACTGCAACTGCACACAGTACGTTTTCCGTCTGTTTCCTGATGTTTTGAGAATGTACTCCATTGCTGCATCAAATAATATAACCTTGGAACAGAAAAATCCTCTGGGTAAAGGCTTCAGAATAAGAAAAGTAATCTGGCTTGAAAATTCTGTCCTTCTGAGATTCTACTTTTGTCATTTACTTAGTTTAGAAGACGAATATGGCAAAATATATTATTTATTAAAGTTAATATAGGTACTTGGCTGTAGCTTCCTTTTTACACACACTCATACATTAAAATTAATAGGAAAAGAAGCTTCTTACAGTTTAAACAGAATTTGCCTGTATGATACTAGCAATAGGAGTCTTTCCTTATTTTTGTAAATTATTTAGCAGCGATACGAATATTTTAAAATTCCAAATTGTGGACAGTCTCTTTGTTTTCACTTCCTTGCTTGTTTGCGCTTTAAACATAGATGTAATTTCAAGTGCTATTGGTACCTCCTTAGAGAAGTTTGAATGTCTCTCCTTGCAGTGTCATACAGTATATAATGGCTTTGAGTTTATTTTCCCAGTTCTGATTGTAGTTGCTAATCACTACTGCCCAATAGGCTGAAAAATGGACACCGTAATTAGTGCATAGATGGGGTCAATTTTTGAGTTTCCTTGAAGGCACCAGATTTCTAAGACTAAATTAAACAAATACTTAGTAAAGGCAGAACTTACACTGATAAATATACAGGTGTTTGCTGATATATTATGTGTAAATTTCTGTTTTCACTATGTGCACAATTTACTTTTGCCTCCTTTACAGTAATGGAAATTTAGAACAGTATTACAGTCCATCAGTGACTGTTTCTTCTACATGCAAAAGACTTGTTTGGAAATTTAATTTTCTTTCTTCTGATCTTCTCCCCCTTCAGCTTTCCAATAGCTGTCAAACCATCCACTGACTAGAGTGTCAGTTCACTTCACAGATAACTCAGTTTTCTTCCATGCTCCATGGTGTGAGACAGCACATTCTGCTAGAGAGCACTGTAACAATGCACGCTGCATCAGAAATGTATGAATCTAAGGCTCGTTTTGTGAGTTCCCCTAAATCCATATAACCAGCTTCATAGCCCTGTGTCACAACCTAGGAGATTGTCATGTGTACTCTGAAAAATATATATAAATACCTACATCTGTAGCTTTAATACAGCGTAATTATTTTTTAAGGAGCGTCTCAAATAGAGATTATGGAATTTAAAGTCAGGTAACAGTCATTGTTATCATTAGCAAGATGAAGACATAAAAACAGTACTGCTTTTAGCTCTACCACCTTTTCTGTGCCTTGGCATACCAAGAATTAGGTGTCGGTCACAGAAACACAGCATCCACTACAGTCAAATTGTGTTCAGCAATAGATTGAGTTAGTCTGGACAAGCGATTCTGAACAGATTGTGATTCCCACATCTCAGTTACTTTCCTAAGACTCAAGAGAGCTGCTCTGCTGATTATCAAATGCCTGCAGAATGTCCTGGTGGTACAGTGATGTACAGGGTTCTTAATCCTGCCTCATAAATTACTGCAATTTACTACACTACTCCTCTGCTAAGTCTGAGTGGTACTGAGTGATGGCCAGTAGGTCCTGTACAGAAAATACAACCCAGGATGCACTTCATTCTCCTGTTGCAGTTGCTAATCAAAAAGGAAACATGGAAGTAGTGTAGACCAAAGATACCTTAGGTGCTGCATTTGAAGGATCCCTTCTTGTAGTTTGAAACCATTTCCTCTTATCCTATTACAACAGACCCTGCTGAAGAGTCTGTCCCCTTCTTTCCTATAACCTCTCTTTAGATACTTGAAAGGCTATTATCAGGCCTCTCTGGAGCCTTCTCCATGTTGGACAGCCCCAGCTTTCTTAGCCTGTCCTCCTAGTGGAGGTATAAATTCTTCTTTAACATAACAACAAATCATTCAGGCAGGGTGAATTCACTTGTTGTCTTTGTTATAATGAAGATAGACTGAATTCTGGTGAAATTCAAATGTCTGGTCAATTAGGAAATATGAGTGCCTCTGAAGACTTTGAGGAATAACGTAGGGTAGGGAGTTAACCAAAACCTCTCAGTAGGACACACCAGATATGTAGATTTGGTGGGTTTAGAACATTCAAATATAATCCTCAATGATTTCAAATCCATAAATGCTTTTTAAGTGTATGTAATTAACTTCCTTTTATCTTCAGGCCTAAACACATTCAGCTAATGCACATTTTGAAGCTCACTTCAGCATTTAACTGACTAAACTACTGTTGCAACTACTGATGCACTTCATTGATTCTTTGTTTCACAGGGGTTGAGTAGAGCAGTGGAGAAAAAAACATTTCAAATTAACCTTAATAAGAAGGTGGTTTTAGTCTGTCACCTTCCCTCTTTGACAGAATACAGAAGCAGTAGTAATGTTGATATATTGTACTTATATGAAGGTCTTTAGTAAGACAGAAGTCTTTCTTTCCAGTTTCTTTCGTATGACTTCTCCATGAGCACTACAGGGCGGTGAGTAACTGCTGTTACTGCATGACTAGTTGGCAGCTCCCCATCCAAGAGTTGTCAGGATATGGAAAAAAATCAAGCAAAGGAGCCTGTCCTTATCTAGAACCATCCAATGTCTTTATGAATGACTTAAGAATGTAATAACAAGGTTTTTATGTTTTTAGACAATCAGATGGTGAAATGGTCTACAAGCACTTTTGTAAATAAAATTACGAGTGGGAATATTGTTGGCAGACTGGAACAGTGATTTGAAGTAAACGGTAAAATTAATAATGACTAATTACTGATATAAGTGAAAGTGTGACACTTTGTGGAAGTTCTTTGGGGAAAAAAATGGGAATAGTAGTATGTCAGCAGTGTCATTAGTGCATAGGTCAGCAATATCGTAATATATTAATGGTCTTATGTAACAATATACAAACAAGAATGGCATAGACTGGTACAGTCCATGATCTTTTCAATCTGTTCTCTAGTACTACAGCCCTAAATGGAAGCTGGTTTTCATCTTTTATAGATGGGAGGCAGTGATCATCAAACTCAAGGGTTGGACTGGTGGTTCCTGGGCTCTGGGGTACAAACCCAAAAAAGGAAAATGAGGCAAGTGAGTTGAAAGGTGTAGAAATCCATCACAATTAAAAGGAAGATCTGCCCAAGAAGATAGTTGAGTATGAGGGCAGTTTTCATGTGGAAATAAGGGTATTTTCATTATTGGAGATTTTCAAGAATTATGTGTACATTTCTTGAAATGGTTTAGGCCCTTTCTAGCCTCTTTTCAGACCAGGATGGATTGAATAAGCTTTATGTAAATTCAAGTCTGTGTGTTGTTTTGGCTGTTGACACCACCTGTGATTGCTGATCAGTTTCAGAGTCTTTCTCTCCTCTTTCTCCCAGTCTCAAACCAGCAGAACCTCATCTCTACTCCTCTCTGGCCATTTTAACTTTTCTCAATTTTTTTTTTTTTTTTTTAATAAATAAATGAAACAGGAGGAAAAATTGAAAGGTCTATTATCTTTTTTTTTTCCTCATAAATTGAATTAAAGGTAGCGGGAAGAGAGTGTTGTGTTTCTTTTCTAATCACTTAACTGGAATCTTGCTTTTCTTTCTAGTGGACCTGTTGTCACATAGTCCCTTCAGCAGCTTGATCCTGGACTGTGTTCTCCTATAGCATCACTAACCGTAGGAATATTGTGTATAGTGGTATTACAGTCTGATAATGCTGTGGAAATTCTTTTGGGGAATGATGCAATACAATGTTTTTATGTGTAATACAGGTGGACGTTTAGTATGTATCTTCTATGATGACTCACATTCATTCATGACTACTTTTTGTATGGACTGATATCTCTGTTGAGGCAAGTGTGTAGCTCTACTTGGAATGAAAACACAGATTTTAAAGACCAAACTTTGGCAGAATTGTGTCCAAATAATTGGTATTTTGTTTTTCTTCTCCCTACTTCCAGTTGGCTGTAAGGTGGTTGGAGCACAACTGCCACTACCAGTACATGGATGAGCTTCTCCAGTACGTCCGCTTTGGCCTTATGGATGTGGATACACTGCATACTGTAGCTCTTTCTCATCCTCTCGTCCAAGCTAGTGAAACTGCAACAGCGCTTGTTAATGAGGCCTTGGCTTACCACCAGAGCATCTATGCACAGCCAGTTTGGCAAACCAGAAGGACAAAACCCCGCTTCCAGTCAGACACTCTTTACATTATTGGTGGGAAAAAGCGTGAAATCTGTAAAGTGAAGGAACTGCGCTACTTCAACCCTGTCGATCAGGAGAACGTTCACATTGCAGGAATCGCGAACTGGAGTGAGCTTGCACCGATGCCCATGGGGAGAAGCCACCACTGCGTTGCCGTCATGGGAGACTTTCTGTTTGTGGCGGGTGGGGAAGCTGAGCACTCCACGGGACGCACCTGCGCCGTGAGGACTGCCTGTCGCTATGACCCCCGAACCAACTCCTGGGCAGAGATAGCTCCCATGAAGAACTGCCGGGAGCACTTTGTGCTCGGAGCAGTGGACGAATACCTGTATGCAGTAGGAGGCAGAAATGAGTTGCGTCAAGTCCTACCTACTGTAGAACGCTACTGTCCCAAGAAGAACAAGTGGACCTTTGTACAGTCCTTTGACCGATCGCTTTCGTGCCATGCAGGATACGTGGTGGATGGTCTTCTTTGGATATCAGGTAGAAACATTTCTCACAGTTTGAGGTATTAACAAGATATCAAAATGCAGTCTTGAATGACTTCTAGTAAACCATCTTTGGTTTTATATGTCAAGATAACTTTTGTCATAGGAGTGAGTATTTTAAAGGACTTTAGAATGGAAGCATGTAATGAAGCCTGATTAGAGGTATAGGGGCGGAACACAGCTGCCTACTAAATATGAAAGGGAGCTTATAAACAGGAAAGAAACCAATTTTTTACACAAGCAGATGGTAATAGGACAAGGGGGAATGATTTTAACTAAAAGAGGGGAGATTTACATTAGATATTAGGAGGACATTTTATTCAGAGGGTGGTGAGGCACTGGCGTGGGCTGCCCAGACAAGTTGTGGATGTTCCATCCCTGAAGGTGTTCCAGGCCAGGTTGGATGGGGCCCTGGGCCGCCTGATCTGATGGATGGCAACTGTGTCTGTAGCAGAGAGTTGGAACTGAATGGTCTTTAAGATCCCTTCCAACCAAAGTCATTCTGTGATTGTGTGATTTCTGTGTTTCAAGTTGCATATGTTGTGTACACTACTTCCAATCACCATCCATAAATTGCAGCGACTCAAAATGATAATGCACTCTTTGACAAGTTTTGAATTACAAATTCTGTGTGCTTGCTGAAAAATAAGAAAGTAAAACCTACTTTCTGTAGTATGATCAGGTACTACTGTGTTTATTCTTGCAATCGGGAATTAAATGCTTGTTGGCTTGTGTAGCTTTAGGGCTTAAAGGCAGGTGATTGAACTCCTCCTTCTTGCTCTTGAAGATATATTAACAGGCCACAGCAACCTTCATTAGAAATCCTGTGTGACTCTGACTGTCAATAACAAGTGCACAGGACTGGCTGGATGTAATCATAGCACTATGGCACGGGTAGATGAAAGTATAGGCCTTGTAATTGTAAACTAACGTATCATTTGCAACTCAGTCTGATAGGCTTTTTGTTGTACGTGTACTCAGTGATGGGATTTGAGGACATCGTGCCATCAGTCCTTGTAGTGACTTTTCTGGTATTACTTGCTTTGGAACAAGGTTGATGCTTTCTATGGAAGGCACAAGAGGCAAAATGGAAGCACTTTTCAGTAAGAAGTGTGTCATGGAAGGTGATAATGTTGTCTTATGTATGTCAGTGAGTAGGTAGGACCAGCCCTTAAAGAAAATGTTCAGTGACGGTGTCTTAACTATAGATAGCCTCTAAGGATTTTGGTGTGGTTTGAGAATCCTATGGTGTATAGATGATATGTGAACAAATGATTAATTGAGCTCATTAAGCCTTCATTGTGCTTGTCAACATATGCCATTGAGGTTAGCGGAGCTCCTTGTGGATGTATCTTTCTGCCCTTACAAGTTAAATAGTTCACAGGATTATATCTCCTAGCCCTGCTGGGAGAAGTAATGGACACCTATTTTCATCCATACGCACTGAAATCATGACTGATATGTTTGGAAAGAATGGCATGAGAGAACATCAGGAGTCACAGAGATGCCTGGCAGGCACTCCGGGTCTCTTTCTGCAATGGTTAACTTTGAAGAAGTTCCTTACAGTTTGGGTTGTGTATTAAGTGTGCATGTGGTCTGCTTTAAGAGTCGGGTATGGATTTTTGATGTAAGGAATCAACAAGGTGTGTTCAGAGCCTTCCCCTGTTTATTCATTACCTCCCTTGTTCCATCAGTGGAAAGAGATGAGTGCCTGTGATGGGCAAGACAAAGTATGAAGGTGCTAGTTCTACTATATCTTGATTTCTTTATTTATTTACCTTCCTCTTACAGTTAACGGTTGACAGTTTCTATTTTTGACAAACAGCACTTTTTAGGAAATTGTCTTTAATGTATCTGTGTGAAATCCTTGAAAGAGCACTAGAAGTACTTGTCAGAGTGTGGTCCTTGCTCTAGTACATTACAAAAAATGATTTTTTTTAATCATTTTTTTTTTTTCTGTACTAAAATTACAAACAATCTCTACCCAGTTTGTTAGAGATTTTTAAGGCAAATGTGAGATTGGCTTCAGATCGCTTTTAATTTTTTCCAGCTGTGCTAGAAAAGGGAGTATTCATGGCAGTTTGGTGAAGTTTATGGTAGTCTGATGAAGTTCCCACTGATTAGAAAAGGGGAAACATAACATTCATTTTTAAGAAGTGGAAAAAAGAAGATGCGGGGATCTACAGGTCAGTCAGTCACACCTCTGGGCCTGGCAAGATCATTGAGCCAATTTTCCGGAAGGCCCTAAGGCACATGGAAAATAAAGATGAAGTGACTGGTGGTAATCAACATAATTTCATCTAGGGCAAGTCATGCTTGAAGAACTTGGCTGCCTTTATGATGGAGTTACAGTGTCAGGGATAAAGGAAAAGCAACTGATGTAATCTACCTGGACTTGTGCAAAACATTTGATGCTGTCCCTCATGACATCCTGGTCACAAAATTGGAGAAAAATGGATTTGATGGTTGGACCTCTCTGGATAAAGGATTGGCTGGATGGTTGTACTCAGGGAGTTGCGGTCAGCAGCGCAGTGTCTGAGTGGAGACCGGTGATAGAATCATAGAATCACTGATGAGGGGCATTCCTCAGGGATTGGCGCTGGGTCCAGAGTTATTTAACATCTTTGTAGACAATATGGACTGTGGGAGCAAGCGCACCCACAGCAAGTTTCTAGATAATACCAAGCTGAGCTGTGCAGTGGACAAGCTAGAGGGAAGGGATGCTACAGGGAAGGACATGAGCAGTCTTGAGAGGTGGGCCCATGTCAACCTCATGTAATTCAACAAGGCCAAGTGCAAGATCCTGCACCTGGGTCAGGGAAATCCCAAGCACAGGTACAGGCTGGATGGAGAATGGCTTGAAAGCAGCCCTGAGAAGAACGATTTGGGAGTGTCAGTTGATGTAAGACTCAACATGAGCCAGCAATGCACTCTTGCAGTTCAGAAGACCAACTGTATCCTGGGTTGCATGAAAAGAAGCGTGACCAGCAGGTCAAGGGAGGTCCTTGTGCCCCACTCTCTCTTGTGAGACTCCACCTGGAGTACTGTATCCAGTTCTGGAGCCCCCAGCACAATAGCATGGAGTTGTTGAAGCAGGCCCAGAGGAGGGCTATGAAGTTGATCAGAGGGCTGGAGCACCTCCCCTCTGGGGGCAGGCTGAGAGAGCTGGGGCTCTTCAGCCTAGAGAAAATGGGGGGACCTTATAGTGGCCTTCTAGTACCTGAAAGTGTTTCTCAGAAAAACTGAGGAGGGACTTTATGAGGGTGTATAGCAACAGGATGAGGGGAAATGGCTTTAAACTGGAAGAGGATAGATTTAGATGAGATACTAGGAACTCTTTACTGTGAGGGTGGTGAGACACTGGAACAGTGGATACCCCCTCCCTGTCAGTGTTCAAGACAAGGCTGGATGGGGCTTTGAGCAACCTGGTCTAGAGGGAAGTGTCTCTGCCTACAGTATGGGGTTGGAACTACATGCTCTTAAACATCCCTTCCAGCCCAAACCATTCTATGATTCTATTATATTATGCTGTTTTTTATGTGTTTAGTTATGGAAGTGGAATACATGCATGCCTGTGTCCAGATGCTGCTGGGATTTATATAATGAAGCACTGTGATATTACATATTTAATACACTTGCAGAATCAGAGGGAAGAAGTCATAGAAGCTTATTAGATCAACTGCTAACAAATGGCAAAAAAAAAAAAAACCACAACAACCAAATTTTACCAGTATTGTTTCACATATATTTGAAAATGCAACATAGCTCCTGTGGTAAAAACCAATGGTGTATGAAGTTTTGGCAGCAGAGTAAGCCAGATAGGACTGTTGGGTTGTTAGAGTTGCCAGATTCCGTTTGTTTACTGTAGATTATGAAATGCAATACTTCTGAGGATATTGATCTGAATTATGTACTCACAAATTGAAAGCTGGGATTTATCTGTTGAACAGTTATTTTTAAAATAAAGGTAGATGGAGATGTTTTAACTATAACTAGCTTTTTACCATTAATTGATTGCTTAGGAGTATATATGTATATTCAAGGGCGTTCAGGGGCAGAGGAATGGTACATGGAGATGTTTTATTGTGCTAACATATCAGTAGTTACTGATGAAAAGACCTGCTGTTCCACCATCAAATATAAGATGTTAGTGTAAGAATAATCAGTAATGTGGGAGGGAACCTAATTTTTAAGCACCTAATCTAAAATTATGTGATTAAAAAATTAGTCTGAGTTAGGGATGTTTCTGAGAAGTATCCCTGCTGCTTTATGGGAAATTCAGGTCATCACCAGAGCTCTCAAAGTCAGTCTGATGCTACTAGCTGGCACAACTACTATGAAAATCTGCCCAGCTTTTTAATAAGTGAATAAGTTAAATAGTAGTAATATAAATTTTTAGACCTTGTGTTTGTGGAGAAAGTCATCAAAACATGATTAATAGTCAAAACAGTAATACCTTTGCTACAAGCCCTTCCTTCTACGGCTTTGCTAATCAAAGTCTGGCTAGAATTAAAGGGTTTTCTGTTGTCATTATTGGGATTCATTGCTGGCATTACTTTGCACCTCCTTTGGGAGTAATACAGGAAGGAATCAAAACTCACAAAGACTAAAATCTTGGTGGCAGTGGCAGGAAAGGGAAGGGCAATAAGCAGAGTGCATGACACAAGAGCATGCAAGAGCTGGCAGGTAGGTGGTGCAGGGATGCAGGGACTGCCAAGCTGCCTCCACTCCTCAGGGCCCTTTACCTACCTGAGGGCTTGGGACTAGTGCACTTGGGAACAAGCCTGACTCTAGATGGCAAAAGTGGGTTCAGTTCCATATATTGTGAGACATCCTTCTATATTTGTGCGTCTTTTTTTTTCTCTCTCTCTTTTTTTTTTTTAATGACCCTCTATTTAATTTTATCTTCTTATTTTAAAAAGTGAATGATAATTCACTAAAGTACTCTCTGCATTGACAGTACAATGTCAGGCAGATGGCTTTGAAATTTTACAGAAAGATGAATCTTAGAGGCCCCAGTTCTCATCTGACACCCCGATCCCTTTCACAAACACACTGCGTGCCACATGCTAGCAAAGCAAAGTATTTGAGTGAAAGAGCCACAAACTGCACTGAGCCCCTTGGAGTTCAACATTACTAACAATCACTTCCTATAAAAGCAGTGAAACATTTTCCATAATAGTGCAGACTTGAACTGTGCCTCTTTTTTTCTTCATCCTCCATGATGCATGCAAATCTGGAGACCTCCTTTTCTATAGGGTCAGCCTTTTCCACCCGTTAGGTGCCTTGCATGTATAGATTGGGTTGTGCAGAGACGAGGGGACCTCTGACAGACCCTCAGCTCAGTGCCACTTCTGCATCTGCAGGGGAGATGAGGGTCTATCCCTCCTGGTGAAGTGCTCAGGAGGCAGCACAAGAGGTGCTGCCAAGAGCCAGTACCATCCTGTTGTTCTGCAGAGGTCTGAGCTGCCTGACCTGACGGCTGCTGGCTGAAGTCACATCTTGATGTGCATGGGAATACTCAGTTCTGTGGGAGAAAAATAACCAACCCCCTACAATTGCTTCATATTTAATAATATTTTTAACAAAAATCGAGATTCAAGGTTGTGTTTTTCTTTTTTTTAATTTTGAGACTTGTTTATTTTCCTAATGGTGAGATTTTAACCAATGAAATTATGGAGATCACGTATCTTCAAGAATTATTGAATTTCTAAGTGCTTTGGAGTATTGCATTACTATTAGTATGCTGTATGTTGTGGGGAGATCTTTTTTTCCCCAGTAAATCCCTGTAATATCGTTTTATGAAAAATGGATCTGAAATAAATAGGAGTCTACAGTATCTAACCAAATCCAATTTTGTGGTGCAGCAGGCACGGAAAATACCATGTATAGGGGCTTTATAAGGAGATAAATTGTCTCTGTGACCCAGTCTAAGTCTGGCTGTGGGATAGTGTTTCTTCTTTATTATTATTATCTTTTAATAAAGATAATCATAGAATCATACAATGGTTAGTGTTGGAAGGGACCTCAAAGATCATCTAATTCAAACCTCACAGCTTTCAAGCAGAGACATTGATCTGATGTCATTAATTCTTTGTAGATTGAAAGTAAGCACCCAGGCTGGGCAGAGAATGGCTTGACAGCAGCCCTGAGAAGAACGATTTGGGGGTGTCAGTTGATGAAAGACTCAACATGAGCCAGCAATGCACTCTTGCAGTCCAGAAGGCCAACCATATTCTGAGTTGTATCAAGAGAACTGTGACCAGCTGGTGGAGGGAGGTGATTCTGCCCCAATACTCTGCTCTTGTGAGACCCTACTTGGAGTAGTGTGTCCAGTTCTGGA
This sequence comes from Lagopus leucura, assembly GCF_019238085.1. Classification (NCBI taxonomy): domain Eukaryota; kingdom Metazoa; phylum Chordata; class Aves; order Galliformes; family Phasianidae; genus Lagopus; species Lagopus leucura. The sequence goes on from NW_024962252.1 coordinate 31,638,929, forward strand.
GCCCTCAGCACAGCAATGGCATGGAGTTGTTGGAGCAGGTCCAGAGGAGGGCCATGAAGTTGATCAGAAGGCTGGAGCACCTCCCCTATGAGGCGAGGGAACTGGGGCTCTTCAACCTGGAGAAGAGAATGTTCCAAGAGGACCTTATAGTGGTGTTCCAGTACCTGAAGGCGTTCTGCAGGAAAGCTGGGGAGGGACTTTTTATAAGGACATATAGTGCCAGGAGAAGGGGAAATGGTTTTAAACTGGAAGAGGGTAGATTTAGTTGAGATATTAGGAAGAAACTCTTTACTGTGAGCATGGTGAGACACTGGAACAGGTTGCCCAGCGAGGTTGTGAATGCCCCCTCCCTGGAAGCATTCAAAGCCAGGCTGGATGGAGCTGTGAGCAACCTGATCTAGAGGGAGGTGTCCCTGCTATAGCAGAGGGATTGTAACTTGATGATCTTAAAAGTCCCTTCCAACAGAAACCATTCTGTAATTCTATGATTTGTAATGATTTAAAAAATATGTATGAAAAGGTCGGGCTTGTGCCCCTCTTGTTTGACAGCTAGTTTGCATCCAGAGAGGACTGTCATAGCTTAGAGCTGCCATTGGTGCCTTTAAGGGTGCATGAGGGTGAAGGAAGGTAGCTCAACTGCCCTCACTGCACCTGTGCTGGCTGAATAGAAGGCCTCCATGATCTCCTATTTAACACAGAGGCAGGAGAGAGAGGAGAGATTTCTATTTTAAAACAGCCAAGCATCGTAGGGCGCACTTCCTGAGCTTGCTATATTCCATGTACTTGCTGGAAGGAGTGCACATGGGGAGCTCTCTGCCAACATGTGGTTTTACACATCTCCCAGCAAACTGGGATTCATGTGCACAACCTAGCACCCGGGGACTTTCAGAGAGAGTGGTGAGATTTTCTGTGGGATTTGGATTGGGTGAGATTTCTCAAGTCAGATGGGGGGTCTTACTAGGACACGATATAAATATGGATGATAAATGTCTGATTGGGAAAATTGTACAAAACCTCCTGCCTGCCACCCTTCTCTTTTTGGAGGTGGCTTTATTGAAGGTGTGCTTCAATGCAGTTAGTGGATTGTTTGGGTGCTGTAACAAAACAAAATATTTTGCAAATGTCGGGAAGGGGAGGGTAAGCCCCAGCCAGCTTCTAAGAATTTCTTCATGGATAGAGGCACTGCAGTGCTGGGAACTTAAGGCTTCTGGAGGGCTTAGAAAGCAGGGGTTGTGGCCTGCCTCGCAGCATCTGATGTAAAAGAAGTGAGCAGCAATGGCTGTGGCCCTGTAACAACTTCTGTAAGCTGGACTTCTCATGACTGCCATCCTGCAGGAACAAGGAAGATACAGGCTTCTCCTGAGGGCACTCCTTGCCTTCCTGAGATTTTAGTCCTCAGAGCAAGCTGCTCGTGCCTGAATGGTTTGTAAAATCCACTGAGCAATGACTGAGCTGTAAGTTTTGATGTTGTTGGACCAGCCAGACGTTTTCTTCACTTCCCTTAATTTATTTGCTACCACATTAGCTGCCTTTGCTTAACATCAGCTTTCATAGCGTAGTTTGTAGTTTCAAGTCTTCAAGTGTTACTACCATACCTCCCTCTTCCTTCCTCATAAAAAGTACTGCAGGGCAGTTTAAGAAATCATTTCAGAATTACCCCAGTTTTTTGTTGTTCTTGTTGTTGGTTTTGTTTTTTTGTTTTTTGTTTTTTTTTTTTTTCTGAAAGTATGTATTATTTTTAGCACTATTTAAACTTATTATTCCTTATCCTATTTTTTAAGAGATATGTTAATCTTATGCCCTTTCCCAACTGCCTGGAGTATTTTTAAAAGAATAGTTCAAGAGGACATTATAGACTTGTTAAATTTGAATTTTGGCAGAAAATTTTAAACTTTTGCTATAGCACTTCAAAGTTAGGAGGAACTCGAGTTTGAAAATTGATGCAGATATAAGATGGCATATTTAATGACAGATGTATCTATAGAAACCTGTTAAGATGCAGATTATCCCCCTGGGGAGGGGAGATCAAAACTGCCAATCTATAAAATATACTTGTTAGGGGAAGGCATGGAATCTATCTCTGTGAGCACTTTGATTGCAGGGGACAGTGTAGCAGCATGTGGCATCATAACCTAAGAGCAGACAAATCAGCTTGATGACTTTCAAAGCCAAGAATACTGCTGGAGGCAAGGGTACTCCAGTCTAGAAGAAATTAAAACATATAGAGACTGTTATTAATTCCAGATCTATTTTTGTGTAGTCAAATCTGTATGCAAATCCTTAGCATCTCATTTTGGCAGATTAATCTAAAAGTGAAGAGCGGTATGTGAAGGGAATGTAATGATAAAACACCACAGATGAGCAATATTGCAAGGGAAAAAAAATAAGCTATGTACTTGATACGAGGGGCTCTTTGTGAAGAGAGGAAAATAATTTTGTTCTTTTGCTTATTTCATTATTTTATAAGGAAGCAGCCCCATTCTTTTTCTTCCTCCACATTTTCCCCCCAACATGGAGGTGTGCTTTCAGAAGAAGAGACCCAGCATTGTGTTTCTGTTGTACCTCCTGTAGGCTGGCATTCTGGAGGCAGTCATCCAAGCAACTGTGGATTTTATTTTTTCAACACGCTCAGGGACATCCCATTTTTAAACACTGGGAGTGAAAATAGCTTTGTAAAGGTATCAAATTTCAGGCGTTAGAAAATATTGTTTTGTGGTCGTGGCTGATGGCCACTAGCAAAGGCTGCACAGCACCGTGGAGACAAACAACACTGTGACATCAGCAACTGTTGCTTTCCAAAGCACGTTCTTGTGTGTAACCTACAGATGGGGGATGGGTGCTATGTGATGCAGCATGGAAAGGCTGTGTGTTATCTTCCAAAAGTACCGCATGAGGTGAAGCTGGGCTCTGTCAAAATGAGGACTCCTAAGCGTGGAGGCACATTAAGACCAGGTGAGGACGTGTCCCCAGTCCCTATTCTGGATTTTCCTGAGGTGCTGAGGTATACCTTTTTTTTTTTTTTCTGTAGATTATTGAGAAGTTGATATGCCAGATGGTTAGCATTGTTTCTGATCACTGTGGAGGAACTTCCTAACGTAAAACTATGACAAAGCCAGAAGGTGTTTGCTCTGCAGTGCAGAATATATGTGGTAAATGTAGAATTTCCTTTGAAGATATATGGAATTCAGTTGCAGTTGACAAAGGTGCAGTGGCATGTGAATGTAACTGGAGTTATGCAATGTAATCCTGTCAGCAAATGGACCCTACAATTGGTTGTTTTACTGTACTGCATCTTGGTCCTGGTTTTGCCTGTGTGAAAAAAAAATATGTAACCTGTATAAACTCTTTCATAGGAGGAGTAACAAATACTGCACAGTATCAAAACAGGCTCATGGTCTATGATCCCAAGCAGGTGGGTATCTGTGTCGTATGCATTTCTCTCCTATCTTTCGTTTAAAACAGGTCTTTACCAAATGCATGCTGTGATTTCTTAAGTTTAAAATGCTGTCCATTTGAGTTGATGGTGGTTTAAATTCACTTTACACTGATGATACGTGTTTAACAGAGTAGTGGACAACCTGACTGATTTTTATATTTTTGATGCCCATACGTTTTAGAAACATTTTGGATTAAATGCTTAGAATCTTAGAATAAATGGGTTTTAAGCTCCTCTACTTACTAGTATTTATTTTGCTTGTTCATTTGTTTGTAATCCAACAGCCCCAAGCAGCATGTACTTAAAGCCAGTGTCACAAGGCTGCTTCTTATCTTTCACATTTCAGCTTTCAATTACATACACACAAGCTTTTTGTTTTCTCCATTCTTTCAGAACTGCACTACCTGTCAGCGCCTTATTCTGCTGACTGCAAGGGTGCCTATCATTTCATTACCCAACTACCTAAAATGTATTTTAGGGATTAATTCATACATTATGTATTTGTTTTGATTAGGTTAGCATGGCTCAGTGACCATTTCAGGGGGTTAGGGCATGGTTATGCCCTCTCACTAGCATTAGGAAATAGAAGTTCTAAGCTTGCAATTGGAGTTGCACAGCCTGGTTTATTCCTGCATGGGAAGGTGTTTACTTCTCTGATTACAGGATAGGGCCTTTGGTTGCTGTCTTGGGCCATGGCACACATTACTGTGGCTCCCGCTGGCTTTTAAGGCATACTACAAATGGGTGCTGAGGCAGAAAGCAGACTCTGACAGAGCTACCTCATCCTTTGAGGTACATTCAGATCATTGACTGCACAAGTGCCAATTCTACCCCAAACCTCGGCATGTCGTAATTACAGGCAGCAATCTCATTTTGCTCATGAATGGGACACTCGTTTAGTTCCTGTCTCTCTGTCGCATGTCCATGTCCTTTGCCGTGGCTCCTGCTGATGTGGCTTTGGAAGTTGCACCCCAAAATATCAGTGGCAACTTGAGTGCATGGTGCTGGTTGTGAGAAGCCCAGCCTGACGTATAAAGAGTTAAGGAGAAAGCATGCGTTTGCCTCCTTCAAATGAGGCCTGCTTCATGTTTGTACACACATGCTCTTTTTAAAAATTCTGCTGGCATATTGTTTACGGTGGGTACTGGAAACCATCACATCTGCTTGCATCTCGCACGGAATCTCAATAACTCCATCATTCAGCACTCGTGCTCGCTTCTGCGCGAGGCCTTTGTGGCAAGTCGATAATGCCTGCCATCTGCCACAGAGCACACAGCTACCTGCCAGCAAGCCGGCCGGGGTGACCTCTGCTTCCTCACCACTGATTAGCATGCACACACTGCCTTATTAGAAATGACCCCGCCAGGCCCCTCGCTTTCGTTGCCTTTGCAGCGTGCAGCGGCTCACCTGGCAGGCACCGCAGTGGAGGAACCTGAAGATATAATCAGGGGATGCAGGCAGGCTTTGCAAAGCAGATGGTGCCTATAGTCTCGTGTTAAGAGACTGGACTACTAATGCAAGCATTAATGCCTAATACTCAACTGTTACACATTGAAATGTATAGCTATATATTGCAGAGGTTAAAAGGCTGTGTTATTAGAGACTCTTGAGCTACCACAAGCACTAGCACGTGTAACACAAAGAATTTCCTCACAGATTTTAACTTCCTCCTCGTAGATAAATTAATCTTGTTGATTGCCAGGTTGTTTGCTTCTGTAAGCATAGTAGAAGCAATTGCTTTCCTGCATTTGAAATACTGTGCTGTAACTGCTCTTCTTTTGTGTCCTCCCTCCACCCCACAAATAGCAGAATTCCTGAATATTGTTAACAGAAGGAAAAATATGCAAAAGGATTTTACTTTGTGAGTGCCTGCAAATAAAGGGTTAGCATTAAACCAAGTGCCCAAATCACTTAAGAAGATCCTTTAGGAAATTATTTTTCCCTGTTGCTTCACTCCCCAAGGATGAGACCAAATAAGCTTCTGAATAATGTAAGGTAGAAGAATCTTCTCTCTCAGAGCTGGTTGGTACAGACATGTTAGTGCTGTATACAAAGGAATCATCTAATAGTCTTGCATAAGGAAGATTTGCTACTGAATTCTGCAGGAAAAGAAAAAAAAAAAAAAACAGGCTTTGAAGCCTCATGAGCTAAACAGGAAAATGGAACAAGAAATAGCCTCATATTAATAAATGTAAACGTGAGAACTGTAAACCACGTGTTGAAAGTTTGTTATATCAAGTGCATGTTGTAACAAACATGCATGCTTAACATATGAATAACACAAGTATATAGACCTTGAATCTCTAGCCATGGGTGAGGAGTAAATGCAGATGTCATTGTATTGCTAACAGAGGTATGACTTCTAGCAGTGCTGAGACAAGTTCTGTTTTTTCCTTTGCAGAACAAGTGGTTAAGCCGTAGCCCAATGCTGCAGAGGAGAGTGTATCACTCCATGGCTGCTGTCCAAAGGAAACTCTATGTGCTAGGTGGGAACGACCTGGACTACAACAATGATCGGATCCTGGTTCGGCACATTGACTCCTACAGCATTGATGCTGACCAGTGGACACGTTGCAGCTTCAACATGTTGACAGGCAAGTGTACAAAAAGGAGAAAAGTTGCTACTGTTAAATTAAAACATAAGTCCTTTGACCTTTTCATGCCTTTGGTATGTGGAACTCCACAGTTTCACCACAGTTGCCTCTAGCTTAGGGGTCATTGTTGAGACACAAGAATTTTGATTACTGTCCTGGCATTCATTGTTTAAGAAAACCTTTGTTTTAAGATATTGCAGGCTACATTTTTAAGACAACACATATAATTAATTAGGAAACCAAAAACACTTTGTTATATTATTACCAGTACTTATTTTTGATTCTCTAGAAGCTTGCATGCACTGATGGATTTAGTTCCATGTTTGGTGTGGCAAATGCATCTCATCATCATTTTTATCTCTTTCTGCTGGCACACTAGATCAAGGCTTACACTGAAATCCATTAACTGTCATTTATTTCCAAACATCTTCACCATTATACGTTTCCAGAAAGGAGATGTCTTTGTTGGAAGTCTATCAAATCAAGGATGCATTGAGTGGCTTAGATAGCTGTGTCATCTGCAGAGTTTCTCATTATGGTCATTAGGTGGAACTGTTCCAGTTTCAACTCGCAGTGCACTCTAACTCTCTGTCTCTGCCGTATCATCCACCGAATATCACCGCTGCCTGATGTGACTCCCAAATGTACTACCACTTGTATCCCTGGTAGAGGCAGGCAAGTGACACATTCTCAGAGTATTCTCAGCACCAACAGTAGCTTGCCAGAAGAGAAGGGAGGCTGTAGTGAGCTGGGGGTGGCCTCTTCTCTCGGCTTCAAATTGCGCCAGACGAGATTCAGGCTGGACGTTAGGAAATCCAACCACTCTTTCAGAAAAGTAGTGTGCTGGAATGGACTGCCTAGGGAGGTGGTGGAATCACCAACCCTGAAAGTGTTCAAGGAACGTTTAGATGTTGTGCTGATAGACGTGGTTTAGTGAGAATTACTGTTGGACTGGATGATCTTGTAGGTCTTTTCCAACCTTGGTGATTCTATCATTCTATGATGCATTTCCAGGACATTAATGTTGAGGTGTTCTCTTCTGCAGCAGACTTGGAACTCCCTTAGTAACAGTTTCGTCTGTCAAAACGTTTCAGCACAGACTGCTATTGGAATCCTAGAAATGAGCCTTCCTCTCTTTTCATAATCTTGCATTCACTTCTGATTTTTACCACTCAAAAGGATACAGAAGATTTAGGAAATTGACTAGAAGCTCAGGGCAACTGGGAACAACATGTCAGAGAAATAAATACTTGACAAATAAGATAGTCACATGGTGTCGTTTTCCTTTTGGTAGATTTAAAAGCTGTTATAGTGGATTTTTGTTCTTTAATATATTGTATTGGCTTTGTTAATCTCTGCAATCTTCAGGATTGCTTAGTTTCTGAGTTACATCATCAGAGTCCTTCATGGACACTAAGGAAAGATGCTTGGATCAAAAAGGAAGAATTGCACACTATCAAACAGAACTAGTTTATCATATTCATATTGCTCTCTGTTTAATGGATTTCTTCTATTTTGTGTTCATTTTCCTTCAAAATGACAGCCTTTGAATAAGACTCCTGACTTGTAACTGCAAAAGTCCTGGCACTGCAGGCACCCTTGCTCTGGAGCTGACCCCGTGCCATCAAATGCTGTCTCTCCCCAGATGTGAGCAGTTGGCTTGTTCCCATGGTCCACACCTGAGCTTTTCTCTGTGATTTCATGACTGGCAGAAGACGTTGCACCAAGTAGCAGATTGTAAAGCTTTATTTATACTTCAGAACCTTCAGATTAGTTAAGGAGATTGCTGCTGTTGGAGTGAGCTTTCATAGCAACTCCTGCAGTTTTCCCTATTGTACCCGTGGCTCTAGTGGGCAGAGGGGTGAGTTCAGATCCTTCAGCATGTCTGTGTTAAATGGATGAGTGCAATGTTAGCTGGTAGCAGGCAGGGAGCTCACCCATCACCTATGAAATACAAGTGCACAGAAACTACTGAGAAGGCAGCAGATGGTCCCCTGCCCAGCCCCACTGTGCATCTGTGACACGACTCATCTGTTGTATTGCTCCGGATGGCACCGTCCTGAGCTCCTGTGGACAACAGAGCACAGCCCTCATGTTTCACATCGATTGTTGCAAGTTGTCAACTCTGTAACTCAAGTTACTGCCAAGTGCATTTGCATCTTACTGCAGAACTCCAGCACTCAGTGTTAAAAGGGTTAATTAAACATTGGAAGTGTTTTCTATTCCTTTTTTTCCTTTAGGTCAAAACGAGTCTGGAGTTGCGGTCCACAATGGTAGAATATATTTAGTTGGCGGCTATTCAATTTGGACAAATGAGCCTCTGGCATGTATCCAGGTGAGTGATTTAGGTTTCTTTTAAAGTCTTTTCCAATAATTTTGCAAGGAGATGTTTTGCACAGAGGTTATTTAAAAAGGAAAATGCAGGTGAAGTGGAGAGATTAAGGATGTTTCTTAAGCAGCCCCGGAGCCTCTACAAACCTGAGAGGAAATGCAGATATTAAGAAATATTTCCGGGTTAGCAATTAAATATAATTATTCTAAGTAAGATATTCTAGGAAAACAGGGTTGAGGAATCTCTCCTTTAACAAGATTTGAGTAAAACGGTGGGTATATTCTCAGGTTACACAGCGGAATTCAAAAGTAAAAGAGATGAAGAAATGGACAGTGAGATGTGGGCTAACATGTTTTCAGCCATTCGTGTGATGTTATTCCTCTCCAAGCTGTCTTTCAGAAGAGCAGCCAGAGTTAATGTGTCGTTCTTTGGCAAAGTTCAGTAAGCCTGCAACCTGCCCTAGTGCTTACTGCTTCAAAGCTTGAATGGAAGTTTTGATCCCTGCTGTAGGCAGTAGATTGTTCAGTAAACTCTTCCACTCTCTCATCTTGTGTAACAGCAGCTTACCTGCAGATCTGTGTCCTTCAGATGTTCCCATACAGAAATTAGGAGTTCTTATCTTCCTGCAGTCTTCTGAGTGAAGCCAATCTGCATCGTGGCCATAGCTTTCTGTAACTGCCCAGCTGGTCACACAGGAACTCTTAGTTCCATCTCTGTTTCTGCACTTTTACTGATAAGCAATATTTTCATTAGCTTCCAGCTGAACATTTTAGAATTTAACCTTCAAGCTGTCCCATAAGGATGGAAGTTAGACCCAGCACAAGGGAATGTATCAGATGTTGAGCTGCTGATCTTATAATGAATGCACACTAGCAGGAGTTTGTAAAGAGCAGAGCAAGATAAACAGTTAAAATCTTACTCTCCTGATATTATCATTGAGTGTTGTTAGGATGTCAGATACCATATCTAAAAATTTTCCTTGGAAAACAACACACGGGTAGGTTTGGGGAACACAAGTTGAAGTACAGTTCTCTGAATGGAGTAATGAGCAGCACAGTATCAAGGCAGTGGCCTTGCTTGTTTATAGTCAGTGGGTAGTTTGCAGTTTTGCACCTGGGTTTAAATACTGCTTAGGGACAGGTGATGATGAGCCTGAGATCTCACTTTCAGAATGCAAATCTTCCCATTTCCTTAAAATCATGGTCATGAGCTGGAAACTTGCCTGACACAGTTGCAGCATTAATGGGAAAAGGAGAGTAAGGATGCTCTGGCAGAGGTGTTGGCACTGTGCCTGGCTTTCACCAATGAAATCAGATCTTCAAATCTGAGTTTACTCTTGCGTTTGGAATAAAACCCATTTTTCTCCATACATCTTCATTGTCTTTAAGTCATTCATGTATTTAGTCTTTCCAGTTTCCCTTGCTCCAAGTTTACAAATGAATCATGCTTTGTGGCAACATGTGTCAGCATTTTGGTGCTCTGCTGCACCACCAAATGTCACTGTCTGCTATCAATTGGCTAAACTAGCATAAGAGTTGGGTGATAAAGGCAGCAGTAAATCAGCAGATCCCCAAGTGCAATCTAGAAGTGATCTGAGACTACATTTCTGCTGGAATTAGTAGTACACTCATGCATTCTGTGCCAGCAAATTTATTTCAGACTACTTTTGTGATCCCAGAAATGTTTTCTACTTTGCCCTGCAGGTGCTGGATGTCAGCAAGGAAGGGAAGGAAGAAGTTTTCTATGGGCCCACGCTGCCATTTGCTTCCAATGGGATAGCAGCATGCTTTCTACCAGCTCCCTATTTCACGTGCCCCAACCTTCAGACCCTGCAAGTGCCTCACCATAGGATGGGCACGATGTGAGATGAGGAATGTGTGCATCATCAACAGTGGCATGTGGAGGGCGAAAATCAATCCCCCTGTACAGAAGGGGTCTTTGGATCTGCAAAAAGAATCCACCCCATGGACTGCTGCTTTACTGTCACACATTTGTCTTAATGTCGGACCACAATAGGCAGGAAGGAGGCTACAAAACCCTTGGTATCTCTCCTCTGCCTCAGCTGCAGAGGTGTATACATAAGAGCATTTTGTATTTCTGGTGACTACTTGCTGCCTGTCTCTATATAATTCCATTATGCAACTCATAAGGCATTGTGATGCTCCTGGCTCCTCCCTGGGCTGCTCTTCTTTGGAGTCTGCACTTTCTGTTGTTCACTAAGGGCACTTTCAAAGATGATAGGAAGTACTGTTTGTGTTGACAAAGATGGTATAATACTGTGGTAATTATGCAACTTACTTGATACCTTCGGCAAAAAGAATAACAAACATGTTGACTTCCAATTCCAAACTCCATTGTTTACAGTTTCTCATTTAATTATATTTCATTTGAAATTTAAATACTGTGAAGCAGATTAAAACAAAAATAAAAACCAAACAAGCCCTATAGTATCTGAAGAACACGTGAAAATTTTCAGAAGACAAAGAAGCTGAAGCTTCACAATTAAGTGCAAGTCTGAACCAAATGTTTGTCTGAGAGTCTAAAAATCATGTGGGATGTCTTTTACCAAGGTCTACTATCAAATAAATGTTACCTTCAGTCACGTGATCAATTCCTCCTGACAGCTGCTGTCTTTTAGTGGTGGAGAACAGCCTCTTTACTGTGTAATTAAAATATGCCATTTACTTAATATTTTTAATATTCAGTTTGTAAGGGGTCACCACATTTACAATTATCAACAAATGGTCTCATTTTGTCCAACATATGGTCCCACAAATCACTGGTCTCCAGAAGCTAAACAGCTGTATAACAATGTCAATATTTATTTATTCCTTGGGTTTTTATGGTGCATCTCCCTTCCGTACTCAGGCATATGCCACTCCACAATAAATACTCTAACCTGTTATATCTTGGCTTTGCTTGGCTCCTGCAGACCCTGTCTCTTACTTTCATCTTTTTTTTTTTTTTTTTCTTTTTTGCATATCTGACAGCAACTTTGATGTTTGTAAATATTAACCAAGCATATGATTAAATCTTTATTTATGCTTCACGGGCACTATGCACTTTTCTGGTTTACCTGCTGATCTGTTCCCTGCTCCTGTGCTATCTGAGCAGACCTGTGCAATTCCTGCCGACGTTCACAAAAACACCAGCTCTGGAAGATGTCCCAGCAAGAGGCTGTGTGTGCTGAACAGGAATGGGTTGGCATTGCCTGGTGAGCAGCTCTTCCAGGCCAAACACATCTTCGAAGGGCCTGCTTAGCGGTACAGTGAGGTGAGCTCTATCTCAGTCTCCAGATGGGCAAAGTAGTCACAGCATGTCACCTTGCTTTTTCCAGTAGTTTTCAGGTTATAAAGTTCTGTTTGTTTTGTTGGGTTTTCTTAGCAGCCTTTGGTTGCGGGGAGCTAAGCTCCAGCTGCATGGTTTGTACAGACAAAGCCTTGAAAGGCTTTCCAGTCACATGTGTGGCCCAGGCCTGCCCCTGATGGACTGCCAGGTGTGCGAGCAGCTTTCACACTGTGCAGAGCCATCAGCATGCCTGCAGACAAGGGTGCGGTGGTCATTCAGCCTGTCTAAACTCCACGGTGATGCTTTTATTCCTAGGTCTTGTCGCCTCCCACAGCTGCAGCTCTGCATCCCATCTGAGCTGTTCTTCCTGGAGCAGAGCTGGGGTCGCTGCCCCATGCAGTGCAGCGCGCTCAAGGGCTGTGAGGCGGGAGTGTGCGGCGGGAGGGTTGTTTGTCATGTTTGCTCTGCCCTTTGGACACTTTTACTGTTCTGGCTGTTACCACTTAATTGTCTGCACTGGTGAATAGTGATTTTAAACAGCTGTGCAAGTGCACTGAATTAGTTAAGAGGAGCACATCCACAGAGCCTCAGGACAGCACACATGCTCCTATTAGTGTCAGGATGCTGCTCTGGTTCTTAATCACCAGGCTCCAGTGATTACACAGAGGCCTTTCATTGCCATTCTGTGGCCAGGTTTTTGTGCCTTGCTTTCCTCTCTGGATCTTTCTGCTTTTGTTGCAGGACTACAGGCAGGTGCTGTGCTGCTCCTGACGTCAGAAAGTGCCACACAGCCCTGGCAAAGTGAGCAAGTAGGCTTTGTGTCACCAGGTGAGAAGCAAGAAGGGTGGCAGTGCAGGAGGCGGGTGGAGGCCAGGACAGCCCCGTGTAACTGCAGCTCTGCAGGGTCCTGGCCAGCAAAGGCTGCCCGAGGCCTCCAAACCTGCCTGTCCCTGTGCTGCCTCTTCTGCACAGTGCCACTGGCTTCTCAAACTGCACCAGCTACAAGTTCCTGTGCACAAGTGCCAGGACTACCTCTTCTACAGCCACTTTTGTTTTTGGTAACCATAACCCTTTCAACCCAAGAACCCTCTCTGACCAGGGAGCAGTTTTGGAACGTACCTCTGAGAAACCATTCAACTCAGTGTTTCTGCAGAGCCTTGAGGATGCTTAGAATATCTCCACGCTGGATCATTCTGTTCCTGGAGTGAGATTGGCACGGTGTGAAAGCAGCTGCCAGCACCATTCACTCGGGCTCCCATCTGGGTTGTTGTGCAAGGGAACCGAGTAGCTTCCAGCCAGCGGGAACTGGAGGTATCTTTGCAACTGTGTAATGCAGCAGCATTGTGAACTGTTGAGTCTGGATGCCAGTGCAGTTCTGTGCGTTTTCTTACATTTACTGATTAAATCTGCTCCCAGCTGTAGGCAGGCTTTTGGGCCACGGGGTCTGGAGAGCTGTAAGGAAGCGCCTTTGCACTCTTATTCCTGATACCTTTGGGGGCAGGGGTTGTTAGCTGACAGCTGGCTGAGCATGAGCCAGCAGTGTGCCCAGGTTGCCAAGAAGGCCAATAGCATCCAGGCTTGTATCAGAAATAATGTTGCCAGCAGGAGCAGGGAAGTGACCATCCCTCTGTACTCAGCACTGGTGAGGCTGCACCTTGAATTCTGTGTTCAGTTTAGGGCCCCTCATTACAAGAAAGACATTGAGGTCCTGGAGTGTGTTCACAGAAGGGCAATGAAGTGGTGAGCAGTCTGGAGCACAAGACTTATGGGGAACAGCTGAGGAAACTGGGATTGTTTAGTCTGGAGAAGGCTCAAGGATCTCTACAACTGCTTGAGAGAAGATTGTGGTGAGGTGGGGATTGGCCTCTTCTGTGTAACTAGCGATAACACTAAAGAGAATGGCCTCAAGTTGCACCAGAGGAGGTTGGGGTTGGTTATTAGGAAAAACTTCTCACAGAGAGCGATGAGGCACTGGTGGGGGCTGCCCAGGGAAGTGGTGGAGTCACCGTCCCTGGAGGTGTGCAAGAACTGTGTGGATGTGGCACCAAGGGATGTTGTTAGTGGGCATGGTGGGGGTGGGCTTAGTGGTGATCTCAGTGGTCTTTTCCAACTTTAATGATTCTGCAATTCTATGACACGATACAGCAGCAGCAAGGGGATACCAACAGCTTCCTCTGCCCCTTTGGTCTCTGCTGAGCCTTTCGTATTCAAGTGCTGTGCATATTCAAGTGTGTGTTGTGAGGCAGTGTGCAGCCAGTCCTTGCATTCCTGTGTTCAGAATCTTGGCATTAAGAATTGTTGCTTGTGATTTTAACTTAGCGGCTTTCAGGGAGTGCGCCTGCCAGGATCATTCAAACTTTTGTAACTCTTTTTTTCCCTAAGTTTTGCCATCTCTACTTCCCTTCCCCCAAACCTGTGCAGGCATTTAGTACATCAGTTGCAGAATCATGGAGAAGTGGATAATTGAATATTCACACATGCAGAAACAACACAGGCAGAATGTGGAACAATGTGGAAACAAGCACGGAAAGAGGCGGCATCTGTTTATTGAAAATTAGAATGTAGAATAAATTAAGAGGGCAAGGTTAAAACACTTCATCTGCAGTCAGGGTTCGCAGTGGGGGAAGACTGAAGAAAGTTTAGCACAGAGATGTATAAAGGGCTTCTGCAGTTTAATTATGATATTTCTGTGAAAGTATATTTAATTTATATTAAAAAAATCTTTTTTACGTGGATTTTTTCCCCTTTAAAATGTGTCCTTGGGGGAAAAAAAAAAAAAAAAAAAAAAAAAAAGCTTAGGTTCTGCAAAATTAAAGTACTTAAAATGTTAACTCTTACCTGGGTAGCTTAGATTACGTTGCAACATTTGGAAGTGTTGTAAAACAGAACAATTTTTTCTTTTAGGAGTAATTGAAGAAAGCTGAGCTCATTTTTCCACCAGTGCAATATAGATGAAGTTGGCCCTTTATGAAATCAATGTATTTAGCAGACTTGGACTTCTAACACCTGTTCAGGCGATGTTGTTCAGGAAAGGCTGTGCATCTGAGGTCAGCCCAATGGAGTGAACAATGCGGTGGATTGGGTTGTGACAGTTACTGCTGGCATTTCCAAAGGTCTGCAAAGAGCCACACCTGTGGTGCAGGACCTGGGTTGGCAGTGGTTTTGTGACACGTATCTTTAGGTTTCACATATTCAGTCTACAGAAGGGTTACCCATTCCAAGCTGCTCACGCAGACAAAAGCCATATCCGTAAGTCATTCATCATAAAACAAGCCTAATTATGCTATGACATACTGACACTGCATCAGATTTCTGATCTTCAACATAATTTTATAACCATTGCTAACAGATGGGCCGATTACACTGAATTTGAGTTTTAAGTAATAGTTTAATCATATTTTATAATTTTTAACTGAAAATATCCATGCATACATAATTTTCCGAAGCTACTGAAAGGAGCAAAAGCAGAGCGCAGTAAAACCTCTTTTCTGTTTCCTGAGGGAAATGCACTGCATTTAGGTGGACAGGAGTTCCTTAAATGACTCCTTAAGTAGTGTCTGCTGTTGGTAGTTTCTCTTCTGTGCAATTATAGCAGATTTGCGGAACCTTTTTCTTTGCACAGATTTCCTGCTCTATTCCAGCATAAAAGGTGTAAATTTTTCTATTTCAGAGGCTCTTTTATTGAAACAAGTGCCTTCCCCCTACTATTTTTTTTTTTGTCAGTGAAAATGAAAGCAAGGAGTAATTTAAATTATCACGTTTGTGCTCTTTAATAACAAGAAAAATGGGAAATTCTTATAAAATAGATGGACAGCTTTGTCGAACTGCTGGAAATTAGATGTGAATTTTGAACAGAAGGCTTCTTTCTCCCTCTTCTCCTTATTTTTCAGTTGATTTAGGGTCAATAAAGGAAAGAGAAACCCAGCTTCCATCTCCTTGCCATTGTTTGCGATGGGCTGGACATCGGCTTCACATCACAAGGGGGCAGAGGTGATCTGAATTCTGTAATACTGAATGTAAAGAAATACGTTCTATTCAGCTATCCGTTCCCAGATACTGCAAAACATAAAGGGCGTAGTTGTCCTCTGGCCCATGAGATCAGTGGAGAAAATGCCCACAAGGCTCACGGCTGCTGTACTTCAGAGAGGTCTCCTGTCAATGCCATCTGCACTTCTAAAACAAAGGAGACATTGGGCGTGGACCATGCAAGAGGTTTTGGGGAAGAAATGGCTCATTGAGATTTGATATTTTGTTAAAGCACCATTAAAGTATGGTGAACCTTAAATGATTGTAATTAACGTTCAAAATAGCTTAATACTATCAACTTTTCATATAAAAAAGCAGAGCAGGACTGAATTGTTGTTAGAGTTGTTATTAGTGTCTCTAACTGAAGCTTTGATAATGCTCTTGCTCCATGCCTATGAGGTCACAAAAGCTTGAAAGATTTGTGTAAAAGCAGCAGAACTGCAGTGGCATCTGTTTAAACATGAGAGGTGCAATGAATTACTCTTTAACTGGTTGGAAGCGGATGACTTTTAAGGCCCCTTCTCACTCAAGTCATTCTATGATTCTATGACCTGTATTGCTTAGGGGAGAGCTGATCATCCTGCAAATGACATCTGCCCAATTAGTGGAAGCATCTGATAACCCACTGCTCTTGAGAAACAAAGAATCCAAAAACTAATGCTGTGCTAGGCAGTGATGCATCTATACCCTATAGTCTGCACAGGATTTCTGTTCTGATGCTTCTGGGTTTTTCCCTGCACAGCCTTGAAGACAGACATCTGAAATTGCCTGTCCACTGACGAACGCAAAGAAATGAAGATCTCATCAGTGAGTCTGAGTTTGGTATATGACTTGCTAGTAATGCCAACAGTGCCTGCTTGGGTCCTGCACAAATCTGATCTTGCAAACCACTCTTACACACTGGTAGGAAGACTAATGTTGAATATTTGGGAGTCACTGAGGGAGAAAAATGTTTCTCAGCTTCTCACCAAGTTGCACCACACTGAAGTATGTGCTGGCTACACCTTGAGGTGACGTTGTCAGCTGCTGCGGAACCAAGCTCCACATCACCAGGATATTGCTCCCTGGCAGACCTAACAGGTGAGTTGCTTCTGCTTTCACACTCTTCTTATTCTGCATACAAGGTCCAACACTGATGTGTCAGAACAGAGCCACCCATCTCCAGCTTGCACAAACCACCGTGGGGACAAGTCTTTGGTAGAGGGAGATGAAAGCAAGCTTGGCAGGAGATGAGTTCCTTTCCCCTGCCAGAGAGTAAGGATACTGCTCACCAGGAGCTGGAAACCTGCTCAGATGCCCATTTCAGTTGATTTGCAGCAAGGCTCTGTCTTACTGCTTCATACCAAGAATTGAACCTTGCACCTATACACAGATAAACTGCTCCTGTCAGTGGTAGAGCTCACATAGAAGCTTTCCAAGATCTCCTGCTGTAGTCTAAGCAGTCCTCCATGATTGTACAAGGAAGGTAAATTTTTCTGTTTTCAAACCAAACTGTTCATACTCAAAATCATTAGATGCTTCTGTATAAAGGTAATTTAGGAGACAACATTAAACTTTTCTGTATAAGACCTATGTATTATGGAAACATTATAATACATATTGTCTTCTATATGATTTATTTTAGCTCATAGTGGTTTTCAGTCTTTGTACTTGCATTTAGCACTTTCCTCTTTTTTTTTTTTTTGTTCTGATTTTGGCCTGCTGTTCTGTTGTATACGTGGTAGGTCAGTCCAGACTAATACCCTGCGAGCCTTTATCTGATTAATATTATCAAACCTGTCAGTCACATCTGCAACTGTCCATACCGCATAATTAGGCCCAACCAAATTGCCCATTTGGCAGTGGGTGATGAATACGATGCAAAATGCTTTATTTCTGTTCACATTAACTTTTTGACAGAGGAGGATGATAATTTCCAAACTGCTTAAATTAGTTTCTCGTGCAGTAAGAGCTGTCATACATTGGCATAAAGCTCTGTTGCTTTTTCAGAAACTTCCAACCACTGCAGACATTAAATATACTCTATAACAAATCAGTTAATGATGTGTTTAGTAGATTGTTAATCCGCTCTATCCTTTATAAGTCAAAGGTTTTACTTTTCAGGAAATATTACTACAAGTCAGACATCTGCTCTGTAATCTGGGGGGCAGGGCTCAGATTTCAAAGACATCTCTTAATCTCACTCAGAGGTGGCTTTTTTTTTTTTTGTTTTGTTTTTATTTATTTATTTTAAAAGCTGTTAGGAAGCACAATTCTCATGAGCTGAATCAAACTCCTCCCAGGTACAGACATTTCAGGAAGCTACAATGTGAGTTCAGTAAGTCACTTTCATAATGAAAAGAACCTCCATGTTCTGCGCTATTAAACAGCTGTAAAGAGGCTTTTAGTTAACTGTGCTATTTGAAGTAAGGATAGCTGATTTAGGGAAGAAGACTATCTGATCTGAATGGATAACATTACTGTAACAAAAGTGAAGCTGCTCTGAACAACATCTTAGGGATTTCTGTGGTGTCTAAGACACTAAAAGAATTTTTCCTTCGCATTAATATTATGAAATTGGAATCTGAATAACTTTAAAAGTGAACAGCCTCTTTACCAGTGTTGACATGAATGGCAAATGACATGAACTTATGTTCCAAGAGTTCTGCCAGTAGCTGAGTAAACACAGGTTATTGTGGGAAGGCATTGGAATTCCATAGGCATTAGTGAAAGATTCCCAACAACTTACTTTGGAAAAAAACTGTGAAAAAGTTACAGAGCTGCACCCGTCTGGAAAGACCCAAGAGATAATCCAAAATATTTGGCAAATCTGGCTTTCCAGGCAAACAGAAGTTTGCCTATGGTCAGATGAAATACATTTCCCAAATTAACACTTCCTTTGGAATCCCATCTGCCCTCACTTCTTCAACTATTTACACATAGTATAATTTTAGATGTGGCTAATCAACACTGTCATAACTAAGAAATAAAATTATGGGATTGCTGTAAATTCTGGGTTAATTTTGAGAAGCGCAATGAAAAGGAAGAGGACAAGAAATCTGAACTTTTGTTCTTTTATTACCCACAAACATAACACAAGAGATTACACACTGGAAACTGAAAGACTTTTAAATAATGTGGAAGGTTAAGACAGCTATGTACATTTTGTGCAACATACCAGAAGCCCTTATTTACATATGATATCTCTGCCATACTGGCCAACATGCAGGTGCTGCCTGCATATTGCAAATTCAGCACTACAGAAAAGCTTCTCTTGTTCTAAAATAATAAATTAGAAATTACAAAGCTAGAACTTTCTTATGAACACTCTGAATGAGGTTTTCCAGAGTACAATGTTAAGAGCGTCAGGACTCAATGTGAATTGAGCTTTCTGAAATTATTATGTATATGTGCTTATTTTTAAATCCTGCTTTGTATGGTGCAATCCAGGCTATGCTTATATAGACAATTTAATTCATTTCCCATATCTTTCAATCACTGTACAACAGTATATTAAGAGTTACACTTCAGATGCATGACAATATTCAAATACCACAGAAAACACTGAAATAAATACATAATTAAAAAAAAATGATACAAAGAATCTGGCTAGTGTGTTGTACTCAGCAGATTTAGGTACCAGTGTTGGAACATTGAAGGGGAAAGAACGATCACCAGCAACTGCTAACCTGCCTCATTTTCCAGTTTTTGTATCTCATTTTGTCCAGCCTCTGAGAGGTGAGTTAAGAGCCTTTTGTAGGCTTCCCTGTTGAAAAACAGAAGAATGTAACATTACTTAAACAATTTCACACATTTGAGCAGTAACGTAGGTAATTCCCAAGCACACTGGATGACTAACCCATAATAAGTTCTTTCCTTATCTATTCACAGCTTTGTTTGCTGTGATTTTTTAGCACGGCCAAGTTGAAAGAAAGAGAATAGTACAGTTTGCACAACAGTGTTGCAACAATGCTTAGATGTCTCTCTTACTTAGTAAACTACAAAAAACTATACATCAAAGACCAAAAGCGGGTAGTATGAAAATGCTGCATATGATGGTCCTTCAGTCTGAGTCAATAAAAAAGTGAATAATACAATTGTAGATGACTTCCATGTTTTATATTCAATGGAAGGTGAATACTTCTTGAGGAATTCTTTATGGCTCATGAGTTACATTCGTGCACAACTCTGTTCTGTTTTTATGTTGGTGCTATTTTTGTTGATGGTTTTGTTGTTTTTTTTCTCCCATAACCCAGGCCTTGCCAAAGTTTACTTCAAAAATTCTCCAACCTGAGGTGTGACCAGCATCTACTCTTTGAGGGGTCTCAGAATGTGCATTAATGCAAACACTGAAACCACTTCCAGGCCTTGACTCTCAAGCCCTGCACTCCTGTTAGGAGACCTAACAGGAGTACTTTTGACCTACATGCCACAGTGTGGAGCTTTTTGGGTTTTTGTAACAACATTCATATGGTCGCTGAAAGTTCAGTGCTTCATCTGCACCAAGAGTTGCTGCCATCTGTGCTGAGTTGCTTTCCTCAGCTTCCATTGCTTCCTAAGGCTAAATGGATTCACAAGTGAAATATTTCTGTCCTAGGTTCTCTGGGGGCGAATGGAGGAAGTGTGATTCTGTTGTGCCTATCAGAGAGGAGGCCAGACTGTTCTGAATACCCACAATTCTCATAAATTTATATTATAAGAGAACTCTTGAAATTGAACCATGGGTTCAATTTCCCAAACACCTCAGATCATACCTGATTTTACTGTAACGTTGTATATAAAACATAACATTCTCTAGAAAAGGGACTTACAGGAATATTTTTTGGGCAGGAGTTTTGTTTTTTTTTCCCCTCAATTTTACAACACACAGTGTAGTGAACTGAGGCAGGCTGGCTTAAATTGTATGTGGGTTTGGAGCTCTAATGCCATAATTTCTCTGAAAATACTCAGCAGATGTAGATGGCCTAAAACCATGAAAGGTCTGAGCAAAGGAAATTTTGGCTGATCAGTTAAAAATCAATCATTTTTGACTATCTGTCCTGCTGCCTAACACTGCTTGTTTTCAAGAGATCATACCTCTACTCTTCACTGTCAAAAAGTGATATTAAATAGAAAAAAACCCAAACCTTTGTGCTGCATTTCTTCCAAGACCTTGTTTGTACTCTGAATCCTTCAGAGACTGCGTCAGCGTGGGAATCAGGCTGGTAACTAATGTCTGATCCAAGACTGCCACTGTTTCTAGAATGCTGAACACCCGGTGATCATACAGTGCAGTGTAGTCCTGGATAAAGTGCCTGAGGGGGACACAGAGGCATTTAATGCAAGGTCAGAACTAGATGCAGAGAACATGCCAAGAACAACTGAAGAAGCTGTTCAGAACAAGCAAAACTGGTTGCATGGAAGCGATCGTAGTGTTACAGTGAAATACTCTATATGCAAATTCCTTTCACAAACAAAGCCATGCTTTTGAAGGCTAATGCTAAGAAAAAAATCACTTTTATTTTCAAGTGAATCAGTAGATTCTGCTGCTGTTTTACCAGAGCTGACTTGTTCCAGAGTACTTTAGTTTGTAATGCATCTGTCTGAATGGAAAGCATGGAAAACTGAAACACAGAGTTATTATTTAATCAAATAGTCCAGCAAAAAAAGATATCTAGATTGAAGTCTGCAGAAACAACATCAGCATTTCTTATAAAGCTCCACTAGATCTAAGGCAAGGCAGACCATCAGATGGAAGAGCATCCATTTGTCTATTTGAGGGTATTTAATGACCACAGATTGCATCTAACTGGGGAGTTACACCTTAGGAGTGAAACATCTCATGAAAGTGATACAGCCCACATGGAGGCATCAGCAAATTGCTCAGGGGCTTTCATTTTAACATTATCCAATACAGCAGCAGTGTTTAGGTTTGCAAAATGTCTTTGGGTCTTAGCTCCTACATCTCTTCTACTGCATCCACATGAAAAAGAGGATTCATTTTGCTGAGGTACGGAATAAGTAAAATTGACATTATATTAATCTATTCATTTGTCAGAGAAACAAATAAATGAAGCTTGTTGGACAAGGATTTGATCTTTGTTATGTACACTTCAAGTTAGGCATGCCCACAGCACGTTACACAACAGCACTACTCATAAGATTTTCCCACTGCAGCAGCAATGTAGTTTTCTATAACAGTCCTTTCAAAACAGTACCTAATCCATGAAAAAGCAGATATGTTTCTCTATTTTTTTGCTCTGGCTTTTTGGCAAAGTTATGTTTAAAACCAGTGCCAAAAGTAACGTAATTTAAGTACCATAAACAAGTGACAATGCAGTATGTTGAGGATAATTAGTTGTTTTTAAGAAAACATGTTTGCTGTCAATTGGATTGCAGTAGCTTCACTGCCAATTGGCATATTTTCTGGTTACCTAAATACAGAAGTCAGCTGGGTGGCACGTTCTCCTCCTGACCTTGCTTGGCAGCCCTGTACCATGTACTGCACAATGAGTGTAGATATTTTTTTAACTGTAAAAGAAAAATCACAAGATTCACACAGAGCTCTTGAACTGACCATCTGGAGAATGTCTTTCATGAAGACTACAATTTTTAAATGAGAAAATAATGGGTTTTATCTTACTTTGATGCAAGTAAAATGACAGAGTAGTTAGCTAGAATGGCTATAAGAACAGCATGAATTTCAGATTTATGCAAAGTCCAGTTTTCAACACCATCATCTTTTAAATGTACGGATTTTTAAATACAACACTTTCTCCTTAAGTCAGAACAGAGACACAAGCCCTTAACGGAAATAAATTTAAATAAACAAATCAGTTTTGTTTTTATTCTTTAATTGTTCCTATATTTGAACTGGGAAAAAAGTCTTGGCATTATAATCTGCTCAAAGATATACAGATCTACTCCTTGCAATAAGTGTTCTGAATTCCACCCTTTTGTGTATTTCCAAACAACAACAAAGGAGCCCACTGTTTTCTTCCATTTATATCTTCCAACTGGATATTCAAGTTGCTAGATAAAGCTCCTCCTTTATAACAGTGGGACTGAGCTGCAACTTCTCTACAAGGGTATGGTGGAGTCCTGTGAGTTGGTGGCTGCAGAATCACAGGACATTTAGCTCATTCTGCTCCAGCTTCAGACAGCTGTGGCTACAATGGCAGAAGGGGGAACAAAGGCATGTGCTGATTCAGCTAATCTCCTGAATTTATCTTGTCCCTGAAGCTTTTACAGAAGAGCATAAAAAATTGCTTTATTAGTCAAAATTCCCAGGAGAAGTCAGAGGTTAATCTCCACTGTTCCTAAAATCTTTTCTGGTAGCAAGGACTGGACATTTTTTGGCACATTTATATTCTTTATACAACTATGAGGTGAACTGAGTATTTTTTAAGAAGCTAAAAATACAGAAGGAATAACTACCAAGTAGAACGGGCTAAAAGAAGAAAAAAAAGGGGGTCAAAGATCCCTTCAAAAATGGATTAAGTATAGCATGTTGATTTCTGAAGTCTCTAAGGGGAGAACATACACTAGTTTTATTTGGTCTAAAATCTTCAGGTGCAAGAAAACTTCCACTGTTACAAGTCTGGGAGAAATGAGGTGGGAGTGATGGAAAACACTTCCAATTAAGGATCAACTTGTCAGGAATCCATCAGAGTACTTGAGTCAGAGAGAAATTCCTGTCTCAGAGAACAAATTATTTAATGAACAAAGCTTGTCCACTTTATCTGGCTAATGCATCAATCAAACAAACAAAAAAAACAGGAACAGATTGTACACTGGGATGAAAGATGCTGAGCAGTATGAAAACCTTACAGGTGTAAAGAGACGTATTTAAAGCAAACAAGTAGCTCACCTTGTAGTTCGTTAACCAATACCATGCACTTCAACACAGCTGGCAGAACCAGTTCAATGTCACACAGTTCACTGGTCTGGGTTCTCTGAAGTACTTCAAGAATGAAAGCAAGAACTGAGGCCAAGCGAGGAGGTGGAGCGCTACCTTTGAACTGCATGTAGTTTTCACTGGGAAGACAAAACAAATCAAAATAAAGCCTGGGATACGTTGTTGTTTTTTTCTTCCGTCCAATGCAAGCACTGTATAATTGGAAATAATATTGTGATATTTCAGCAGAAGGCCCATTACATAGATTTCTATCTTTATTTGGACTCAGGTAATGGCTTCTATTTATCTTAGTCTTAGAAATGGCTCCCAATTTATCAGGACAGTGATGTCTTCCGACTCCTCTGTTGAGGGAAGTGAGAAATAGCAGTCATAATTATAGTTAAAAAGCCAAATGTGACTATAAAAGATAAAATATAAAGAAAGCAGCATAAAATAACGACACAAGGAGTTTAGATTCTGATAACTCTGAAATAACATTCAAAATACAACTGTTGTTCAATTACCGTATTTAGTTTTATGTCTTATTGTTTGCTCACAATTCAAACTTGTGGTAAGAGCTCTGTTATACTGGCACTATTAGTTTGTAAAACAGTGTGATGAAATGGGACAGAATCTCTGATTTTGCTCCATCAGAATTAACACAATCATCTCCGGTACAAAATTTGTTGCAGAGATTAAGGTAACTTGCAAATCTGCATCAAGAGCAAATATTGACACTACAGAACAGAGCTGTCTCAACTGTAATTATTTCATTTGTTATTTATTTATTTTTTACCCCAAAAGGATGAAAGATTGAGTCACTGTTGATCTGACATTACAGATGATTTTACTGAAATCTAAATTACTGAAATTGGAACATCCAGTAGAGAAAAGTGGAGATAAAATACACAGAACATCAGTTCAAAAAAAAAGTACTCCCAGAATCTGCAAAATGACTTTTAAATATGCAATAGTAGTTAGCATTAGCTGCTTATACAAGGCATGCTCATTTGCTGTGCAATGCGTTAATTAAAAGCTGCTATACCTCTTAACAGCTTAATAAAGCATACTTATACAACTTTGTATACACTTTAAAATAAAAGCGTTTCCATATTCCCTGCACCATGTGGTTTTAACTCACTTTAATATTAGCATCTCTAAAATCTTCTGTTCCATTTATTTACTATGAAAACTGCACACTATTTTTTGGGGGTTGTTTCTTCACTAAAATGATTATCTGACCTGCATAATATATTTTTCTGGTTCAATTTCTTCTGCGCTACAGCAAGATATTCATTAGTTTCTGTATGTCAAGAAGGCTAGTAAACTCTGTATGCACTTATGTATAGATCTAGTGGCTGCCTCCTGACCACCACGCAGTTTATAAATCAGACTAAGATATTCTTCCCAGATCACTAAGAAATGTTTCAAGTTTTACAAGTCACAAAATGCTGTTACACATTCAGAATTTTCTTTCCACAATAAGGCTTAAAATTCACACATTCATGCACACATTCACAAATGATTCTATTAAGATAAGAAAGTTTGAGTATTCATAAGCTAAAAAAAAGAATCAAGACTGAAATTTTAACTCACTCCCTTTACATGTGATAATATAGGCTTTACCTAAAGCACTATCTACTGTATTTACCTGAGATCATCATTAATATTCTTTCAATGAATGTGCATACTCACTTTTTAATAAAGAAAAGTACAATTACCCTAGATGTAAGCAACCACCTTTTATTTGAAGGAGATTAATTTTTTTCCCCAATATGGACAAAGAACTGCAGATCGTAGCTCTCCATCTCCCTCTTTCCATACCCCAAATTTTGTACTTCTCCTTGGTAGCTGGCACATCTATGTATATCCTGATATGTACAATAGCATCTAGTCCTCCCTTTCACTGGCAGCTGTTACAGATATGGTTCTGTGATCCTAAACACAGCCTGAGATACAGCCATAGGATGACATGTCTTGGAGTGCTTGCTTTTTATGTGGCCATATGGTGTATTATTCTTATTATAGTCCAGGACCTCCATCCTCAGTGACTTTCTCATCAGTCTCCAGATGATCTCATTTTTACTCTCGTGCTCTATATTCTCTTCCCTTTTCTTATTTTCCTGTCCAACAACTTACAGGCTCTTCCTACAGCCAGACTATTAGTTACTGAGATGAGAACAGTGACATTCTCTTCTTCATTAGCTGTTTGTGAAATCTGAATAAGCAGTGCTTTGTTCATCATTGGATCTTACTTTATGACATGCAGAGTGGTCTTCCGTAGACGGAGAGCCTGAGGGACTGTAATGGAGCTACATAGAGCAGTCAACATAGGATGCTGCCCAGCTCCAAGTGCAGTTGGTGAAGAAGGGAGAAATCGTCCAAAATACTGTTGAACAATGCTCCCAAGCAGTTGATTTAAATAGGCCCCCTGAGCTTGGGACTGACAGCATATAAAGGACAGGCCCTGTAAGAGATAAAAAAGGGAGAAGGAAATTGAATAACTCCTTATTGTTGAACAAATTTAAGAACAATAAGCTAAATACTAATTACACACTTTATAAACTACTGCATGATAAAGAAGTATCAACAATTTGCTGCATCTGTCAAGAAACCATCAAGTCTGTGGCTAAAGACTGAACTGGCACAAGGCTTACAAAGGAGAGAAAAATCTTATACTGGACTAACTAAAATACTTGAAAGATAATCTTAAGACCACATGATCTTCCTTTCAAATCAGAAGCAAAACATTAGCTTTTCATGCCAGGGCTCAGTTCCCAAAAGCTACAAACTTCTTTTTCACTTATGTACGTGGTCTAATGAAACTAGAATAGTGGTCTAACAAAAATTTTGCTCATAGTGTGAACAAGTTAGAGTAAATAAATCACTGTTTTTGAGGGAATTATTTTTTTTTTTTTATAATTCATTTAAATAAAGCAAAAAAATACTGTGACTTATCCAATACAATCTACATTGATGCAGAAAAATCTAGGAAAGTAGAAACTTGCGTAGAAAGTGACTACGTAAACATTATCTAGAGTTACACTGCATATACATGTAGTTACATCTGTGGGAAAATAAGTATTTGTTTTAGTGGTAAAAGTGTCTATGAAAAAAATTTAAGAATTTACTCCCCATTCCTCAGGTACTGAAAGGAGGAAGAAAAACGAATCACTAAGGGAAGAAAAAGAAACAAAGAAGCCCAGCTATCTACTATGACTAGGGCCTCAGTAAGCAGTACAAACAGAAGTCTCTTCAGAATTCAGTTTTCACAATAGTTTTTCCCAACAAGAATAACAACACAAAAGAAGTCCAAGCACTAGAGACCATTATAAAGCAACTTCAACAGTACTTCAAGCCACCATTAGTACCACATACAAGGAATGTGGGACGTCAGTGAATGAGGTGCTTCAGGACCTGCCTGAAGATTTGCTGTATGCAGCCCTCCTGAACACACACATCCAGCAAGGGTTGAACTTCACATGCCTCTGGAGTTACTTGGAAACTTTGGTACACCCCATTGATAAATGCCACGTTCCTCAAACGAGGGAATAAGTAGTTCAGATGCTCTCAGCTGTTTGCTTTACTACAGTAAATTTTTTTTTTTTTTAGTAAAAGGCAGTTGCTGCTAAATCAGAATGTATCAGAATTCTTAAGATGACTCTGCTTGGCAAGCAGAAGGCTCAGAAAGACTGCTAGTGATCGTTTAGTTTAAGTGTGAGTGTTTGGTGTTCCCAGCGAGATGTTGCAGCAGGCATAATAAAGAACTGCATACACTTTCTCTAGTCCAGCTCTCTCAAAAAAGAAAATCATTCCATAAACTGAACTGGCTCTCTTAAGCCACTAGAGTATTTCAACACTACAAAACAACATGTGGGAATCTATCTGACAAAAAGGACACAAAAAACATCATGACCTCACAGAGGATACCTGAAATAATGCATAAGAGAATGTAGCACCTGTGAAGAACTAATAATTCTAATCACTGAAATAAGACAATTCTTCAAACCGAGGAACAACAAATCCTACATAGTATCACAAAAAAGGAAAAAAACAATTGTTATTAAATAAGTTACTCCTCTTACATGAATGATCCTAATGATATATTTCACCTATGAAATATAAGCAAGAAATACTAGAATTGAGATCTCTGAAGGCATGGATTAATTTTTGCATCTCTTGTAATAGTCTCATTTGAAGATAGATCAATAAGTCTAGACTGATCATTCATAAAAGCATTTTCATTTTTGAGCTGAAGTAAACTGATTTTTTTTTTTTTTTTTAGTTGTAGGATGGGAACAGAAGTAATCTGAAAAAGAAGGGAAGGATTGAACTGAATAACAACACCCTGCCACAAGTATTATCAAAGATACTCATTTGCCAGAGAGAAAATAAAAGGATGGAAGTTGCTTGAGACTTTTTTTCTTAATCATGTGATGAGGATAAAGGGTGCCCTTGATACTCAATAAGGAGAACTCCTCTTCATCCTGACCTTTTTTGGTGGGTCAGGCAGAGATGCTGCCTCTTAAAAAAACATAATTTTTAAAACCATGTAGTAATACCAACATCTCTCCTCAGTAAGGAGTCTCATTTACTTTTTTTTTCCATGCAGCACAGCAGAAGTTCCAAGTTCAGCATTAAACTGTTCCAAGATAGAAATTCTTTCTTCCAAACTAAAACAACAAGAAAAATCACCTATTTTGTGGGTAGCCAGAGCTCCCCTTGTCCAAAATAGACACCCCCTATATGCTAAAAAAAAAAAAAAAAAAAAAAATCATGAATCAGCCTCTACATATTAGAGAATATTTAAAGCACCAAACCTCTTCAGGCAAGAATCATCAGATGGTTAGGCACCCACACTTCTATTGTTCACTGGAAATTTCCTTAGATGAACTCGGATTTCTCTTTTGGAAATGAAAGCTCACTGACTTTAGCTCAATATTGTGCTGCTTATTTTGGGACCCTCCTTTTTCTTACAAAGCCTAGAGAGCAGCAGACCTGTACAAGGCTTAACACCACCGTATCCCAAGTGGCACCAGGGATAAACTACCAATGTTGCATGGTGGCTGTGAGTACAATAGCAAACTACCCTAGGCAGCATTGGCCAAGGGTGTAATTACAAGGAGGTCACAGAGTACTCTCTTCTTTTAAATCCCATTAGTAATTAACAGAGATGAAGGAAGTTACTGTTCATATGACAGAGGAAAGAAACACATGTTACTGGACTGCGATTCTGGACCACAGATCTGAAAATAATCACTTCAGACCCTTAGGACAATCCCTAGAAAGCAGATGGACATTAAAGAGTTGAGAGCACTTCTCTCCCTCTTTTCTTCTTTTTTTTTAATTAACTATTTTTTAGTTATCTTCTCAGATTAAAGAAAGAAAAACAACAAAAACAAAACCCCACCAAAAACCAAAGACATTTGAAGAGGAGTAGAGGAGCATGACAACATCTGCTCCTCATTTCAACAGAAAGGCAACTGATTCCTGTGTATGCTCACTGCAGGAACCTTTTGTAGCCAGAGCTGCCTCTCTTCTGATTTATCCATATATCTGTAAATCACCTGTGGAGAGCGAAGAACCGATTAGTATGGATTACTGGAACTATTCACTGCAGAAATGCCAAGCTACCTAATGATGACTTACAATATCAGTCCTGCTGTTGGAATAAATCTGCTGTTCACCAATTAATGTTGTACAATTCCTATTAAACACATACTGTAATTCACAAGATGTATTAATAAGCTTGCTCAAATATCAGACCACAGATGTGGCTTGCAGGAGGGCTTTTAAAGTCTGAACTCTGACAAATGCTGAGCCTGCACAGGCCCATTAAAATCATGGAAAATGTATGTGCCAAGCACTACTTAAAATGAAGATCTTTTACCACTCTTCTGTATACAGATAGAAGTAAACCATCTTCTGTATTTGGACAGGATTAACACTAATAAATCTAGCTCATTATTATGTATATTATGCTTATTACATGCACCTACACCATAATCTGCAAGATGTATTTAAACTATTATTTCTTCTCTAGAATAAGTTTTATGCTCCAGTTATTTCCCACATTACTGGTAAACATGTGTTAAAACTCCTCCAAAGCATATTCCAAGAAATCCATCAAAGATATTTTGAGTAATATGTTTCAACAGCCTACTATCACACAAATCAACTGTGTTTGTTTGTTTTGTATAAACAAAGGCAAAATACCACATGATGGATTTTACATGCCTCATTATCACACAATTACAAATAGTCTCATAAAATTATGAAGTGATTGCTCATTCTTGTTCTTCCACGTTTTTCTTTTTGAAATTTTTCATTTAAACAACTCCAAAGACAATTTTGATTTTATGTCCCTACCTCGTCTATTGGGAAGCATCTCTGCCTGTGGAGGGGTGGGAGGAGAACTAGATAAACTTGGTCTTTAGAGGTCCTTTCCAACTCAAATAATTCTGTGATTCTATGAAAATCTTTCCTAAGTCCTAAAATATTATCAAAACAGATGGAGCACAGTGAAATAATAAATATCAATATAGTAGCCCTATAGGCAAAAACCATAAAAAAAAATCCCCCTAAAAAATAGTTCAAAAGAGAACTGGGACTCTTGCAATAGAATACTGCTTTCCACCTCCATGAATAGGCACTGGACACAGGGTAGCCTCTCAAGGACAATCTGATTAAATATTTCACCAGCAACTTAAGTTAATTAAGAGAGAGTTTCTCCCAGAGGATGTGCTTTCTCTGTGTTTCCTCCTAGCATGGTTACATGCTCACACATATACTATTTTATTTCTTTTCTGACATGGATGATTCATCTATTTATTTATGCAGAGATTTTTAGTATTTGCATCAACTCACACATTTCAGTAATCCCCTATTCACAAAATCATTAAGCAAATGTAATGGGGATGCACATGAGGTGAAACGGAAGGAACTTATCCTGAAGTCAACTTGGCTGAAGCCAATTGTGAAATGTTTACTTGAGAAGTCAGAGCTCCTAGAACTTGTGTGAACCCAAAGGATCTCAGAAGCAACCCCAAGAGAATAAGTTTTGTAACTGATATTGAAATATTTTCCATTTTGCATTAACCCTAAGTTTCTCAAATAAAGGGTGAGGAAACATTTCTGACTGGATGTAGAAGTCTGCAGTATTTTAAAATGTTGGAACCATGTAAATAGAAACAATTAATAGAATTTAAAAGTTCAATATTGAAATAAAAAAAATGAATCTTGCTCTCTTTGCCCTCCCCCTCAAAGTGTTTATCAAAATAATTTCTAGTTTTCCAGGATAGCATTGTCTAAAATGATCTAGCTCAGATTAGATCATCTAGCTTAACCTGAAAGCACATGGACTGAGCAGTAGATTACTGAAGAGGCCCATGGTGGGGTCAGAAAGTCAGACAGAGAAGACAGGAAACAAAGGTCTAGAACACTTGGACTTCAAACCAACTTGAGTGGCTTCACATTAAAACTACATCTCTATGTGCAGACTACAAATGAACAGCATTCTCTGACTAAAATACTAAATTATCAAGCGGACAGTCACACTCTGTGGTAACATCAGTGTCCACATGGTCCTACATGTAAATAGCTTCTGAAAATACCTACAGAGCAGAAAAGCAAGCTGTATCTGCATGCCACCATATTCATTTCTGTATGACGTGATCAATCAGAATGCAACTTTTGAAAGAGGGAATAAATCCAAGGGATCTTTAGAAAGTCACCACTGCATTGTTTCACAATACAATCCTGTAAGTAATCACCTAGAACTGCAGTCTAAATGAATATTAGAAGGGAAAGCAAAAAAGGAAGCAGGAAGGAAAAAAAAAATGCTTTGCAAGGTTAAATATGTTGACTTATTTTCAAACTACATCCTCTTCCTCACTCACAGGAATTAATCCCTTTCTACAACACAACAAGCCTTTCAGGAGCGTAAGGAGCTTGACTCATGTTAGCATCAGCAGTAGAAAAGGTTGATTCAGCAAAACAAACCCTCAAACTATTAAGATAAAACAGTGCCATGATATGCAGAGGCTTGTCTTTTGTTACTAAGACCAAAGAAAAATAGAGTAGCTCATCTTTAATTATCTACAGTTAACAAAATCAAGGATGATTTAAAGCATTGCTTTGCTCTGTCATCTCAATAATTGTCTTGCTATATATCATGATTCAGTGTTTCAGAAATCTCTTACATGAGACACAGTGTAAACAGCAGGCTGGCTAGGAGCCTCTCTTTGTGCAGCAAACAGAACAGCAGCTTCTGGAGTGTACCTCAGCATAGCTGCATGCAATGACAGGAAAGCCAATGGATGGCGGGCAATTTTCCTTCAAATTCTTCAAGAAGAAAAATCTTCTCTTGCTGCTTCTTAAAATTCAGTCAGCACTTGTTTGATTACAGGAAAAAAAAAAAAAAAAAGAAAATCTTCTCTGCTGCATGAATCTTTTCCTAAAGCTACATTTGTCTGCTGATAATAGACTTCACATATTTACCTGAAGATAAAGGTGTAGGCTTTCCTGAATGGCAGACAGTAAAGCCCCAGGCAGCTCTTTGTCCTGCTGCAGCACTGAGTGAGGCAGCAGCAAGCAATCTATGATGCGGAACAGGAGTTGCTGTGCTTTGGAAGTGGCCAGTATTGGTGCCCAGAATTTTACAAGACATCCTGTAGAAAGAGAATCAAGAAAATCCAAAGCAATTTACAGTCGGGGAAATTAAAAAAGCTAAGAGAGGCTAAAAAGGAAAAAAGGAAGTATGTTGAATAGGTCATCCAAGAATAACAATAGCAACTGTCTCATTCTCACATACTATTTGCATGGTATTCCCTTAGAAAAAGCTCAGTGAAGAAAAAGTCCATTTCCTGTTCATCAACATCAAGCCGTTTCAATAAATTACAAGCTGTTGTGCAAGTGAAGCTGTTTTAGGAAAAGTACAGTAAAGCTAAAGAAAGGACAGCTGCTCACAGCCCTCCAGAAAAATTAGGTAACCGTGGTACATAATGCTCTGCAATCAGCAGACGTACACTCAGATCACACAGACCTTACCATGTGATCTGATCACACTAGAGACCACTGATCACACTAGAGGCACTGCCTTTGCCTTCCATTCATATTTCTAACAACAGCGTGGCCACTTTAGCAGCTACTCACTCATTCAACACTAGGAAAATATTAAATGTCTTCCAAATAGTATTTAATGCATTTCATTTGGTAGATTAACAGAATGAAGGCCACCTGACTCCACTGAATGAGTACTCTCTCCAGAATAGTGTGGGCCAAGTCCAAAAAATGGGAGTCTCAGACACACATTTTCTACACATAAATGTATCACTTGCACAGCTTTGAGATGGTTTTAAGATTTTTTTTTCATTTGTAAAAGAAAAGAAAACAAAACAAAACTCCAAACAGTTAAAAGGTGTTGGCGTGTAAATGCCCTCACTTTGCAAAATTTATTACAGATGTTAAGAATTTTTGAGACAATAACAATATGCTCGAGAATGTTAAAATACAGATAAAATAAGCTGTCTCACTAACCAGATTTCTATGTAGTAATTTTCACAAACATTCTTAAGATAACGTTTGATTAGAAGTGACAAAGAATTGCTGGAAGGAAACTCCACAAAAATATGTTTAAGACTTTGAAATTAGTGAGAAATCAGAAGTAGGCTGTTAGAATCTACAAACTCATTTGTTACCATCTCTAAAAACAACGAAAAACAACATTAATCTTGTGGAGTTAGAGAAAACACCATGATCAATCATAGAGAATGAGAATGACCATTTAACAGTACATCTAATAACATCGTCTGAGCTTCCTGTTTTGAAAGATACATGCTTATTTTGGCTAAAAGTATTCCTTCTGTTATCCTTGCTGTGATGTATGGGACAGTAGAAGACACGACATGTACAGTATGCACAAGTGGGAATAGTCTTGATTTGTTATGAATCTTGCTTTGATTTTATTATTTAATGAGTTCACAATGCTAAAAAGTGACTGAAATACTCTAAAATACATTTTAAAGCCTTTTTAGAATCTTTTTTCCTTAACTAAGAAGGAAGTACAAATTCTTGTGCACAACAGCCTGGCTGAACATTAATCATTTCAAAATACACGGATCTTGCAACAGGAAAGTAAAGTACTTCACAACTGAAATTCCACTACATTTTATGCAGCTTCTGCATGGCAGTAGTGCTTTACACTCTCATCCTTTTAGTCAGGATATATACTATGTATGCATGCAAATCATTACCTCTGTTTTTAAGCTGAATTAAGGTTTACTCTAATTCTAAACCTAACTGAATGAGAATCTGACATATTCACTCAAAACAAGCAGCTTTCTTATTTTCCCATCCTATCAGTATTTCTACATTTTAATGAAAAAATAATAGAATCTGAGTTTTAAGAAAGCACAAGGTGTACATAAGGAATTGTAAAAGGATGCGTATAAGATCCCTAATTTACTTAAGCAGACCCATCCGCTATTACTGCTCCAACGAATATGATTTTGTATTGCCATACTGCTTAACTGACTTACTGTTTCTGATTTTGTTTGGGTAAAATAAGTGGTTTTTGGTGCCAAAAGACATTAAAACATCTTAATTTTGAAAAAACTGATTTGCAGGGATAATTTTAAAAAATCACAAGGAGGTTCAACTTCACAGCATCAGAATTGAAAAACCAAAGAAAATTAGTGAAAGAAAATTGAAGTATTTAACTGTAACATCTTGGTGACTTTGCTTTTTTAAACTGTTAGATGGGCAGTACAAAAACCAGAAGTATTAAACATCACATTTTACCGTTTCCTTACAAAACGGCTTCCTAAAAGAGAAAAGGTCACAAAATAATTACCTATGATCCAATATGCAAGTTGCAGACCTTCTGGAGGCCCTTTTGCCTTCAGATAAGGTTTTACATACTTTAATACATCACCTAAATACTCCAGGGCTTTTAATACCATGGCAGATTTCTCAGGGAGCGTCTGAAGGCCACTGTAAGTTCTACCGACAGCCTGAGAACACAAAAACATCAAAATGATTCCTTTTTGTATGCACAAAGCAAAGCTAATATATAATTCCTTCTCACTTAAGTTGCACCATGAACTAACACAAAGATATACAGTACCTTAATGAATTGGACGAGAGCATTTTTAGGATCTTGCTTTAAAACTGGTTCTTCAACATGAGCCTTTGAGAGAATGCTTTCTACTTCTTTGAGTTTAAAAATCAGTCTTGTCATTTCAGTCAGCTGTTCCAAATAGGCTTTCCCTGATTGTTACAAGAGAGCACAGCAGTAAATACATCACGCAGTTATGCTCTTCTATTTTAGTCACAAAATCGTAAAGTGAAACATGATTTTAAAGCATCTAAAATATGGATTCTGCAACTGACAGTGTTTTTTTTGACAAAGAATGCGTGTCTGAAGTAGTTATGTTTGTAGTACACATGCACAGGAATGAAAAATATTAAACATGGATGACCAAGTCTTTCATGTTCCTAATGGTTTTCTTAGAAATCTACAAAATGTGCATAAAAGTAGTTGCTGTAAGATGTATTCTACAGATAATTAGAACTGCAGTGTTTTGTAGAAAAAATGAAGTATTGCTCCAAGACAGCAAAATATTCAATATGAAACAAGAAAAAAATTACTTGCAATTGGATTTTTTTTTTCTTTCAGGGGGTTCACAGCATGATTTCCAACTATTTACTTCAGATTTTCACTTTTTCAGAGCAGTTCCTCCATGGGGGAAAAATAGCTTGTCTCCTTGGGAGCAAGTTTTTGTTCTTTGCTTCCAAGGAAACAAGCTCTTTTATCCTTGTTTGTGATAAATTTGTCATACGCAGAGCAGGCAAGCCATCAATAAATAGCACAAACAGCGCAAAGAAACACAGTTTGCAATTAGGTAAAAGTCAAGGAATACAAACAAAAATACATTTTGTAATTAGATAAAAATGTCTGCCAGTTTTGCAATACAGAATTGTTACTGCAAACATTAGGGAAATGTGAACACTTACCAACTGTTCGCTCAGCATCTGTCTTGGCCAGCGAAGCACTCGGTTGATCTATGAACATTTGCAAAACGCATCGAAACCAAGAACGCACCGTCAAAGCTTCATAGGATGTGTATCCCATGGTAGAAAAAGCTTCACACAGTTCACTGCATTGGTAGCAGAGGAAAAAAAGGTAAAGAGATTACTGAAAGTATTGGAAAAGGTGGCAGTGTGTCTCATTTGGCTCTCCATGTATGGAAATACACAATTAGAAATAAAGTAAAGTAACAGAAAAGGAAAATCGACATTTCTTCTATGTGCTTTGGGGATTTTGCTCGTGATATCCTGATGCCGAAATAGAGATAAAACAATAAACTCTGTAATGCCAGACCTAGGAACGTAAAAGCACACAGACAAATGCATTCACATTTCCTCTACATTAAACAAAACAAAGGGAGAAATAAATTCACAGTGTGGAATGCCTTATTCCAACAACAGATAACTTCACAGTTCTATACGAACTGCCAGCATGCAACACAGAACAATTTTATCTGAATCAGGGTAGAACTTCAAACTGTTGTTGTTTAAGCTATCCCACCCTTCCACAGAAAGCTAGCTCAGGTACCCCAAACTACTCTGAAGTCTGCTCAGTCCCTACTACATGTAAGGCAGAAAAGATCTCCTTTAGCAAACAAAGACAGGTTCTGTTAGCTAAGAGAACATAAAAAGGCAGCAAGGAGATGAGAAAGGAAACTGCTATACTTGATGTACACTTGAAAATGTATATATGTATACATTTATGTATGTATTCACACACACAGCAAACTTGCTGTGCATACTTTCAATCATTCACTTCTGCTCTTCCAGACAAGAGACAGGCTGGAATCAAAGGCACCATCAACACTAGATGTACAACCACACTACTCAGCTGCTCAGCATTGCCAAAGTTCTATCTGCCTTACCACCACAAGGAGCTGCTGTAGTGACTTTTTCCTAAGTACATCAGACCCATACAATTAACTCTGCAGAACCTCCTTGCTAACAGACAGCAGATCTGTTCTATGCCCTGTTTGCAATTCCTATGAGATGAGCTCCTCGTGTGCTTCAGGTCACTGAAATTTCTTGAAAATAGCTAAACATTTTTCTTCGAGAGATTCTTCCCCAGTCAGTCCTTGTGCTTTGACTTTAATGAAAAATGCTTGTTTTCTTTTCTTGATATATGTACATATAAATCTACTTATTTTCTACTGAATTTTTACTCAGGCTTGCAACAGAGAGTCCAGATGGACCTGTGGAAGCCAAACTGGATTCTGCTCCTCACTGAATATCTTTAATAAAGGTTTTTGGTTTCTTTGTTAGTTTGTTAAAAGCAACGACAGCTGTATATTTTGTCTGAATATCCCTGTTTAAATGCAATTGACAATAAGGAGACCAAGTGCAAACCACAACCAAAAACTACAAGTTTGAAAATTAAATTCCATTGCCAAAACAAAAACCACCAGGATGCCTATGGACATTGTGCTCTTTGCAGTAATGTGTAAACAACAAAAAAAAAATCCAAGATAAACCTTACATAATTTGGATGCATGAAGCTAGTCTCTGTGGACACACAGGATTACAAAAACACACTCTGCTGCAGACTCATCCTTGTTTCTGTTTCTTCCTTGCAGGTAGGCCACTGAGGCATCTTCCTGAAGCTGGAGAGAAATATGTTCCCACTCCTTCAGAAAGGAAAGAACAGGAACTGCCTGCTATAGGCATGATGAGTGGTTCTTTTAAATCAATGAATTTATGCACATGCTTGAAGATAATTTAAATCTGTTCTAATACTACCATGTACTACACAACACTGACTGGGAAAGGAACTTTAAGCACGACTGCAGTAGAAATACCAAAGCTTGTGCACATGTTCCCAAGGGCACAGCTTGCCCATCAGAGCTTTTATTATCAACACTGAAGTAGCTGATAGGCAAAACAGAGCTTCCATCTGAAAGAGACTAGGCTGAGCTTGCAGGGTGTATAACAGCATCAGCAACAAAATAATCTTTTTACTTTTTAACTGAGAATGTTTGATGTGAAAATTATCACAGCACAGTAACCATGAAGTCTTAAGATTCCAGCACTTGAGACACTTTGATAACTTTTGCTCTACAACTGCCTAAGGTAAAGAAGTACTTGAAGCATACTACAAAAAAGAAAAAAAAAAAAGAAAAGAAAAAAAAGCCTTATTAGAATATAAGAAAATGACAGTATTTAGAGTACAATACATTGTTAAATTCTATCAAATAAAGTTGTTCTTTCACAAGGAAGTATGAGCTCCTAGTAGCTTTGCTGATGAAGCAGGAACGCACATATTCTAGGCTCACATACTCCAATTTCTACATTGCTGGGCAATTTTGACAATTCTCCTTGATATTTGGCAATTGGAACCTTTGGTTATGAGCAAAAATATATGCCTTGGTGCAAGGGCTTTATGCCCCATGCTCCCAATGGGAGATTTCAAGAAAGGAGCAAGACAGACTCAGAAAGAAAAAAAAGAGTGAGAACAAATGAGAGAGAACATACACACATGCAAGCAGAAGACATATCCATCACCACTGAACTATAAAACCATTAGTATTTTCGTTGGGTTTTCTTGAAATGAATCCATGAACATAACATTTCCACTTATTCCACAGAAGGAGAGGCAAGAGCCACTCATTCCTAAACTGGCATTTGGAAGTCAAAGTTTGAACTTCTTTGGAGTCCAAGACTCACCTTCGGTCTTCCCGATTCTTGCACAAGTATTCTAACTGCTCAAGTAGTAAACACACATTAACTACCATCAGTGCTAACTGCATTTTCAGCTCAAATTATGGCAGCAGGGCCATAGGGGGAAATCAGTCATATATGCAGGTTCTCTGCTTGCTAACGTAAACATGAATGCTTAGGCCATAATTCCAAACTACTCTTATCCCAGCCAGGGTGGCAATATATTTGTGGGTATATATAAAATGATATGTAGAGAGTTCAATATTGCTAATATATACTTAAGTCTACATAAGGATAGTAATGTATACTTAACGTATACATAAGAATACAAGGAAAAAGTTGTTCCATGAAGAAGGTAATGAAGCACTGGAACAGCTTGCCCAGAGAGCTGGTGGATGCTCCTACCTTGGAGACATTCCAGGACAGGCTGGACAGGACTCTGAGCAACCAGATGTAGACGAAGAGATCCCTGTTCATTGCAAGGGGAGTTGGACTAGGCGACCTCTAAAGGTTCCTTCCAACTCAAATGATTCCATTCCATAAAGTAACTGATTTCACTGAAGTGTTTACTGGGATTTAGCCCTAAGCACCTAAACAGTACTAAAATTCCAGTTTAGGCATAGAAGTGTTTTCTTCGATCTTACCTCCTAAGTAAAAGATTTAAATTATAAATAGGTGATTGCACGTGTTCATCTCCTACTTTATTCAGCATGTGTATTTGAAACCTTGCACTGACCCTACATTGCTTATCCAAGAGAAACACAGCAAATCTAGAGGCTGAATGCTGTGTTTCTAAGTACAGTATTTACCCCCAAAAACAAGTAACATTTTTTTTCTACGTTAAAGTAGAGTGAAACGAAGAGACAAAGACACATTTAGTCCCTCGTCTCTCACCTCTGCTTCCAAAGCCTGATTCAGTAACAGGGGAACACACCATGAAAACAAATACTACTCCAAACCATCCATCTTATGCTTACGTGGGCCTTTTAAGGGAAGTAAAATTTCTCAGCTATATAAAATTCTAACTGTATACAGTCCTGGGCAATGTGTTCTAGCTGACCCTGCTTGAGCAGATAATGGGACTAGTTAGACTATTTGAGCTTTAGAGGTTCCTTCCAACACCTAAGCAATTCTGTGAAAATTCATCATTGGTATGTAAAACATACGAATGTGATAAATTTTCTTACCCCATTATTTAATTTAAAGCATTCATTTAGCAGGTCTCAGAAACCAGAGCTCCATGAACGTTAATAAATGTTCAGAAAGTGTTTCAAGCTTGTGAAAAAGAAAGTTTTAATGCATGCATTTTCTGACAATCATTTTCATTATATTTTCAATACTATTCAACCCCTCCTCCTCAGCTTCCTGCAGAACTTCTTCATTTAAAAGAAGTCGAGACATTTTAATATTAACTACATAGTGTCTTCAGACTTACCTGATAATGTCTATTTCAACTTATTATAATAAGATTTAAGATTTTCTGTTAAATGTAAACGGTACAAGAAGAATAAGACCACTATTTTTAAGAAGAAATTTTAGAATTTACTAAGTTTCAAATTAAAGTGCACCTGGGTCAGGAGGCTGACACTTTGCCAAACTCATTCTTACCTATCACCCTGATGTATTTTGAGTATCCTAAACTGCTTATATGTAAAAACAAGAAATCCAACCAATGCATCTAACACCTACTGCATGCCATTGAAGTCCAAGAAGATATGATACTTCCAAGAAATCTAGAACTTCAAAAGACTCTCAGAACCTGAGTGAACTTAATGAAACATCGCTGTTTGAAAAAACATTTTCTCAAGTCCGAATAAGGAATAGGTAGGTACTGGAAGAACTTGAAAGAACAAATAGTTGCAATTTTTCACCTGTTTTGAATTAGGTGACTCAGATATCTAGACACCAGGTGAGGCCACACCATATCATCCCATCCAAACAGCTGCATCATCGATAGAACAGGTTGTGGCTGAAGATCTGATAGAGCTTTGCTGGGTATATCCAATGCCAACAGTGCAAAACCTGATTTAAAGAGAGAAAAGTATAGTACATGTTAATAATTTATCAGTAATTTTCTGTTTAACAAAAAATGAAACACAACAAAAAACATTTAAAGTTAACTACAAATAATAATGTGCATCTTCAGAAGTATTAGAAATCTCAGTTAGCACTAGGCAACTACTGGAATGGATAGTATTGTAGTGGAAATGCAAAGTCACGACCTGAAACAGCAAAAGAGCACCTGGTGGGAAGGCAGGGCCAACCAAGGGGAGCTCAGATGCATGCAATGCACCAGCGTTACCGAAAGGTGTGGAGCCAGGATCCACCCCTTCCCACCCTTCCCTTCCCAGACCTCATTTAAGGGTTGGCAGTGGAGGCAAGGGCATCTTTTGCTGGAGACCCTTGCCTACCTGAGGCCTTCCAAAGGTAAGCAGCTCTTTTCCCTCATTTCTGTAGCTGCTGCATGCGGGCTCAATCTTATTTGCTATAACCAAAGACTTTTCACCTCACTATTACCATAGTACTTTCCATTATAGCATTACAACATTTATGTGCATGGAGAAACGTAGCCATCTCTATAGAGAAAGCATAGTTTCACTACTGTCTCCCTTGTATGCATAAGTACACTTTCAGGAGAGAACCCTATTTAGAAAGGATGAACTAGTAAAAGCTACAGATCTTGAAAGTGGAGTAGTACCTTCTGCTATTCCTGC
The DNA here is from genome assembly GCF_019238085.1 of Lagopus leucura. Lineage (NCBI taxonomy): Eukaryota > Metazoa > Chordata > Aves > Galliformes > Phasianidae > Lagopus > Lagopus leucura. The sequence continues at coordinate 31,679,916 of NW_024962252.1, forward strand.
TAGATTTACTGGGGAATCTATAATCACCACTACCAGCATAAAAGTTATTATGGTACCATCTTTATGCTGAAAATAACAAGTATGTTTAATGTAATCTGAAATGATGAGGAGTTATGTGATAAGAGGTGAGTGACATCAAATAAGTTGGGAAAACTATTTTTGGAGGGCACCAAAATAAGAAGCTCACTTTCTCAAATTTTCCAATACCACTTAAGTATTAATACCTTAATAACTTATTAAGGTAATTATTTACAGATCTGCTTGCATTGAGAAGCCCACTGATTTTGACAAAAAAGGCTAGTTTTCAGGAACATCAACAATGAGGGTGCTGTAATTAATGGTGAAGGGATAGATCATCCTAAGCTATGAAGGACTTCACATTTCCTTATGTGCTTCAGAATAAAAAAGGATGTCAGAGTGAGTCTCCATTCTGCTTTAAATAAGGAAGCAATTTGTGTTAGCCTTCTCACATTATCATGTTGTTTCTGCAACATCCACTGTAACACTGGTGAGAGAGAAAAGGGAGACTGTAAGGATAATGTGAGACACAGGCTATTTGCCTGGCAGGGGGAGCAAGAGAGCTATGACTGGTCTCTTCTCTGGGCTGCAACATCTAAGGCAAGATGCTCACACAGCGTGGAAAGGGTTTGCTTTATCCAGAGTAAAGATGTGCCTGATACATCTATATAGAGCGGGTCACAACTGCACTCTACTACTTCTAAGCAGGGTTTATAACAGTCTGCTCTTCTTGCTATTTTACTGTGTTAATATAAAATAAAAAGAAGTAGCACTGTAGGAAATGAATGAAAGTTATGACACTAACAACCTCTTCCTTTGATTTGTATTGCTGTTTTCTACAAATGTTTCAGCAGCATGAGACCACTACCACTGCATGCTGCCTCCTTCATTACAGTCACCTACTAACTACTGCCGAGCTGCATCAAATGAAGGGTCTTTTCATGTTTCTATTACCAAATCAGTGCTTCTGAGCTTATCTGAACCTAACTCATATCATGATGGGGAGAAAAAGACAACACAGTTTTCTAAAATCTCTGTATTTTAGCTAAATGGATAGAAGATAATTGTAACAGCAGAATACAATGCTAACTACTGACAGTAAAGATCAAAATGAGATTTCCTTTTAGTCAATGACATGCTGATTCTCCTGCTGCACATCGAGTACACATACATATGGAATATTGTCTTAACGACTAACTCCTCAGTGCAAGCAAGATGAAAAATTAAATTGAATTATGAAACAGTTTTATGACCATGACATGACTGTAAAGGTTCAGCGAAAAACAGCAGTCATTTAATCAACCTTTTAAACTGTCTTCATCTGTAAAATATACATAACAAAAACTGACTGAATCACATGCATAGTGGAAGGAATAGTCAACACAAAGTTAAGATAAGCTGCAAAAAGATATAAGTTCTAGATACAGTGAAATAAGTTATTCTCATTGTTACTGTATAGCATTTGCAATGATCATGATCTGTGACTAGAAGAAAAAAACATCAAGCTGGTATGGCTTCAAAGTCCTTTGGAGTTCTCAGTCTTGTTATATTCTATCAGCTAGTTCAATACTACATTATTTGGTCTCATTAAAATATTTAGCATAGAGTCTAGCTTTTTGCAATTATGCATATTACTACATAGAAACAGAAACATCCCAATGTAAAATCCTTTACAGTTTGTGATCCAGAACATAGTGAAAAAATCCGCTGCTTGCAGTGCTAACCTGCAGCTGTATCAGCAAGCTGAGGGGAAGGTGGCATCTGTGACATTCTCTGGCTCTTCAAATAGGGAAAGAAATTTCTCCAGAGAGCACTAGCGACAGCAAGGTGGTGCTCTTTAGCCACTAATGGGAGCTGAGCATTTGAGTCTGCGTTCCCTGTTCGAAGTCCCTGGTTTACACGTTTGTGCACACTCCTAGGGAGAAACAAAACCAATGTTTACATTCAATAAATGAAAAATTCAGATCTTTAAAAATGCATTTACAACTACTTTAAACGGTAGAGACTGAGAACTGAAAAATCATTTGTGTAATTAAAACCTTTATGCGAAGGCATTATGCATACCAGTTATTTGATGGATGAACGATGGCATATTAAGCACCATAAAGTTAATGTTAATTACTAATGTCAACCATTAATTATATGCTTTTTAATATGTCAGATCAAAATGAGGAATAGGCAGTTTTAAAATGAATATCTGCATTTTGCAACTGCTAGCATGACAGGAAAGTCTGCTTACAATCCAACGCCAGCTGCTTCTTAAAATTGTTGCCAGTAAGGTTTTCGGGTAGTGTTGTGCACAGCAAATAATGGCAAATGATTTTGATCAATTGTAAGGCTTCCTTTGGAAACTTATTTCTCATTTGTAAAACCTCACTAGATACAAGTTTTGATATGGGAAAAGATTCATTTTACCCTGATGTGCTGCAGACAATTAGGTTTGACAGCAATGCCCACAGCTTTGTTAGTACAGTAAGGACAAAAGTTACCACTACACATAACTCCCATCTCTTCCTGAGACAATGTGGCATGAATTCAATAACACACTCAATTTTCTTTGATTCTTCTAGTACCATTCCTGCTACTTAATCTAATTTGGAAGTTGTGACTTTCTAGAGGTTTAATAGAGATATGTCTGCAGGGAATCAATGTTCCCAGAGAAATGGGGGCTGGGGGGGGGAAGCATTAATAAATTTGTCTGGTAGAGCAGGACAGGAGGCAGTATGGCACTGGGCTGATCAACTAAATAACAAGCTTATTAAAAACAATCTGTAGGAATGCACTATCATTCCTGTTCCTATTTATCTTCTGGTCAACTCAATTGAGATTGTGCATTAAAGCACAGGCAGCATTATTACATTTGCTTTATTAAATTCCATAAACAGCACTCTAAAGTCAGAGTCAAGATATTTATAAGATAATGGCAAACAGCAGAGGCATTGAGACTTATCTTAACACTAATATTTGTAGACTGCAATGCATTTTTTAATTGCTGTTGTCGAAATTGCAGGAGTTTCACAAAAACAGTTCCCCTAGATATTCTTTCTGGGCTCACCCTGATTTGAAATAAACAAAACCAAAAAACTCCAGTCCCCAGTGCCCCCCTGGGAATGTGGGAAAACTACGAAAGAATTACACAACTCGCAGCACTCATTAGGACATCTGAAATGGAATAATTTTAAATAAAGAGTAGGCTGGCTGCAAGGCCTTCACTTACTAGGGTTGATATTAGAAAAGCATCTCATCATACCAAATTAATATCCAAAAATTGTGCCTAACACATAATTTAAAACATAAAACACACTGGATGTCAAAGGTAACAATACTTCATGCCTGCCTTTGGGCATCCATTAGTTTCAATAGGACAGACAGTGAGAAAATTGAGAATCAACTACTTTTTGAATAGCTACGTTTAACAGACACAGAAGGGTATGTATCATTAGGAGGAATCAAGGGTATTCTTGAGAGACAGCATTAGTCCAAACACAGAACAGAAGCTGGGGCTTCTAAGCCTATCATTTATTCCCTGTGTGACTTCATGTAATTCATACAGCCTTTCTTAGCCTCAGTTTCCCAGCCATGATATTTGGATAGTATGACAGCTTACCCTTTAAGGATGCTGTGAAAACAATCTATGCTTAGAAAGTGAGGATTATATTCAGCACGTCCGTTGGTATTCCTATTTACAAGGTATATTGTCCAAGTCAACATGAATTGAAACAGAAGCCAGATTAGCATTAAAAAGTCAAGCAATACTTCTTTGGGAGTATCTCTTATTAAAAGAGGACAAAGTAAAGGTGCAGAAACTGTGAGGTCTGGAGGACAGTTAATGAATAAGCAAAAGAAGGACTGGAAAAGCAAGTTAAAAATATATAATTTTTTGTCCATTAAACAAAGAAAGGTAAACAGTAAAAGCAGAAAGCAATTCTGTTGTTGGTTAGGAAAGTATGATTCTTCATAGCGCAGAGAATTAAATCTCCAAGACTAAATTGTGTCCAACTTACTCAGACTAAACTGCAAAACTGCACAAAGACCTTTTTGTCTCCTCTAAACTGTCTCTCCAAAGAAGGGTGGCCTGCATCTCCTTTAGACATCTATGCAAAGTAGAAAGGTGTACAGACTCCCAAAGTAAGGTAATATATCTCCGTGTCAGTGGAAGGGCAACACATACAAATCAGTATTTATGTTTATTCATAGTAACCTACACAAATGCTTGCAATAACATAAATGCTTCAGATCGATGGAGCATCAATACATGCTGTAGTTTGTGTGGCCAGCTGCTTCCACAATTAAGTAAACTTATTTAATTCCATAAAAATGCAGACAAATACAATTTTTGTTTTTATTCAGACTTCCACATTTCCAACTGGAAAATACAGCCCTCTTGTTCTCTGGAGATCAATGGACTGGAGTAGCACTTTAACCTGGAGACCTCCCTTACAAAATCTGCCTCTTTTTGCCTCAAGATTACCTGTGCAGTTTCGTGTTCTAATATACCAGCAGCAAACACATCATGCCATATTTGTTGCCATTAAGGAATTAAAGTGAAAGATTTGGTTGGGGGAAGATGAAGTTTCCTCAGCAATGCAAAAGCTTTGAAGATTTCAGTATAAAGAATGGAAAACATATGGAGGTTAGTTAATGCTGGAATAAAAGAAATACAGGTTTTGATATCAGTGAAGACAACAGAAGAGCCTTACATCCTCTCAACAAGTCCCAAACACAGACGGTGTATCAGCTTCTCGGAAAAGTGCAGAGCAACAAAAGTATCAACTTAAGGTCACCCCAAAATCATAAGCCATGTTAACAAAGAAAATTATTTTTGTTTCTGCTGAAAACGCTAGTGACAAGCTGTACAATAAGGATGCTATTAAAACCCAAAATAAAAGAGGCAATGTTGACACTATTCCATTTCATAAGAGTGTTTTTCCTGTTTGTCCTCCCTCACTTGTCAACATAAAGAAATTAAATGGCACTATTACAAAGGGGGGAGAAAAAAGGGCTTTCCTGTAGAAATCTATCCAGCCACATTTTCTGTAGGTGTATTAATTTTACTGCAGTGATACACTCAATATTTGCACTGTTACTGCAGGTGCACAACTGTGAGATCTCTGCTAGACAGCAGTTCACTCAGCTTGAATGAACAAGCAATATTTACTATGCAGCATTTCAGAATTTAGTCCGTAATTATTCACCTACTTTCACTTTCTTCAAATGCTGCAATGCATCAATGTTTCTTTAGTAACTCTATCATTTCTTCTCCATTTCACCAGAGCTTGTGCTTCTCAGAGTGAATAAAACCATAAGCAATTTTTCTGCAGAAGCTATGTGCTCCCATTAACCAGTCCTATCCTGAATTAAAACGAGAAAGATCCCTGCATACCCTCCATACATCTTTCAAAATAATTTGGCATAGGTATTCATATAGTTGATTATCATGTCATTTAGTTACGCAATTGTTATAGAAAATCACAACTGCAGCAGCTTATTTAATTGATCCATGCAGACACCACATTCCATGTTGACAAACTCACTGTTCAACTTGTACTTAGTAATTTGCTCAGAAGCATTTACTTATATCTGTGCTTTGTATTTAGTGAAAACTGCATATTTACGTACATTTCTGAAACCGTGTTATAAGATGTAACAAAAAGTATGAAATAACACATTCATAGAGAGCACTAATTACTTTTGTATACAACTTTCTAATACACATTTGATAAAGAAAAGTTAATTTAAACATGGACTAACATCCAAAAAGGTAAGGACAAAATGGACACAGCTTGAGTGAGGTTCTGATGTGACATCACAAAGAGCCTTTCCACCATGAGAACTGTGTTACCTCAAGAGGCAGTCAAGTCTCCACCACTGGAGACTTTTGGAGACTTATCTGGACAAAACCATGGCTGATGTGATCTAGCATAGGCAACAGTGTCTGTGAGCAGAAATCTGGTCTAGGAGACCTGTGTAGGTTCCAACCAATACTTCTATAATACTTGTAATGCAATACAATAATGTCCAGTTTAGATGCAGACCAGCTTCTAATGCACCAGACTGGAAATCATTAGCTACACTTCTCCAGTATATGGGAAAAAGTAAAACCAAGCAAAGAAATTAGTTCACATAAAGTGATTAAAAAAAGACATGAAGACATCTTTCTTGTTGGTCAGCATCTATCTCCAACTTTGAAGTACCAAACCACATAATTCTACTTGTAGATGCAGATTCATAAAATGATTCTGGATTCAAAGAAGTGGTACAATAGTTGCACAATGGCACACTTGTCAGAAAGTGCTCCAACATAACTATGCTTAGATACTGGTGGAAAGCCACAAATGTGAAATTCCTGAAGCTCTTGCTAAAGTTTCTCAGCTTTTTCCAGATCACCAGTGACTGATGTCACTGCTTAAATACTGCGTAAAAAGGTGAACCTTCTACCTCTTGTACACAGCATCAAATGCAAGTGGGTAGGGTTGCAGAGCTCTGCAGTGAACTTTGTTATCAGTGTTTATTAGGTGCACTGATATCATACTTAAAAGAATTTTAAGTGCCAAAACATTAGGTTTATGATCTCAAAGTCTCTAAGCTGACTGCTAAACAGCAGTCAGTCACAGCTAATTGCAAAAACAGCCTCAGTGTCTCTGGGCACACACACATTAGATGTTTAAGTACCTAGGGAACTTCAGTGGTTAAAATAGAGTCCCCTGCAGAATTTCAGATACTTCCACATTAGGCAGTTTCTGTGTAACATGAATTAAGTCAGGTGACTAAATTCTACATGAGTCTAATTCAAACATCCAAATCCTCTTTAAAATCTGTTTCTAAGCTCTTTGGGACACAAAGTTCTTTTTATACCTTTTTATACAGCACACAGTATACTGAGACTGGTATGACTGCACTAGCATAGTGACAAAAGTAATCCCACCTCAAACTAGAATCTCTCAACTTGTTTCCATAGCTGCAAAATATACATACAAAATTTCTATGAAGTTTCCTAATACTTGAGCAGCAGCACTTTCACTTTGACAACTGAAAATAATTAAGTAAATAAAGAGTACAGAATTTTAACCCATTTTTAGGGAAATAAAAACTAGGTTTCAAAAGGATAAGCGAGATAAGCAACATGACAAAATTAAGGCCAAACCCAAAATTTCCCATCAGTTAAAAGAAACATTTGAAGAAAAAAAATTGTTCATAATGAAAGCGTGTAAACCATAGTGACAGCATCCTCCCCACCACAGAACTGTTATGCTGACCACACAAACAGAACTGCAAAAACCATGATAAAATATAATCAAACAATAACCATGTCTCCTCCAGCACAGTATTTAAGAAATTGTTTCAGTGTTCTTCCTTCAGTTTAACCTGCTTCAATAATCCAAAATAAACTGCATGTTTAAATGCTTACTGCAAAACAGATGTCAGAATAATATTCCTAGTTGTGTGTATGTGAGATGATCAGTGACTGGTGTGATGAGATAGGGAAAATTGGAAGAAGGATGCTTTTCAAAACAGAACCATCCAGGACTCAAAGCCCTAATTCATCCATTTGCGCACAGCAGTGTGAAGCACAGAAAAAGTGAGCTCATATGTTGGATGAGACAAGAGGAGGGACAGATAGGTGTAAGGTTAAAAATCAGGGCACAAACAGATCTCGATTGCCTGAATCTTAATTCACAAACTGATCACTTACTAGTCAGAGCACTGTATTTTGATCCGGAAGTTCCCAACATGCCTAGAATTCATCTGCACACCCTTAAATGTCCACAAATGCCTTGAGCTGAGCATCTAACTCACAGTCTCCATCTACTGGAGCTCAGAAATCTGATTACTAACTCACGCCAACTAAAGCAAAGCATAGCAGTAGATGCCTTAATTTTAAAACCTGAACACACACATTTTTTTATATAACAACCAATGAGTTACAGCCTCAGGGAGCAGAGTATCACCTGTATCATTTTGATAAACTGTTTTTGAGATCCAGCACTGCTTCCATGACTGTGAATTTTGCATTACATCGCTGAGAAAAACAAACAAACAAACAAAAAACACTAAACTCTAGAATGAGAAACAGAGCTCATCATGCTCCAGCATTACATCCTAACAATTAGGTAATCCTTTGGAATATCTGTTGCTCTTTATTAAAAAAATAGAAAAGAGTTCAAGCATGCAGTTTCACAATTGAGACTCCACAGTGGTTACAAGTGCAGAACGTTGCTCTTCTTGACACTTCTGAACCCCTGCAGACTGGATTCAATCTTTCAGTGGTCATTTTCTGTAGGTATTAAGCAAACCCCCAAGTAGGAGGCAAAATTCGGGGGGGGTGATTTTTGGAAATACTTCTTCTGATATGCTTACAAAAGGAATGAAAGTGCTTAACTCTGGTTCCCGATTTCCACTCTGTAAGACACATGCCTAACACTTAGACAGCAAACCAACGCATTTTACAGGCAACTAATTTCTTCACCAGGGCTTTATTTTATATCTTTAGATGCTATCAAAACATTCAAAGTGGTCTGATTTAAAATATATGCTGCACATGCCAAACAAGTTGCTGTTCAGCTGGATCTGCTACTTTAGGCCATCAGAGCCCTATTCATTGCTGGAGAGCTTCAGACAACTTGACAGCAGCAGTCTTCCAAGTTCCAGCCTAGCCTCTTCCTCACCAGAATGGAGCTTCCAGGCATGAAGATGGCCTAGTGCTTTACAGTAAAAGATGAACAAATGCCTGCATCACCATACCACTATCAGACTGACAGTCTTCAGAGAACAACTTCAATAACTCATCTATACATGCTTATAAAATAAAACTATCAGGGCATATAGCATTGGCTGTCAGAATTACACACAGACACTGGGGCATCATTTCAATTAGGACATCTTCTCTGGCTTTGTTAAATTATTGGTTTAAGTTCATCCACTGAATAATTCTGGTCAAAGAGTTCTGGTTTTTAACACAAATATTAAGAAAATATTGCCTCTAAACACCCTGACATGTATTTTGCATCATGTTCCTTTAATTGAAAAGTATCTATTGATAAAAGGCCACAGAACCTTTCAGTTTACCACAGTCAGTGCCTAAGCAGAAGCAGATTGCATACTTTCTTCCAGAGCACTCAGTAGACTTAAACAGAGGCACTTTAATTCTTCATTGACGATATAAATCTTCAAATCTCAGTGGAAGAATCTATTATATTCCTATTGTTAGTAGCTCACGGACAGAACAGGTTCAATAGTTAAGCAGCTTCAAACGTGACAATTTATATAAGCAATGCAATTAACATATATAAGAAATCCAGATGATCATCCCCAGTCAAATAAAAAAAAGCAGTCCACAGGCACTCAAATCACACGCATCAATTTAGCTTCATGTCACCTTTCTAAGTAAAATAATGCCATCTGAAAATGTCCCAAACTAAATGACTCTGCTTAATTACGAAACATAGGAAATTTCATAAAATATAAATATTTTCAAACAAGTTTAAGTACAGTTAACTGTTATAGACAACTACTTTTTCCCTTAAAGACTAAAGCCAAGTTTCATTTCTTAGACATTACTGGGGATATTCACCAAACTTACAAAAGAGTGGGGAAAATATGACAGATCCTCTTAAATTTGTAATGCAAGTACAACAGCAACAATGTTTTCTCATCCTCCTTGACCATGCACAAGTAAATATGATACAAGCTGTCAGTACTGAATGTCCTGGTTTCAGCTGGAACAGAGGTGGGTTGGTTTTGTTTTGTTTTGGGTTTTTTTTCCCTTCACAGTGTTTAAATACTATGCTTTCATTTTGGGGTTAGCCTTCTAGAATTTATAAGGGGCACATAAGGGTGACAAGGGAAACCTCACTATCCAGGTGTAGCTCACACATTTTTTTTTTCATTTTTATTTTTTATAAATTGGAAGACCAAAAGCTGTCCAAAGGCCAAATCAGTAAGGGTCTGAACATTCCTACCCCTTACTAGAAAGCAACAAATATTCCTAGTATGCCACCCCTAGACTTGGCAAAGACAAGAAGTTTAAAAGAAAAAAAAGGTCAATTTCAAGACAAAGAACTGTACAAAGAAGTGTGGAAATCCTTCATATAGGATAGTGGGCAGACAGCAAATACTGACAAGTTTAACTCTAAAATAATAAATAAATAAATGAAGAGAAATGAAATGACCTCCAAGCATAATCATCTCTCTTCTATTATAGTACTTCTTTGATCACATTCTTCCTTCCTCAACTTTTCCTCCATGTAGTATATGGTGGAAGAAAGACATAGAGAAAGCGACAGCCTGTTCTGTCTTTCTGACTCTCCCAAGCAACTGTGGATGCAGTGAGAGTTGCAATGATCCAGACCATACATGCCATAATCGTGACATGAAAGTGAAAGCTGTCACGGAAAATTTTTACAAGCATTCGTATCTGTTGGTGCTTGATGCAGGTCTTAAGAAATGTATGGACAAATGGGCCAGCAGTCTACTCCAAACATCGCCTATTAAATCACAAGATACAGCAAGTATCTGGAAAAGAAATTGCATAGAAAATCATGGAAAGAGAAAAAGAAAATCAATCTTCCCTATGGGCCGGATTCCTTAAATCCAGCAAGTGTCACCGAAGACATGATTCTATAATATGCATTACTGGAGGTATGGCAACAGGTTCTGATAATTTTTCAAGCATAATTTTCCAGAGGAAAGCTGTTCATTAATAGGTATTAATCACAAACACATCTCAATTCAATCTCAATTCATCTTCACAGAATCACAGAATCACAGAATCACCCGGGTTGGAAGGGACCCCAAGGATCATGTAGTTCCAACCCCCCTGCCTAGCAGGGCCACCAAACATACACATTCAGATCAGGTTGCCCAGGACCCCGTCCAACCTGGCCTTAAACACGTCCAAGGACGGGGCATCCACAACCTCCCTGGGCAGCCCGTTCCAGGGCCTAACCACTCTCCTTGTAAAGAACTTCCCCCTAACATCCAACCTAAATCTTCCCTCCTTCAACTTGGATCCATTTCCCCTAGTCCTGCTGTTATCAGCCCTTTTGAAGAGTTTACTCCCCTCCTGGGTGTAGGTTCCCTTCAGGTATTGATAGGCTGCAATGAGGTCACTCTGCAGCCTTCTCTTCTCCAGGCTGAACAAGCCCAACTCCCTCAGCCTGTCCTCATAGGGGAGGTGCTCCAGCCCCCTGATCATCTTAGTCGCCCTCCTCTGGGCCCTTTCCAAAATCTCTATGTCTTTCTTGTACTGAGGGCTCCACACCTGGACACAGTACTCCAGGTGGGGCCTCACAAGAGCTGAGTAGAGAGGGACAATCACCTCCCTGTCCCTGCTGGCCACCCCTCTCCTGATGGAGCCCAGGATCCCATTTGCCTTTCGAGCTGCCAGAGCGCACTGCTGGCTCATATTCAGTCTCTCGTCCATCAGGACCCCCAGGTCCTTCTCTGCCGAGCTGCTCTCAAGGACCGCTCCTCCCAGCCTGTACAGGTGCCTGGGGTTCTTCCGGCCCAAATGCAAAACCTTGCACTTTGCCGTGTTGAACCTCATCAGGTTCACCCGAGCCCAGCCCTCCAGCCTGTCGAGGTCCCTCTGAATGGCATCAAGGGACCCATCTTACTTTGTTTTTTATAATTTACTGGCACATATGTAATACTGTTTAAATTTAGATGCAGCATGCTAGAAAACTTTTTTGTATTACTCTCAAATGTTTGCTTCCTAAAATAAATCCATAGTAGATTCCCAAAACATTCACTATTTTATCAGTGATCAGTGTAACAGTCACTGTAGTTAGTCACCGAATATTTTTAGGATACAGTTAGGCTTAGCGAGTATCCTGTGTCAAAGTTGAGGTGAAGAAATGTCCATTGTAACATCTGAATGATCATACTAATATGTAGGTCACTCTTAAAACAATGCCTCCTACTTATTTCATGGAAAATACAACAGATCTAAAAAGCACAGTAACACTATTCGATTGAACAAATTCTCAGCTACAGACTATTTTGCAGCAGTCACTACCATTAGCTATTCATTTTCACCAGCAATGAGCAAGCGCCTGCGTGCCGCACTCATAAAACTCAACAGCAGCAGAGGTGACCCACTATTTCACAGCTGCTGTGACAATACTGTTGCAAGGAAGATGTTGCCCATGCTTTCCATTGGCCCAAACAGATGGAAATGGGGATATAAGAAATCTGGACTATACAGTGGGTGTGTCAGGAAAGTTCAGCCAAGACTGGCAGTGTGCTCCATGGTCTACAAAGTGACATGGGGTCTGGCATTATTGTGTTGCTGGAGAAAGGTTGTCACCTTCTCTAGCCTGAATCTGCACGTTTGAGCCTTCAGCTTAGCCAGTGCTCTAATGTAGTGGCCAGAGTTGATGGTCTATCTGGATTCCAGGAAGTCCAGAAGGATTACTGCTTTCCTATCCCAACAGACAGTACACATCACTTCACCTGCTGGAGGCTGTCTAGAACTTTTACTTCAGTGGAGAATTCATGTTACGACTCCATAGAACGTCATTTTGTCTCTAGCTTGTAGTGGTGACACCATGTCTCATCATTGTTAAAGATACGATTTAGGAAGCTGTCACCTTCAGGCTTGTATTGGTTCAATAGGTCCTGAAAAATGTACTTAATATTCTTGTGTGAGCATTTGTGGGTCCCATCTAGCGCAAGCTGTGACATTCCAACATTGCCACTATTGTTTCCAATGCACTGAAGCTGATACTCAGCTCCATACACAGGAGTCTGGTGTTAATCTTTCAGTTCATGAAGATGAGTTGACTAAGATTCTTCACTTTGTGGTGTGACAGCTGTTCATATCCATCCAGAATGTGGCTTGTCTTCCAACCACCTCGGTGTGTCACATTCACCATTAGGTCTCCACAAATCTTCAGCAGGTGTTGATGAATGTCAGTGGGTACCTTTTCTTTCCACATGGAGGAATTCATTTCCTCGCCTTTGCTTCATACACACTTCTATGTCAGATGCCACTTTGTCAGACTGCCCTTCTGTGACAATCTGTTACATGTCAACAAAATGTAACAGAATACTGTCAGAAAAGTTCAGCCTCTACTGCCATATCACCAACATCTGCCTCTGATGTCATGAGAACATAAGAAAATAGGAAGCATTATTTCAGAGAAGCCTTTGTAAAAATACTGATCTGAATGTCACCAGAACTCATCTGCTGATATCAAAGATTCTCACCTTCCCTGGAATGGGAAGTGTTAATGCTCTGAATAAAAGGTTATCAACTGCAGTTGAATCATGTGCAGATTATCAATATAGCAGCAATGTACAAAAGGGCTTCAGCAAGGTTACTGAGTTTAATATAATCCTCTTTATAGCCAGTAGCAGAGTAATAGAGAACCCTGTGTTAATCATGGACAGCATGCTGAGTGAACTTAGTAATACTTTTAAAACACACAAGACCAAGAAATCCCCAACATCTTTATTATGCTCAAAGACAAAGCAAAGATATTAATAAGGACACACAACCCTAAAACACAAAGGCCAAGAAAAGCCAAACATCCAGAGCTCCAGAATATTAGTTAGCACTGTCTCCTCAACCCTTCTCAAAGGGTGCAACTACGTCACCAAAAAGACAAGTTGTTATGAACATAATTTAAATGCAAGCTGTAAACCTGTAGACTACTTTTGCTAGGTTTACTGAGAGGGAATAAGACATCTGTTTCAGCCAGCCTAACAAAGTTGTGCCAGAGAACCGTTCTCTTTTCCTAAACACATTTAACTAAGATAAGGTTGGAAGACCATCAAAGACAACGAAACCTGTGTGAATTCAATTTAACTGCTTCACATTTCAGCTTGTGGAACAGTCTTGGGAAAACCCTGAAGTTAATTTGAACTCAATTACATCGCACCTTTGTTACCTTCAGTGGTATTCAGCCAAGTTAGTATATGTCAGTACAGTACTGAGGGGGAGCTAAGACTGCAGTTTCTTTTATATCATTAATGCAGAGGCAGTATAAACTGGAACACGTGCACATGTAGACACAAAGTTACCCTACGCTGTTCCAGAAAATCTTCTCAAGTCCCAGGATACTCAGTCCCAGTATTATTATTAGTTCCAACCAACATAACACAAAAAAATCCCTAATAAATTCCCCTGCCAGATGCAAAACTTCAGAATAGTAAACATCTCTTGGGCTTTACTGCAGTTTTTCACAAGGGCTGTCTTCGAGGTGAATTGGGAGCAAGCTGTGAGCCACATATGCTGACTCAAACTTTAAGTTGGAGGATTCAAAAGGTACCTCACACAACCAAAACATCCTGTATATGAGGCAGGCATTCATCCGCATGGCAGAGTCTGCAGACACATCACATTGTGCAAGGGAAGCTTAAAAGAAAAATCCCAACTCAACCACCACTGGTAGCACTTACCACTAAACAAATAACAGAATATCAAATATTCTGACAGTAAATGCCATATGACGTATTTCCTGTCACAGCATAGAAGGAGCTTACAGCAATCATCGGGAATTCTGTGGTCATCCCTGGCTGCAAGGTGCCTCAAAACATTCCTTTAGATTTTTGTTCAATGTTTGTTTTAAACATGGAGTCATCTGTTATATAAAAGATTTGCTAGAGAACTACTGAGAACTTGCAGTAACATTTCTGTAACTTGAAATTAGTGGGTTATAATTTAATTTTTTCTTCTTCTTTTTTTTTAATTTAAGTATTTATGATTCATTGCTAAGTTCTCTTTCTGAAGTATTTTATGTTTCAAAGAACAGGAAGTCTGCATAACTTCAAATCACCTTTATTCAAGTTCATAGCCTATTAGGAACATAAATTCTAGTGTATATAGTAAAGGAAATGGACAGTATTAGCTGATATGTTTTTAGCTGTAAACAGCAGTCACTGCAAGTACACAAGACCATTCTTAACAATCTTCCATGACAGCTTTTCCTTGCCATGACAGCAACAGGGACAGCAAACAGTCCCAAGTTAGGTGGTCTTTAAGCTTTCTTCAAAATATTCAAAGTTCTTTTAAATTCACTCCACCCTGTCAGGGCCTTTCAAGTGAGCTCTTCAATTTCAAAATTCTAAAAAGATGCTGTACATTAAACAATATCCTGGTGTTATCTGCAACAGATAAAATCGCAATAACACCTAGAATAAATACTGTTGAGCATCAAACCCACATTCTCCATTCTTAGAGATCACTGAACAGCTGGAGTTGGAAGAAACCACTAGATGTCAACCGGTCCAACCCCAACTCAAAGCACAGCCAGTCTCCAGTGACTCTAAAGACAGAAATTCCATAGCCTCACTTAGTAACTTGTTGCAATGTTTGATATCCCTACTGTGAAAATTTTATTCTTATATGCAATAGATATTTCTTTCATCACAATCTCAGCTGATTGCTTCCTACCTCTGTCTGAAGGGTCTGATTCCATCTCACCTGCTACCTCTCATTAGACTTTTGTATAAAATGCCTTCTTCCCACCACCACCCAAGTCTCTTTTTTCTGAAGGCTGAACAAACTCAATTTTCTCTGCTTTGTCTCACAGGACACATACTCCACACACTCCTATTCAACTTAGTGGTTAACTATTTGACTCAATCCAGTATATCAAGTATTTCAGTGTCTTTCCTGTCCTGAGAACCCAGTATGCTGCTTATTTATAAAACAACTTATCAGAAATAAATTTCTCAAGAAAAACAGGAAGTCAACAAAATGTGTCTACAGCTACATAATAGCCCACTCCATGACAAACAAATTTTCTGAGTATTTACAAGCGAATCCTCTGTCATTACTGCCTCTTACTTCCTTTAGTTCAGACAAAACAATCCCATGAGTTATGAAAACTACATGCAGAAGAACTGGAACAGCAGTCAGCTGGTCCTGAAAAGCTAGTGCTGAAACTCCATTTGAGGCACTATCATTTCCAAGAAGTATCATCCTGCCTTCAGCTCTTCCCCAGGATTCTGAAATGCGAAAAAATTCCAGCTGACTACTATAGTGGCAAAAGAGATTCGTGTTTTCCTCCAATGTTTGCACACTTTAAAAAGGTTATTTTCCACATAGCAAAAATAGAAAACAACAACAACAAAAAAATACAGCCTAACAGATTGACCTTAATCAGACTCCCTTAGCATTCAGATCCCAGTAGTTTAATAGACTTCCCACACTGGGGGTCAGACAGCCACATTACGTATTAAAATGGAAATCTGCTTGAGCTTATGGTGTTTCATTCCAATGAATGAAGAACACACACATCAGTTTGGAAAAGCTGACAATCTGAAATATGCCATGGTAAATTTATGGCCAAAGATAACTAAAACTCTTCTTAGGCAAATTATAAAATCAAAGTTTGGTAAATGACTGGAAACAAATTCACTGAGCAACTTCATCTCTCTCAAACGTTTTCCTTTACTACAACTGTAGATGCAGAGTTTTCTCTCATCCAGCACCAAGAAGAGAGAGTAAAATATCCATCCACGTCGAGTTGGTGTCACCTTAGTTGAAAGTTCCTGATCTGATCAGATGTGAAAAGGACTCTGGGGTTAACCACACAATGTCCTAAGTGGAAATGAAGGAACAGCATCAAGCATACCTCAAATACTGAAAACCAACAAATAAGTAATACTATTACTCATAGTTACTTATTTGGAACATAAATTTCTAACGATATACCTGCCTTAACATTGCAAATGCATCACTTGGTTATCATCACACCATTCTTATTTTCCAGATAGGAAGTCCAAGAAAAAACTTGAAGATTTGTTTCTATCAACTTAAAAGAACAGTGACAGAAGAACTTTAGTTCCAATGTGAAAGTCTATGTATTCAATTTTTAAGTGAAACTCTCCCGTTCCTGAAGATGCCTTTGCAGAAAATCAAAAACTGTATGTGTAAGAATACTGTCTAGCAG
This sequence comes from Lagopus leucura, assembly GCF_019238085.1. NCBI lineage: Eukaryota > Metazoa > Chordata > Aves > Galliformes > Phasianidae > Lagopus > Lagopus leucura. The sequence goes on from NW_024962252.1 coordinate 31,696,835, forward strand.
CTTGCTGGGAGTCACATACTGTATAGTTGAGGGAAAAAAAAAAATAAATCTTTCTCTGTATGACAGAAAACAGGAAGGCAGGCAAACTTGTGCTCGAAACAATGAAGTAACTTATTTCCAAACTCTGAAAAAAATATTGTACTTCAACCCTGAAAAATCAATTTTGTTTCTTTTTTTACGGAGTATCTCTAGTGTTAAAGGATGCTGTTCTCCAAATGCATGTTTTTAGTGAAGGAGATTACTTTGGGTACAAAATATCCCCTACGAACATTGTTCCTAACATTTGGTAGCAGACAGTAGAACTAATTTTCTGTCATTCAGGAAGAACCGTGGGCTTGCTAAACTTTTATCATCATCCCCTCTGAACACAGTAAAAATCACTGCTAGAACTGATGGTTTATTAGATCAAAGCTACCATCAACAATGTCAATTCTGCCTGGTCACGTTAACAGGAAAATGTTTTATGAGTTCTACCACTGGGCATCCATTTAACTTCCAGCACCAGCTACGCTGTAAAACCTCGCACATAATTTATTTGGTGACCTGTGTGTATGGGAAGCATTATCTATGCGACACTTCTCACAGTCTGACAAAATGCTTTGATTTGTACCATTCAGATGCTTGAACAAAGAGTTTAAGCAATCACCAACAACAGCTTTTATCTCCAAATGTGCTAAAAGTGTAATGCTATATATACATGGGAGCAACCCATTGCTTTAAAGAGCAGATTTGATAACATAGAAGTGATTGGATAAATATTACATTTTCAACTTGTAAGTATCTTCTCCATTAAGTTTAAATATTGAGTAAAGTTCACGTTTATCTTCACACCACTTCTAGCAATTTCCCCATAAAATATTCCCAATGCCTCCATAGTATCCATGGGAACTTCTTTGCTTACATATAGCTTAAAATACACATCCATTCCAATTAGGTGAAGTAAACAGAGAACAACATTCGTATTTCCTCAAGCTACTGCTGTCTTTTCCTTCAGCTGGGATCCAGCAACCTTTGAAACAGTTGCCGGTTCAAGTTTGCCACACGCAGTCAGTGATAGGTATGCCACCGAAGTCTGTTCTCTGTGTCACAGAAGAATCCATTTAATTAGTCCTAATAATACATACACTATACAAATACAGGTAATTAATCAATTCCTGCCTAATTCCTGTAATAGAGACTCAACAACGTACTGTCTTTCTTTCAGTGCAAAGGTATTGTTTTTACTCTGCAAGACTTCCAGTGCTTAGGCTACACCTTCTCTATATAATAAAGAGCATTTTATGTATAATCATCTGACACAGGCTGCATTATTTTCCAAAAGAGACTCACCTCAAAGAGGAAATATGCTCAATAATATATTATTAATAACTACTATTTCATTGTTTTTCATATGAGAACAGAAAGGGTGTTGTTTAAGAGTAAGAGCTTGCAGCACAGAATTTTTATTCTATTCTAATTTTTAAAAACATTCTGCTTCTATGGGCCTTTGGGCGTGCTTGGTATTATTTTAAAATTCCTTATTAATCTATTTGGTTTCCTTTTTGAGAAAGCAGCTCAACAAGGTATTTACTGATTCTTTTACATAACAAACACTGCAGGGAAAAGCCAGCATGATTCCAGGGACACCTACCTGCTCTCACCACTCTTTAATTCTGTTCAGTATGTCATGCCCTTACTGCATGGCATTAGGTGCCACAGAGACACAACATTTTGCTAATAATGGCTGTACTCAAAATTATTTGTTTAAAGCTTCTTATGCAGCTGTTAAGCAAATTCAGAGACCCTGCAAGACACATGGAGTTAAATGTTTAAGCTGTTTTCCTATCTCGTTCTTCAAAACCTTAAACTACAAAATCCCTAGCGTGGAAAGTCAGGGAAAGGCTACCATCCCCTCTAGGGTTAAAAGATGGTTTTGTAAGATTTTGGATCAGATTAACCTTTTGCTCAGAATAGGGCTGGTTATTGGTTTTATTTTTTACTGTCTTTAACACAGGTAAAAAAAAAAATCAATATGAAGCGAGACAAAGGGCTCTGGAGGCCCTGGCAACACCAGCTTTTGGTTTGGCTCATGCACAATCTTACAACATGCTGAGGCTGGGAAGGATTAGCCTGCTAGTGTTGAGTAAACCGATGATACTCAATAAACAGTTTCTGTTGTAAACCCCTTAGGACGTGCAAAGCCACACTAGTTGGCATTAGACCAGATAAGCTGCCGAACCAGCTGTAATCTCATTTAGACCTGAGCTGATCCTCCTGTCCTTTCATTCCACAGGATCAAAGCAAACCACTGAGGAGGCAGCTGTATTATAGCAGCAGTGCTTGCTGGATGCAGCAAACATTTCATAAATTCCTCTCCTTGAAGCAAGCCTGCACATAATCTACCCAGAGCCAGTTCAATCAATGGATTTCTGAATTCATTAGTCTTATTATTATAGGATAACTGTTTTCTCCATATAGTGTGGTAGGTGTTGCAAGCCAACTTTGCAAAACAGCTCTTATTGCTGACCATTTCTTTCTGGTAATGTGCCTTTACATTTTTCTTGTGCCACATGAAAATGATTTAAATCACCTCTATGCAGTATTTTTTTTTTTAAAGACTGGAAAATAAAACCAATTCACATATATTCAAGTAGGAAGCACTGATATATACTAAATTCGTCCAAGCATAATTACATGCTACCTGCTCGTATGCTTCCATGCATCAGTAATAATGACCAATGTTTTCTGAGCTTAATGACAGCAGATGATAATAGTGAAAGCAGAGATTATATCATTGTAGTAGCATAACAAATACAGACTGAAATTACAGATATGAAAGGAGTCATTGTAAGAAAAAGATTTCTATTTGCCTATTACTCTTTATGTTCTTTGAAATTAAGAAGAAATATTTTCATTGTTGAAGAAATGAGCAGCACAATTTAAACAAAAACACAAAAGCAACAGGTCTTTTCAAACTAAGCAAAAAATGAAATCCAAGACACAGGATCAAATAAGTCTTGAAGGTGAAACATTCAATTTTTATCTGCACACTGTCTGGAGTTTTCACTGCGTGATTCTAACTGAAAATAAATAAATAAATTTAGAGTAACTTTAAAAACAATAGAAGAATATATAGTATCATTCATAAAATGTATCAGCCATTCCATTTCCTAACAGTGAAGTGTGCAATACAGCACACACAAGATAAAGTAAAATTAGATTTTTAGCTTACATCAGAATAGCCAAATACTATTAAAAACATTATTTTAGTCCTCCTTTGAGGACTTAGCAATTATGTTGCTTGTTAACATAAATATCAAAATTTTCTGCTGCTGTTGCATTGGCAAAAGAAGCATCTAAGAATATTGCTGTACCAAAGTGAGTCCTCTATTACACACGGCACATAAACAATTTGCAGATCACCACTTCTTGTAGAAAGAACAGTAGCCACAGAACTAACTAAAATAGAGAAGGCCAAGTAACCCCTTTCAGCTATGGTAATATGGTAAAAACATCGGTGTTTGTGACTTACTGCTATTTGCAGCCAGTATAACTATAAAATACAATCACAGACATGAACACAACAGACAGGATCCCTCCTCAGAGAGAACTGCTGCAAGTTACAGAGCACAAGATCTGTATCAGTTCACACACACATCCTAACCTACACTGTGTAGATCTGTTGGATTTCTGTCCATTAATGTTTCTAATCAGGGTAATAAAAAGCTTCAATAAACATCTGATTTTACCGTACTGTAATACAAGCAAATGCTTTGCAGCAGATGACACAAAGTAGGTGCTTATTATGAAACTTAAAGCACTAAAGCACAGATGTTCTAGAACATGTTACAGGCAGCTGGCAAAGCTAAACAAAAGGCATTGCACCTATCATATGCAGATGTGTTAAAAAACAAAACAATCTACTGCACATCTCCCCCACAATCACACAGAAACCATCTGATTTGTTAATTAATGATTCCCCTCTCTCCACTTCATTCTTCAACCATAAAGGGGTCCCATTTAACATAATCACTTAATAACAGCAAAGTGATAGGTATCAGAACCCTAATTCTTCTAATATTTGCAAAATCCAGCTCTTTGTAATAATAATAACACCATGATAGCAAACTGTAAAACTGTGTAATTACACTTTAATTGTATTGTGAGGCATGCATTAATCACAAAGTTTAAGTACCAAGGATGGAATTATAATAATTCTGTAAAACAAATTTAAGCTAGCTAAGTAGGTCAGAACCACTAGCATGCAACAGGAGACCTCTGGGAATTTATCAGTTAATGGCTATTTATGTGCAAATGAGTGCCCTCCAACCCTCCCAAATCCTGTGTAGCTGAAGGGTATTTCTGTTAACCAGGAGCATGCTTAACTGCTGAGGCATAAATTAAACCATTTATTTGAATGATTTTAATTCTTCTCTCCCCCCACCCACTCTTACTACTCCCTCCACCCTCACTAGCAGCACAATTTACAGTATTAATTTACATCAAGATCGGATTGCTGAAGAGTTTTCAGAAATTAGCTTGGTTCAAGGAAGGAAAAAAACAACAACAACAACAAAAAAAAAAACTTTCAGTAAGACAATAGCAGTGAAAGAGTTCATCTGCAAGTCTTCCAAAGGGTAGGCTGAGTTTATTAGAAATTCCAGAGTATCATGGCAATACAGTGGAAATCCTTTCATAATGAGCTCTAATGAAACTCTTTAACATCCTCATATTCTAAACCTGGAGAACACAATTAAGGTCAGGAGGATGTCATTAAATATATTTTCTGTCCAAATGCTCATATTGTACAGGTATCCAAAAGTTTTCTTTAGAGAAAGAAAGCAGCAAAAGTTTATTGCAGTAAGAAAAAAAACCTTCAATTTTTAAGTTTGAGTCCAAAAAAAAAAAACAACCAACCACCTGTAGTCATTCTTGATGCCTCAGAAAAAAAACAGACGCCTTTACAAAATACTCAGACTCAAAACGTGATATTTTTACCATGATGTAAAATATGCAAGATTTATGGACAATATGATTTCTGAGCACCCATAATATTAACAGTAACTCAGAGCAGCAATGTAACGCAACCTCAAGATTCATTCTTATGCTTAAATTTTTATGGCTGTTTTATATTTGTTTGTTTTTCTCCCTGACCACAGACAGACATTTTCTTGCAAAGTCTAGAGTTCCACAATAATAAAACAGTAAAAGTTTGATTATCCTAACACCAATTAACCATAGTCCCCATTACTCTAAATGGGATCATGTCTTCCCAGGGTCTAATAATTACATTGTAAAGTCCCCTGATTGCCTGCATTCACTCTGTGATATCTGGATAATCATGACTGTGCTATAGCTAATTATTATGTAAGAAATGAGATGATTACAGTATTTTACTTGCTGATGTCATCTGTGCACTTAGTACAAAATTTGACATAAATAGAACAATCCAAACGTGGACATACACAACACTTTCTCCCCTCAAAAAATCACATTTTCAGCCCCCTGTATACAAGATATAAGATGTGGCATGAATCTGAAAACTTCCCTGGGACAAACCTTTCACAGCTTTAAAATATTTTAGGCAAACACCTGGAATGCTTACTCAAGTATTTTTCAAATGCATACCACCAACAGCTAATCAACATATTCCCATCCAAGAAAACAAAGAACATCAATGAAAATATTGGCTTTTCTTCTCCATGTTGACTTGATGTAAGCCAAACAGGAACACAAAAAGCAGCAGAAGAAAATCTCACTGCCCCGTCAAGTTCACATCAGTTTCCTGTTCCTCCCTTCTCCTGTCCCTCAGAAAAAGATGCTACACGTTCACAGCTGCAGTGCACACACCTGCTGAGCATTTAATGGCTGCCATGGCAGCATGTGTAGGCCTCACATTGCCATGTAGAAGCCAAGATGTTTTTGCTCCTTAGTATGAATTTGCAAGACCACACATCAAAACAGAGCCTTCATACCATTCTTCTCATAAATGAACAAAACTGTTTGACAAAAAAGTTCACTTGTGTGTTTTCTTTCATTAAGAATGAGCACAGCTGTATTCTGAGCCAGTGACAGCCCCTTGCTGCCTCTTCATTCCCTACAGTGAGGAGCTGCAGCCTTGATTATGTCTGTACCTTCCGGCCATTGGCAGGGGCTCAGTTTTGCCCTAAGGCTTTAATTAACCCCGATTAGAGATAAATAGGGCCTTCTGGTTGTGAAAGAGGAGAGAACTGACAGCACCTCCAGCTTATCCAAGAATGAAACAAGCCACTGACCATTTTTACCTTCCTCTACTTGGTCTGCCCAATAACAGTGTCAGAAGGGGACTCGCAAACGAGAAGATGCACAATGTACTCATTACAGGGTGTGCTCCATCCTTTTCATTTTGTTTCTAGGGAAGACAGATGAGCTCGGGCTCATTTCACGTTATGTACATTTTCACTGTTTAGTATCACTGGAAGACAAACTGGAGCATTTAGGCTTCAGCAATTAATGGCACTTGGACTTGCTCCAAGCCAAATAAAACATGACAATGCATGCGTTCATGGATCAATTAGCTTTCCCTAGAAAAAGTCTACAATGCATTTTCAAAGTATTTTTTTGAGGCAGATTCCCATACTTGACCACAAAACCACTGAAAACTCAGCACAACCTTCAGTGGAGCCTCTCCTGTGCAGGCACCAGGCAATGCTGGCCACCCTCAGTCGCCTCCTGCTGATCTTCCAAATACCAGTATGGCAGAGAAAAGACATTCACCTTTTCTCCTCTCATAAAAGACATTAAAGAAAGCACAAACACGATTAAAACAACTACGGAATTCACAAATCAAAATGAATCACAGATTTCTAAAGTTACTTTTTATGACATTATAATTTCTGCTATAGTTTCTTCTTACTACTTTCTAATTTCACTGGGGCTTTGTTCTGCAAGCAGAAGAGTAGATTACTGTGTAGGAAAGCAGCCTTACTAATTGAGCACCAGCAGCAGCAGGCATTCCTTTCTTCCAATTCACAGAAACAAGTGAAAGATTAGGGAGCATCTTAAATTACTTAAGAAGTCCGTCTCAGCACTCTGACCAGCTTACAAAGACTACTCCAACAATGTTTGTCTAAGGTAGTCCCTAAAAAGAAAGAAAAAATTACATTTGATTTCAACTACTTTTTCTGACAGTGCACCAACTCTTGCAACCTACTCTAACTAAGCCAGCCTACTTCTGCCACGTAAGACAATTTCTTCTTTACTAGAAGGGAGAACAACAGACAATTTGTTTTCTTTCCCACAGCCTTTTTAATGCAAGCTGACTTCTAGCATGTCTCCCTTCCATCTTTCTCAATTCCCTCAAACTTCTGTGAACTTCCAACTCTCATTATTTACTTCCGTGAATCTCCCCAATCTTCAATTTATTCATAAATGTTCTGCAAAATGATATGTCCAGAAGTGCATACAGAACTATAACTAAAGATTAAATAAGCAGCTCCTATCTCTCACCCGCAAAAGTTTTTATTAAAATTAAATATCATGGTGGAGTGTGTTATTTTTTCCTAAGCAGTCACATCAAACCCTGCTACCTAACATAACAGGCTGCATGCATGAAGAGGTAGTTGTTACAAAAGCTAGCCAATAGGCAGATTTCAATCAAATGTCAAATAATTACTTTCTTACAACCAATACGTTCTTAAAATTTCACGTAAGTACTCACGTAAACAGAGATCAATATATAAGAATTGTGCCCTGCTCACCCTCCTTTTCAGGATAGTAGGAAATCCAATTTAACCATTCTCAAACAATTTTGGGTTTTCCTCCATACATCAGGCAAAAACTATATTAGTACAGGATCAAAATACCTTATTTTGCAACCATCTGTGCTGAGTAGGCAGCAAAACCTACAAGAAACAGTAGGATGGACAAAGGGGCAACAAATCTGTTGCCCATATCAGTTTAACCAACCACAGACATGGGTATCACCTTTGTTCTTGTCACTTCCTGATGCTTTTTGAGAGCCTGACTGCCAGAAAACCAGTACAGCTTCACCAAGGGCAGGTCCTGCCTGACCAACCTCCTGGCCTTATGTGATTGTGTAACTGCATCAGAGGACAAGGTAAGAAAGAGCCCCTAATGTCACCTATCTGGATTTCAGTAAGGCTTTTAACACAGTCCCCACAACACCCTTCTCTGTAAATTGGAAAGATATGGATTTAACAAGTGAACCGTTCAATGGACAAAGAACTGTTTGCAATATGTACCCAGAGAGCGGTGATGAACAGCTCAATGTCTGGATGAACTGTGACAAGTAGTGTCCTTCAGGGCATCAATACTGGCACTGATGCTCTTTAATATCTTCATTAATGACATCAATAATAGAATCAAGCACAGCCTCAGCGAGTTTTCAGATGACATCAAACTGTGTGGTGCACACGGGGGATGAGACACAGACTCAAACAGTGAACCCAGGAGCACCTCAGGAGGTTTAACAAAGCCAAATGCAAGGTCTCGCATTGGGGTTGCAGCAACCCCCATTATCAAAACAAGCTGAGAGATGAAAGAATTGAGCATAGATCTTCTGAAAAGGACTTCAAGGATACTGATAGATGGTAAGCGGGACATAAGCCAGAAATGTGACTTCAGAGCCATTCTGTATTTGTAACGAAAAAAGGATGAGAAAGGAAAACAGCAGCCTCACATGCACGAAGAGTTTTTACCATAAACCCTGCTGAAAAGGCCTTGGAGGCACTTGTGGATGACATTCAGGACATGAGCCAGCAATGTGCCCTATTGGCCCAGAAAGTCAACCATATCCTAGGCTGCACCAAAAGAAGCATAGGCAGCATGTTGAGGGAGATGATCCTGCCTGTCTGATCTGTGCTGGTGAGACCTCAGCTGGAGTACCGTGTCCCAGTGTGGAGTCCTCAGTATAGAAGAGATGTGGACCTCTTAGAGAGTGTCCAGAGGAAGGTCACAAGGGTGATGCAAGGAATGAAGCACTCTAAGGACACGATGAGAGAGCTGCGGCTGCTCAGCCTGGAGGAGTCTTCAGGGAGATCTGAGAGCAGCATTTTAGTAACTGGAAAGGGTCTATCAGAAAGAAGGAGACAAACCTCTTTAGCAGAGTCTTCTGATAAGACAAAGGAAAATGGCTTCAAATTAAAAGAGGGAAGATTTAGACTAGGTGTAAGAAAGAAGTTTTTCAGAATAACATCGGTGAGGCACTGGAACAGGTTGCAACAAGACATGGTGGATGCCCTATCTGTGGAGACATTCATAGTCAAGAACTGTTTGAGTTGGGAAGACTAAAGGTCACCTAGTTCAACTCCCCTGCAATGAACAGGGATGCCTCTTTTGATGCGGCCCAGGATACTGTTGGCCTTCTGGGCCGAGTGCATGCTGCTGGCTCACGTCTTGCTTACCAACCACTAGTAACCTCAAGATCTTCCCAGCCGTGCTTACAGTAAAACTGTTTGTGCATGCAAGGCTGCTGTCTTCCTTTCTCTTCTTTTTTTTGTTACAAATACCCAGAAATAAGCAAACTGAAAACTGGTTGTATGTCCATCCAGAAATTTCAGCATGAGTGCATCATCCCAGGGGAAGAAGAATCAAATGATACATACTCAGGCAGAGTAAAAAAATAGACAGAAAATAGCATACATTTAGATTCATGAGAAAGCCAAGTTGTTTTTGCCACTAAGATAGTCCCATAGTATGAAGAGAGTAGGATATTACTAGATTAAAGATGTCAGTAAGAAAATCTGAAACAAACTTAAAGGAAGCTGCTATTACTCAGTTTCCCAAGCATCAGTGGCAGGTAGGAAAAAACAAAACCAAAAAGACCATATTCCACTGAACCACCAAATCTTTCTGAACTGCACAAACAACTGCAGTGCATGCTGTGTTCAACACTTGCTCTTCATCTGTCTCCTTAAGACAAGTGCATTCATTTGTCCAGTTAGCATAAGGATTCTCTTTGAGTTCATTCAGATTTTCCTCTCCTCTTTAAAGGTCAACTTTCTTTAAAACACACAGCCGCAAATTATTTCTCCTCTCCAGGGATTACCTCCTTTCCTGGGGTCTAGCAATGGAGAGGAGAGTGCAAAGAAATATTTTTTGTGGAATGGCAACAAGTATGTGTAGTTCAGCACAAGTAGATGCCTTGTCTAACTCTTCTTCAAGACGACAGTGACTTGTGCTTGTCCCAAAAAACCGCTTTATCAGTCTGGCTTGTCATCCTGCTCCTCTGCTAAGAGAACAGAAATATGTAGACATTGATGCACACAGGAAGAGTGCACTCGAATATGCCAAACAGCCTCTCATGTGAAAACCATCCGCTTTCTGCACTGTCCTGAGTAGGCTGTCAGTAGGAGGCAGCATTGGCTCTGCGAGCAGCAGTTCTGCACAGCAAAGTAGTTGGGAGCTAGCTTCATTCTTCTGTCATTATATAAGCAAGATGACACTGTTCTCTAATCCAGCCAAAGCTGATAAGTACCATCAACCTGTCACTTCCTACATTTCAAATTCTAACACTGCAGCATCAAAGAGTTTTTACATTTCGATTTCTTTTGCTGGCAGCGGTCGGTAGCCTCTCATTCTCCCACGGTGTTCTAATGCAGCATTTGCACACCGGGGTTACTCCCAGTCTGAATAGCAGGTCATCCCCTACTCACTGAGCTCATCTGCGGCCCATGTGCTAGGCAATTTAGATCCAATCAGCCCTTATTTAGCTCAAGAGTAATGAGCAGCATAGTGACACAGACTTAAGCCTGACCCTCAGGACACTGCTCATCAAGCAGTAAAACTGTGACAAAATCATTCATCTTCCACCCGCTGGCAAGAAATAATACTCGCACTCACTGTATTACTTTTTCAAGATATAGAAAAAAAAAGTCCTGAATTTTCATGATGTGAGACATTAATTTGCAGAAAGCTGAATTCCCTTAAACCCCCCTGTTGCTATGAGCTCACCAGGGGGAAATAGGCCTTAGGAGACTGAAATGGAATAAAGAAAATTGCTTCAGCTTTCTTTTCATTTTAAATAAGCCTTAAATCTGACAAGAGATATCCTAAAGAGAAAAGATATATATATATATCTTGTAAGGTAACGAAGAAACAATCAAAATTAAGTGATTAGAAGGCTACTTTTATATAATGGTCTTATGAGTGAAAATATTTCTTTGTCTAACATCCACAATCAAGAATATTCCAAAAGAAGAGCCATTTTTACACCTCGTGTAAAGAATAAAAGAAGAAAAACTGGGGGAAAAACAGTTTTAGAAGTGAGACACTTCCATCAGAAAACAAACCTGCACTTGATGTCCTTCAGGGAGCACAGATTTCTCCCAACAACTGCAGGGTCCCAACCAGTAGGTTCTCAGTACACCTGGATATGATTTTTCTCTTTTTTTTTTTTTGTGAGTTATGTCAGGTAGACCACAAAGCCTATGTGAATTATTTTTTGGTAGATAACAAATGGATAAAGTGGATAAAAGACAGAAAAGTGTTTCGCTCTGTAGCAGAGGGGATGGAGTTCACATCTTCGTAATTCATGTGACGATACTATACTTGAGCTCCTTTGGCTTCATATAACTAATGAAATTGCTGATGCCCAAATAACGCCAACCAGAAGTTTCTTTGACTGATTTTGTTATTCCAATTTGTTCTTAACATGATTCTAAAACAGATGTTCTATTACATCTAAACACCAATATGAAATTGATTTTAAGTTAATCAGCTCGTGTGACCTTCAGATTCAAGAAAACCAACAGCGAGAAGTAGAAGTGAATGCTCTTGCAAACCACACCAATCCTCGGCATGCACAGAAGCTTTCCACAAGCAAAGTAGGAGGGATACAGCTGCAGGACACACTGCATCCCATTTCCTTCACTTGTACAGTAACGCTTTCAGAACAGAGGATACAAAAGTTATTTGTGACTAAAGCTTAGAACACAAGGAACAAAGGTACAAAACATTTTGCACATACAATAAAAAAAAATCCTAGAAAAGAATCTCAATGCCCTCATTATCTAGGATTAAGAGAAAAATTTAATTCACATCTTAATGCAGTAATTGTAGCTAAAAACACATCCAGTATTGCCAATGAAAACTGTAAGAGATGCCCTAAAGTATTTAGACAGAGAACCTTTCAAAATATCATTATATTCTAGAGCAGTGCAAGCTCCCCACACACTCACTAAATTTTCCTTACGTTCATTCAAATGTCAGCTTTATTAATACTATTACTGCACTTAAAAACAAAAAAAACCACCCCAAACTATTTTAGTCTTTAGGTCAAATCAGCACGACCAGACATGTTTGCAAATTGAAGATCTGCATTGGGAAGTCAAAAAGGAAAGACCATTTTCCATGTAGGTGAAAAAATTCACAAACTCTATTCATTGTCTTTCTAATTCTCATTCACTAAACCTTGCAGATCTAGGAGCCAAACTAAGACCCCTGACTAAGAGTTCAGTGGTTTAGTCACAGAGCTACACTCTACTTATCTGGGCATCACAGTTGGTGACTCGAAATATACTTCTGGGATGGAATGGGTAAGAGAAAGCTCGTGCTCATCCAAACTCCTCTGGATATAGTTTTCAGAAGTTCAACATCAGAAAAACACCTTTTACAAAGACTAACACTAAAACCCCTGAGGGGGAAGAAAAGAGGAAGAAGGAGGAAGGACCTTTCTATTCTCCTCATGAGCTTATCTGCTGATTTACATGGTAACAGAGAGCAGGGGAAAGGCTGCTGTTGGTCTCAAAAAGCTCCCCACAGGGTGTTTTGATGGCAAGTATAACACACACACACACACACAAAATCACAAATGACTACACATTTCCATAGCAAAGATATACTGGATAATCCATTCCTATTGTAATTTTTCTCACAACCTCAAGGCTAGACACACTCTTACAGTTAGAAGCATCCAGTTCTGCTGTTTTCCATGGCCCAATTACTACTATAACTTTTTACTAGAAGCATGTCTACCTGAGTACTATTCATTTACTGCTTATAAAACATACACAGTGAAATTCTCAATAACTTCTCATGTCCTTCAGTACAGTACACAAGGGGCATAAATACCCAATAAATGTTTTCAAAATAAAATTACTGCTTATTATGTTATTAGGTTTGTAGTACTTCTCATTTCTGCTATGAGAATCAGTACCACGTCTTCGTGAAACCAGAGAAAGATGTTTGGTGTACCAGCAGCCATTTGCCACCCAGGCATGTACCTGCATTTTTATGATTCCCTATCTTAGTGCCAGTACACTACAAAAACCAAATACCAGGATGATGATAATGAGCAAAAGCTCATATCAGACCAATACCAGATTACAATGAAAGACATTTCAGCATGTTCCCAGCACTTCTTTTAAGAATAACATATTGCAATGCTGAAACCCACTGATTCCAGGCACTCCGCAAATTTCTCAGAGCCTGTGCCCGTTCTTACAGTGAGTTCTGTCAAACCCATTAAATGCCTGTATTTTTATTAACCTAAGGTTTCTTTCTGTGTCATGAGGCACTTAGATGATGGGAAATGGTAGATTTGGAGCAAGTGAAAGCAGATGAGTAAGCATCCTGCATTAACCTTTTGTTAAAGAATAAAATCAGGATTTAAAAGCACTGTCTAAAAGCAGAAACAAAAAGTAAAGGAAAAACTAAGGTCTGAGCTTGATGATGAATATTTCAAGTAAACACAGAAAGGAAGCACTTTGTACTTTGTTTTTATGGGGTTCTTGATTGTTTATTGTTTATTTTACAGTTGCTTCTAAAAAGTAGACTGTATTAAAATATAATCTTACACTTCATACTGAATCTCACTATAAAGATCAAATCCTTCGAAGTGCCAGCAAGTAGCATCTTGTTTCCAATTATTCACTCACCATATATAAAAAAAGAAAAAAAAATGAGTTCTCTTGCCAAGTCATAGTTCTATTTAAATATAGGCAGAACAGAATATTTTTAATAATAAAATTAAATTAAAAACAATAATTACTTTAAAAATGCTCATTTTAAAAACTAAATACAGAAGTAAATACAACAGTCAAAAGCTACCAGCATCTTTCTATCAGACATCAAAATATAAAAACACAAGAAAAGATTTTAAAACACAGAAGTGTAGAAATGGTGCAGGTGGGGTTCTCTTCACAGATGCCTTTTAAGAAAAAAAGAAAGGAAGAAAACAAGCCTTCTATCAAAACCTTGTATGCCAAGTTTTAGCCCAGAGCAAGTTTTCACAGCTATGTTACAAACCCTTGAAAATAAAGGTTTATAATGGAAATGCTGACAGACCCTTAACCATAGCAGCATGAATACCTATAATTAAAGAAGAGCTTTTGGCTACACCTCACTCTGCAAATCAAAGATTGCTATTTTTACAATAGCCTCAAATAAAATGAATTGGGAAACCTGGAACGTGATTCTAGTAACACAGTAAGATATGTTAAAGGGGAGTGCTAAAACTATTTGACATTTTTAGCTTTAAATACTGAGGCATTTAGTTAACACAACTAAGTCAGTATTTTCATAATGCTCTGTAATCAGCAATGAAGAATGCTCCTGTGAGCCATCATCTGGGGTTAGCACAAAGTGGCACATGAAGATATTATTTCCTAACAGCCTAGAGGAAGCTTCTTCTCTCTTTAATCAGTGATCTCCCTTCCTTCCTACCTGTTGTACAGTTATAGAATTATTAGAGTGCAGTGTACAGAAAAATTACATTTATGAAAAGCCAACTATCTTTTATCTGCCTGAATTTTAAAATCAGCCGAGAGAACTGCATTGAACCATTTCATCCTTTCACACATTTCCAAACAGATCAGCTCTTATCAGTCTGGTTAAGCCAACACCACTTTCACCTCTGCTTAGCACAGTCATCCAACTCTTCTGAACAAAGAAAATATTTTTATTTGTGTTTTACTTATATGGCAACAGAGGACAAACTGATCAGCGAGACTCTCAGAAGTAGGTGAGGCAGCTGGCAACACTTCACTGTTTCCTGTACCATCAAGATCACAATATGTTTATAAGCCTCATGGAATTAAACCTTGTAATTGGTGTGATAAATAGGCAGGTAACCAAATGTATACATTGAAATGAAGGCCCAGTTAAAAATAAGGCTCTAATGATAGCTCGCATGCCAACTGGTATTTGAGGGACTCAGTAGCTCAAATATTACAGCAACTTGCTTTTAGTAAGAAAAGGCATGAATACAGTCCCTAGCCCTCAGAAGCCTACAAAAGATGCCTATGTCCTTCTGTCTATGTTACAAGAGGACTACATAGCCCTGAAATTTCGGAAGCTTTCAGACAAATGTCAACTTACGAAATAGGCAATGTTTTCACAAGTCTCCCTACTTCATCTTAAAGAAACAACAAAAGCTCTGTATTAGCAAATGGAGAAAACATCAAAGCATTTTTGAAGTCTCCAATTTATTCCAGCAAATACATTCAGTTGAACTGAAATACTAAATAATAAATCAAGTAAACTTAGTTTCACGCTTCATCCTTTTTGAAAAGACTGCCTGAAAAAACTGTCATCTTTGGATGTATAAGCTATTGACAGCTGCAGTCAAAGCTACTAGACAATAAAAAGGAAGCTACTTAAAGAGAGACCTTGCATATGGGCTTCACTATTCCTGTTGTGCACTCTTCTACGGTTCTTTCCACATATTTCAGTCTCACACATTCGAAGTAATGGCAAATCAATAGCTGCCTCTTACTATCTTAAAAATATCTTTGGGCTTCAAAATGGAAGACTACTTCTAAAAGGCCTCTGTAGACAAAAATACTGAAAGGTACGGTGGATGCTAAAAACTGAACTAACACATCAAAGCAAAACTGCAGTTTTCAAGGTCATATATGATTTCCTTCTTTTCTAGACAAGTATTTCCAGGTAAGTATTTAAGTCTCCAAAATTGTTTTATTTGTTTGCAACCTTGATAAACGAGGCGAGAAAACAGAAGCTAGAATGAAGTCTGTAGAACAGAATATTCACCAAGGAAATAAATACATTTTAAAAGAGAGCAATCACAAGAAAACGTAAGTAATGCAGTACAGATAGTAGTTTCAAAGTTTTCTGTGCCAAAAGAAAGACAGTATTCTCTGAAACTGTGCCATCTGATTAACTTTCAGATTAACAATAACAAAGGTTTTCTGTCCCTGATATTTTGTAATGAGTTAATGACCTGAAATAGTAAGAAAACATTTCTAAGATTCTGAATGCAGTAATGTATCAGTGGGTATAAAAATTTACTGTATCATTCGCAATCCTTCAAAACTGTCTATTTCCTTCTTCTCTATTTCAGTGGGAAATTAATATGAATTACAGTTTAACTCTGCACATAAAACAACATGCCATCTACAATCTAACAAAATTACTTACCGAAGTCTGGCTATAACAACCTGAAGAAAATTCAAGACCATGCTCAGTTCAGCTCCTCGACAAGCAGGCAGCAGCATAGTAAAGCCATCATTTAGCAACTTTTCCTCAGAAAGGCTCAAGTAGCAGCTGGTCTCAAACACTTCCTGGACACCATCAATGTATGTTGAAAGTAGAGTCCAGAGATTTTGTTTCTGTGTGTAGTCATTTTTGGTTACTAAGAACTCCTTTGCCTTGACACGAAAAGCATTTGAGAGTTTCTCAGCTAGGACACTGATGTCCATATTCTTCTCAACATAAATCAGAAGGAAAGCAAAATGGCCTCTCCAGATGAGAGCTCTCTGAGACGGGCTAACCAAGGATGGAGTCAGGAAATCCAAAAGATCCAGCACTCGACTCACTATATCTTCTGTTTCTGCAACAACTGCTAGCAGGAGGAACAGGTTAAAAAAGTTCTGCAGCCCCACTTCTGTCAGTTCCTGCATTCTTTTCCGATGGAACTTGGAGTAAATTCTACATTAAAAAACAAACAAACAAACAAACCAAAAACAAATGTAAAACATAAAAAAAAAAATCCAAAAAACAGCAACACAAGAAAAACAAGTTTTCGTGAAATATTTAATTTTCTATCAACTTTCAGGTGATATCCAGAAGACTAAAAACCAGAACAAATCATACATACACACACACACACAGAACTTAACAGGTAGGGACCTTCCATCCTTAGGACAGAGCACCTATTTACTTGGATACACATTTCTTTTCTTACATTATACTACTGAATTTCACCTTTGTAACTACCACTGCAGTAAAATGAAATGGAAGATTTTGATGGAAAGCTTCTTTCCCCCAGAGTACCTCACAGAAGTCTCTACTATCTTTTACTGTACACCTATAGTATGGACTGAGAACTACAAGCTTGGAAGAAAACAAGGAAACAGATATTTGGGAGAGAGACCTCAATCTAGCAAATTAGGCGTCCAACACTTTGGCTTGCCTGAGCTGCATTGACTGAAGAGGAATTGTCTTGGGCTGCATTTAAAATATATAATATAGTCAGTATACCTAAGTAACAAAACTTCTGTTTTTTATTTATAAAAAAAAGGAGGCCAAAAACCCATAAAATTCTAGCAGGCAGATTTTAAGAAATTTTAAGCTGTACTGCTTATACCATAGTGCTCAAGTCATGCATAGGTGACGGTGAGAAGCACTGCTACTTTGCAACTTGAAAGTTACAAAGCAGAAAAGTAAAAAGCAGAAAGCTTTCACACAGAAAACAGAAAGTCTTTCATATGACTTTAGCCCAGGCCTAGACTTTTAAGTAAATGTCACCGGTCTTACAACACAGGAATAAGATGAAAATGGGTTGCTTAACTTCTTATTTGTGAAATTAAGAACTTTGGTAATATGCTTCACCTTTAAAGTGAATTCCACATGCATAAAGTGAGTTAAATATACTTAAAGGCTGTTTTCCTATCCTGTCACCTGGAAAAATTGTTGGAAATGGTGCTGAGGTTATCAAATCCAGCTACCAAAAATTATAGCAAATCCAATTAATGTTGTTTGGTAGTAAATTACTACTGACAGGCGTTTATGTTCTTCATGCATCAATTAATGCTTGGTTAGCTGCTGAAAATAGAGTTCATCCCAAAAATCATAGCTGTAGGCTGTTAAATTTTGCTACTTGTGTAATTGATTTATACAAGTCAGATGTGATGAATACTGGTTGAGCAGACTGACAAAGCGTGTTGTGTATTATTATTCCCCCTCTTAAATTAGATAAAGTAACAAGCTATAACAACATAAAAACGTAAGGATAACTTGTTTTCAGCAAAAATGAAGCAGGCTAATTTAAATTACTAACTAAAGCAAGACATTGATTCCACATCTAATAATATATCTCTTTCAATATGTAGTTGTAGCAATTTTTAAGCCCAAACTTTACTGACTGTAACAACCCATGAAGTTAATATAGACAGCACACATTTTCCCCTTCTCACAGGAAAGACCACCTTTCTTTTTTGGAAGAAACACACCACATAGCCTTGTAGGCCTGCAATATGTGCATTTTATCTTTTTTAAGTTCACATACAAAAGTATGAAATCAGTACTAAACTAAATCTTAAAAATCAAAACCAATAAAAACAAAACTAATTCTATGTCTGTTACATCTAATGAAAATAGTCTTAAGCATCAGCATCTTTAGTGATCAGTACAGTATAATCACTAAAGTGTTAAGGATTTAGTAAGTATACGCAAAATCAAAATTCGAATTTAAAGCATATATATTTCATTTTTTTTTTTAATATAATGACTTAATATATATCCTCATTAGTATGTTTTAAAATTAAATTAAAAAGCAAAACTCTCAGCAAAAAACACTGTGAGCAATGTTGGCAACCATAAAAAGTAAATACAAATGGAATTGCAGGGATAGCAAGAGCCAGGTTGCATGTTCTTGGACAACATGGCTTACATGAAGCTCAAAACAAAATTTGTGTGCTTTAATTATATTACGCTACTGGCAACAGAGTTGTACCCGAGCATCATTTGCCAGTATACCAATTCCTGGCTGGTGGGACAATGTAAATCATCACAGGCTGCAAATGTCAAGGTGACTCTTGGACCCAGCTATACAACACCTGTTACAGCCTTAGCTGACAACTGAAACTTAAGGGGACAACTGCCTTCTTCAGCTTGTGAATCACTGCATTCTTCATCCTCTTTACTTTCTCACAAGCACAGTACCCCATTTCTGTCTTAGTATGTGGCTCAAAGGGCCATGCAGTCAGACTGACTAGATCTCTTACTGAGCAAGACAAGCTAAATAGCAGCCATACCGTCCTTTGATTTGTTTCCAAGGATGCACACCATTGTTCTCTGCCTCTTCTTTCATCATCCGTGCCAAAATGCTGAGAAAAATGAGGTAACTGTTGCTGGACTTGTACAAGGTAGGAATCTGCTGTTCACAACAGCAACTTTTCACCAACTCAAGCATTGACAAAGAAGTTTTACTAATGCTTGCCAGACCCTTCAGACCAAGCCAAGGAACAGTAAAGCAACTGTTCTAAAAAAATAAACAAAACAATTAAGAAGATAAGTAATAATAAAGGTTAATATTTGTGAGACAGCAAGATACAATCTTTCACACAAACAATAAAGAGGTAATGGCTTTAAGTTGCATCGGGGAAGGTTCAGATTGGATATTATGAAAAATTTCTTCTCATAAAGAGCAGTGACGTATTGGAACAGGTTGATAAGGGAGGTGATGGAGTCATCGCTCCTTGAGGTGTTCAAGAAAATAGTAGATGTGGCACTGAGGGACACAGTTTAGTGGCATGATATTGATGGATTGATGGTTGGACTAGATGATCTTTGTGGTCTTTCCAAATGCAATGAAACTATCATTCTAAAGGGCGAGCTCCTATGCAACTCCAAAAATAAAAACACACTGTAAAGGTGCAAAGCATCTTCACAGAAAATCCAAATAAGTAGTCCTGATTAAGAACACAAAACACATTCTAATTTATTCTGTTGTGGCATAACATAACAAATCATAATATACGTTTAAACACAATTTCTTAAATAAATACAGCAAATGTACATTACTGTCATTGTCTAGTCAATTTTACAAAAGCATAGTAGTTTGGCTAAGTGAGAATCTGAATTAATTGCTATAAATTGAAGAATATCCACATGCAATTCTATATTTCAATATATTCATCTACTCACCAGGTTCTTGCTGTAATAATCCCAGAGTATGGTGACGACAGATAGGTTCCAGTCCCAGAAATGGCACAAAGTCAAACAGCACTGAAGATGCATTCGTAACTGTTCCTCTAAAACACCAGTCTGGCAAAGAGAATAAAAATTTTATTTTAGGAGGGGAGTATCGCCTTGCCTATCTATAAATCCAACACTATCACACTACTGAGAATGATTTTTTTAATAAAAACCATTATTTCTGGCCATATAATGTTGAGCAAATAGTACCTATTAAGACAAGCAATGAACTTGAGATTAGCTGACAAACACACATGGGCCTTGCCCAGCAAAGCACCCTGCAACCTACTCAGTAGTTCTTTATACATCCTTTTAGGTGTCCACAGAGTTGTAGACACATTAAGATAACAGCAGTCTCACTACTGTGAGCCTAACTTGAAACACAATTGCATGGTAGAGGACCACACAGAACATAAATAGTGCATCAATGAGTAAGTCAGCTAACTTTTAAATGTTTGTCACGTATATCCAAAGGAAAGGTCATTCACCATTGATACAAAGAGAAGGCACAGCTGTCTTGAGACCTCAAGCTTCTTTTGAGGAGGATCATTTATTTCTGCATCGTGTCCCTCATAAAATTTTTGCAACCATGCTATATTGATAATATCCCAGACAACCCTAAATGAACAGCAAATAAGCCTCTGAACTACTACCAACGAGTTCCTTTGCAAAAACATTTTGAATCTTTATCAGTTCCAAACAATTTGATCACAGTGAAGCACTCAGGTTCCAATTATGAGCTACTGACAGTGGAAGTTATCTCATGCAGCTTTTGATGAAGCTAACTAGAATGTAAGGAATTCTGTTCTCAAGCTGAAATCATGTATTCAATCAAACCTATTTTAGCCATTTACTTTAGGATGATAACACCTTGGAAAGGCTTGTTGCTTCCACTTCTTATGTGAAGAGAGAAGCCCCAGCCCACTTCTAACTTTCAAAATCCTAAATGCACAAAATGAATAAAAAAGCAATGAAAGGGGGAAGAAAAATAGAAAGGATACAGGATGTTTAAATTTGATGATCTTACCAGTTGTTTCCAACTATATAAACAATAAACAATTCTATGATTCTGTATGAGACTTACAACTTAAAATCTTAGTGTCAAGAAGGGCACAGAACCTCTTTCATGTCTCAGGTAAATATCTGAAAGTTGTATCTTCCAGTTCCAATTACAGTGCTGGACCTGGGACTACAGAGTCCTGGATTACATGTATCCCAAGTTGATCTAATTCAGAAAAAGCTTAACTAAAATAATAAAAATTAGAAAAATGTAACAAAACAAGAACCCCACTCGGTTATGCCAGGTAATGGAAAATACAATATTAGGTTGAGAAGTTGTTTGCAGTTTTTAATGGTTTTTCGTTAAGTAACTGTTACAGGAAAAGAGAGACTTCTGCTCCCAGTCACAATGCTCCTTTGTATGATTTACAATTTCTTTACATCCCCTTACTCCCCAGTTTAACTTCTAATCATGTCTGTCTTCTCATGAGCAATTAAGTAGAACATATCTAAAATAAGTTGAAAATTGAAAAGTTGTCACAGGAAACTGCATATTCAAAACATTACATATAACAACACATACAATAAAAATGTCTACAAAAGAAAAGTGATCTTTAAATATTGTTAAATATGACAAGTATCTATAAAATAAGTAGTCTCTCTCCTCAAAAAATAATTTCATCCCAAAACCTAATGACAGCACTGCAGCCATTTTCAACAACTGCTATTCTTTTACAATTAAAAGAGTCTAGACATAAAACAAACTGCAGATGAACATATCCATTTCTCTAGAGACATCTATTCAATTACAAAATGCAAGAAAAAACAAACCTCACACATAACACATCCTTTGGAAGGAAAATGCTTGAATCCTAAAGCTGTAATTTATGTTTAGGATTACATTTAGGACCCAATTCAACAATGACTGTTTCAATCAAACTAATTCAACAATAAACATGGTATTCTGAGCAGTTCTATTCCAACCATTATTTATGTGTCCAACAATAGTTTTAGAAGAGTTACCAAAACCGAGAGAGAACTGAATGTTTTATTTCAAATTTAATATGAAAGAGATCTCCAGACTTCAAGCTCCCCTGGAAGTAATGGATTCTCTCATTGCACTTTTGCTTAAAATGATCTCCTGCACTGCTGGAAATGCTATTAGAACTCTTGAGGTAGTCAGCTTTTAATTTATTGCAGAAGAGAGGAACATCAGATACTATAAAAATGATAGTATTATCTGAAAGCAACAGTTTTCCATGATGATCTCCTACTGAAGTAACAAAATTGGTTTCCTAGAACTACAAGAAGTAATTCTGTATTTCATCTAGAGTAGAATTAAACACTGAAATAGTGAAGGCATAATAAAATTGAAGCAGAAATCAAACAATCATGAAACATTTGTTACTCCAAATGAGAGAAGGCTAATAAGACAATCTGCTATCATTTCTACCAAAAAACCTTTTGATTCTCACTTGCAATAAAAGTTTCTAAACACAACTTCGTCTTACAGTGACATCCCATAAATTTAGTTGTTTAGAATACAAATGTTTAATATTTGTTAATATCACTATCACAACAATTTTCATTTTGTAGACCAGCTTTACCTTTGTCATTAACACCAAAACAGAAATTAAGGTACTAACTACTAATTCCTGTCCTGTCTTGCAAATGAGAGATTCACTATATTTCTTCCAACTTATTTGCTGCAACTCTACTCTAGATAAAGATTGCACGTTTAAAAAGATGGCTTAGGTAAGATTCAGCCTGAAAGTAAAGCCAAGCCTTGGTGGGCAATATCTTCAGTACTATCCCATTGGTTCATTACAAATAGCATCCTGCACCTTTCTTCTTTCTTTCCCTGCTCATCCATGTTCTACTATATTAGTGACTTCTCAATACGCATTGTGCTTCTCATTCCTACGTTTTTCTGGACTCAGGAACACTTGTTTAGGAGATACTCAGAAGATATAGTAAGATAGCTGAAAAGGTAAGAGCAGCAACGTGAAGCTGAGACCAGCAGAGGAGCTGGACATACCTACAGGTGAAAGAAAAACTTCCCTCCTAGACATTGTCAAGATAACTGATATGCAAGAACAGGAAGAACAGTGCATTTTTTAATGTACGTAATATTCACTTGCACATACATGAGTAGAGATGGGTATATGGCTCTTAAGACTGCTGGTTACAAACATAGCTTTGGCAAATATCTTGTTTTAAAGTCCAACGGTAATTGCCTTTGAAACTTAAAATTGACCTTTGCCTTCTATTACTGTGTCATTATTAACTCATTGAGATTTTCTGAACTCAGCTACCTAGCTGACTTACTAAACTGTCTGCAAATAAATACTTATTTAACAAAAGCATTAATAACTGTACATTTTGGGTATATTCAAATTTAAGATAAACTTCATACTAGTAAGATTTCACTAGAAAATGAGAACTTTTAAAAATATATACATATAACCACAAGTGTCATCTTTTTGTTCTCACATTGCTCATATACATAAGATACGACACAAGAAAATGGCTAATAATCCACTCTTAGCTGTTATGTCTCATCTCATAATTTATTCAGTTTCTTGCAAAGAATGATAAGCATCCAATAAGTGAGGTAATCTCTACAGTTTTAATGTATATGTGTATCACGTATATTCAAGTATACGCCATGAAATCATTCAAAAGCCAGTTTAAACTGAAAGAACTACACAAAGTTAACATGGAACGTGACTTTTCAACTTTTTAATAGCAAGCCTATTGTTTCAACCAGTCTAACAACTACAAAATATCTTTTTGTAAAAACTGTATTTATAACAAGTATTTTTGCTAGCTCTAGTTTCTGCTACAGCTGCCTCTACTGCATGAACAGGGCAATAACAGTAATAAAAAAATACTGATTCCTCTTCTGCTTCCTGCAGCAGAACTTTGCAGGATTTTTTTTTTTTTTTTCATTCATTTGAGACCAAATACAAAAATAAATATGGTGATTCTCATTTTAAGCACACACAATTTAAAGAAATATTTTTTATAGTTGCTGCTGTTACAACATTTGCAATTTGTACCATGCAACTTGATAACAAATTTAGAGAGCTGCAACGTTATACACTTAAAAACGTGATGAATAGCATATTTAAAAGCATTTTAAAAGGAGGTCAGTTCTGACCTCTGGGCCATGAAGCACTGCATTAACAGTTCTGCAGAAAGAAAAATGATAAGGTATGAAATGAGTGCTCAGAAACTAGAACCTTATCAGTAAGAGTTTGATTCAAGCCTGTAAGACAAATTGCTCAGCAAGGCAAGTCACCTTCCTGCTGTGATGAGGATATAGCTGAATTTTCAATGCAGCTGACTATCTCCCTCATCATGTCTCTTCAACTTGATATCCTTACATTCAATATCTGGTTTACATTTTCTAAGCATCCAGTTCTTATTCTGAATACATCTTGTCTGAGTAGCCATATACCTACCCTTCCAGGATAATTATCTTTTTCCTTTATCTGACAATTTAGCATCAAGCACAACCACTTAAAAGCAAGTCTAACTGCTAACAAGGAGGGCACTGTATACGGTTATAGTTAAGCTACATTGAGGATTTTCATTTACCTGTGATAAATACATTGGAACTCAAAAAATACACTTGTTATTTGGTCTTTGTTTCATGCACTGTCTTTTCCAGAAAGCAACCCTGACACTTCCCTTATTCATTTTTTTTTCTTTCTTTACACACTTACTTGAGCACCAATGGAATTTTTAAGGAGTTCTTCCACAAACTTCCAATTGGATTCCTTCTGTTTCTGAAAAATAATGATTATCAGCATGGACTAACATTGGTGCATCTTACAGAAACCACTATGCAATAACAAAAATAAGAAGGCAAGAAATTTACAGAAATATTTTGTTTCATGACAGCACACTGTAGTCACCACTAAAAACCAAGTATTCCATTTTATATATAATTGTTACCCGACCTAAAATTAGGCCCCAAAAACAACAACAGCAAGAAAACCAAAATAACCCCCAAGCAACAAAAGCCCAGAATTAATGCTATTTTAACAGATTTATATGGCCCATCTGCAGTTCCAACCTTCACTTCTAGTAAAGAAGCAAAATGTCATTTTCAATTAATACAAGTAATATACATGTCTTGAAACGTGTGCATTTAGCAAGCCCTAAAAAGAAGCAGATAAAAGGTAGGAAAAAGGCACAATCTTAATTTTCTTGTTTCTTCAGGGAAAAGCTACTTCTAAAATCCAAGTCCAATTGAATATGGAGACAGCCAAATAGAAAGGAAATAGATAGGAAAAAAAAAAAAATACAGGGTAGATCAAGTATGGCCCATAATCTATATTTTCCATCTTGGGAAGAGAGATGACTATTCATTTGAATCAACTAGACCATGCTACTAAAGTAGAAGATTTGCATGGAAAAGTATTTTTTTTTTTTTTTTAAAAAAAAAAAAAAAGATTTTAGGGAAAGTAGAAAAGGGTAGATGGTTTTCTAAGTAAGATTATTTACCAATTAAAAAAAAAAAAAAAAAAAAGGCAACCAAGCCAACACATTTGCAATTCTCAGCGACAACTAGATCACCCGGGAGTACCAAAAATCACCTCTTATACACATTTATATTAACAGCCTGTGTTGCTTATCTAGATGCATGAATGTAGTACTTTCACCATTTGTCCTGCTTTTCTATCTCCACTATCGCAACTGTTACACCTTACAAATTATTTTGCAGATAGCTAACCTTTAAATGTCTGTACAGAGCTTAAGATCATCATATGCTTTGTAATGGGAATAACTGCTTTCCAGCAAAAATGCTACTGTCCCCTGCCCTCCTCTGTTACTGATTACTCTAGTCAGTGTCATGACTTGGTGACAATTCCACACAGAATTCTAACTGTACTGAGAGAATTTAAGGCCAACTTTAAGAAAGAGAGGTATATAAACACTTATGTAATATAATTTAACTACTTTGTGGATTTATACTTCTGCACTGTGGAAAAAGAAAAAGGAATATTCTGAAAAGATGCTGACTATCGAGACTATTTACAGGACAAATATGAATAAAGGGACAGACCCGCATGAAGTTACACTACAGCTGTGACTTAATAATTCGGAAACTACAGCAGTATCAATTAAGGAGCTCCCACTGCTTCCTTCTTATCCTGCCCTCACATTCACAACATTCCACTGGTCAGTTTTTCTTATTCTTCTGCTTGTGGGACCTGGTGTGAACTGATGCTAAGAGAGGATAAAAACAGGAAGAGGGCCTGACTGAGATGATGGAACAGGGGCACAAGTAATTGCACTAGAACAGCAAATGGTGTATCATATATCAGGTGGTAAAGAGGACTTCTTAAGCTATTACTGATGCCAAAGTCTTTATGTCAGTTAAAACCCTGTCAGAAGGAGAGATCACTGCATCTCTGCTTTGTATTTTGACTGCTATATTTTAAGAACTGATATTATGTGATTATCTACAGCGTCTGCTGCAAACTCCAAGTGAAGTTAATTGACTGCTCAAAGGCCAGATTTTCAGAGATAGATACTAAAGGAATCATGCCTAATGGCTACGAGGCCACTGGTTAACTGGAGCAACCTGCTCAGAGCACGCTTTTAGCACTTCCATAGCCCAAGGATACATGATATATAGAAAAGGTGTCCATAGGCAAAGTTCCATCTCAGCTGCAGTACACAGGTCACCATACAGAATCCTGGAGTAATCCACGGCAAACTCTTATCACCAACTGGAACTGATTATAAAAATCATACTCAGGTTCAACTCAGCCTCGGGAAAGAGCTGCACAACAACCTGCTGCACTCTTCTTTTAGTTTCAGTTGTCTCCATCTTTTAACAGATGTTTCATTCAAATCTCACTAAATTTACATCTAACAGTATTCTCTGCTATGCTGGCAATATGGCATCGCAACTGTTTGAAATCCACTTCTGTCAGAGAATGTAGAATCTGCATCTTTTACTCCAGATCTGCTGGCTTACTATATCCCTCTCCCTACTCTCAAATAACCCTAAAATCAGCAGGACCTGCAGACCTTGAAGTATGTAAAACTTCCCTGAAAACCAAAAACTTAAGTAGGGGCCCTCTGGCTTCTCAGAGAGAAACTTCTACAGAGACTAACACCTCACTATCTGGAAATCTAAACCAGGCTTCTCAGTTGGAAGCCCAAGTTTGCATATCTTGCCACGTAGTCATTTCAAGTCATTTAAAGGCAAGAATTCTTAGCCTCAAGTAATTCTGCCTATATTTCCTCAGTCCACAGTATATTGAAACTGACCCCTGCAATGTTCACAAGCAACAATTTTTCTCACCAGTTCCCACCTGGATTTTAAATCCTGCTTCTCAGAATAGTGAATTGGGACCTCAATGTGGGGTTCATGAAAGAGGAATACACTGTACTTTCCTTAGAAAAGAGCATCTAGAAAGCCTGGTCAAAGTTTTCTAGGTTTAAAAATGGTTTCAAGTGTATGAATTATATATTCAATATATATGAATCACTGCATATTTGAAATTACGTTATATGAGCTAAAGGGGAAAAATAAAAAGAAGCAAGTCTGAAACCTATTTAGAATTTTAAAAGCTTTCATAATAACCTCCAGGCCATGCAGCCCACATTAAAAAATTGAAAATCTTCTACAGATGACATAGGCTTAGAGGCAATTCTTGCTATGAAGCACATGAATAACCATCATTATGACAGATCGCCCTCCCACCTCTGGTCATATTAATTAAAAGAAAGCATGTGCCATGTCAGTATCACGTCAGATGTTTAACCAACAAAACAGGACAACGTTAAGTTCTGATGTAATTCCACTTGTTTAAAAAAAAAAATTGCATCAAGGACTCTTTTATCTCCAAAGAATGTTTGAAGATCTATTTCAGAAACAAACAAACAAACAAACAAAAAAAACCAACAGGAAATGATTGCAGTCTACTATTTACAGAATTACCTACGACAGGTTACTTTTTTGTGGTGTGCTGTTCTTTCTGATTTATTTTTTTTGTAATCATCAATAGCACTTAAGAGAACAGGGATCCCTGGACAAACTCACAACCACTTTCAGAGAAATGTAAAGTACAGCTAATAGTTTGAACATGAAGAGCATGGGAACCATCAAGGAAAGTGTGTACAGTGTGGTCTTGTGATTTACAAATTTGGACTTGGAAATTCTCTTCTCCTAGGTGGGCTCTAAGGAAAAAAAAAAAATACTCTTTCATTTTGGGCAAATCTCTTTCTGTTGCTGCATCTCAGATTCCTACTTTAAAATAAGAACAACAGGAATCCTTTTTCCCATTCTATGTCTGCTTGGCTTATTTAAATAACATAGTGCCTTGGGCAAAAAATCATCTCTCACAAGGCTAAATACATGGTACGTACCACTAAAAGAGACAGAGGAAAAAAACAAAAATCAAAGTAAACAGTATCACTGCATTCTGATTGGGGCAAAAAAAAAAAAAAAACAAAAAAACCACAAACATAAGAAACCCAGGACAAATGACACAGTGGTTTCTGCATTCAACCTGGAAATAACCTTTCCTCTCCATTTACCTCTAGTAGGTACAGAGCATTGTAATTGTAATTCTATCTTCTCAGCATTCCTCTGAAACACACTATGGACTACCATAATAACAAAAGCAAAGCAAAGTTGAGACAACCTTCAGTACAACAGCTAGACGTGGTCTACAATTCTACATTTAAATTTAACATTTTAACATTTTTCATTCCTACAATGTTTATACAGAAACGCTTTCATAAAATTAAAAGATCAAACAGTCATTTGAAGTTATCAAAAAGTTATGTCAGTTGATCTGTCTGTTATTTTGATATGTCTCTCCCCTTGTTGTAGTTCTGCAGTTCATAAACCTGTTTTCAAGGTTTTAATCTTTCATCCTATGTCAAAATGAGAATCATTTTTGGCACCTTGAAAAATACTTTAACAGACAAACTATATATGTCACGTCCCTTTAACAGATGTAATTAAATTACAAATAATAAAATACACTCTGTAAGAAATACAGTTATGCTTAGGAAACTGGTGAAATTCTGCTGGCATGTAAAACAAAAGAAAAAACAACTGCATTGCTGGGTCCTCAGCTACCTCTTTAGCTTCTATTCAGCTCCCTCTATACTCAGTGAAGGAAAACTGGCAGTTTTCATACCTCTCAAGATGGATGAATTGCCTCTCAGCAAGTGCCTATTTCCTTCCAAATTAATGATTACAAAGTTAAAACTAGGCAGGATGAATATCAAAGCATAATACTGAAAGAAGGTTCCAGAAAACGAGAGTGAAGACCATACAGGAATTTCATTCATCAGTACCAAGTACAGTCCCACGTATATCTTAACAAACATAAGAATGACATGTATAGGTCTCATCTAGAAAGCACTGCCACCCTCAGAGTGTATGGTAACATCAAATCCCTCAATGAAATTCACAGAAAAGAACGTCAATAATTGCGTGCTTGATGGTAGGAATAGCAAAGACAATGTCCTAAAGGCAACTGTCTCGAAATTTTCTACCAGAAACTTGAATTCAGCAATTATTAAACAGTGCTAGTATCAGACATTCACACAGATTACACTACAGGCTCATGTATTGGGCCTTAACACACCAACATGAAATAAATTAACTAGATTAGAATTTCTCCAGAGCAGAGCTACTTTTTTTTTCCCCCCCTTTTTTTTTTGAAAGTTGATAATATAAATTGCACAGTGTTTAATGTTTATACTTCTTACAGTACAAATGAATGTGTTCAGCCCATAAAACAGCAAACTCGGTGAAACATTTATGATACTGGCAGAGAGTCTTAAAACAACTTACAGTGAGCTAGTGATTAGTACAGACTAAATTTCTTTAATCCAATAATCTACTGAGAATCTATCGTTTGACACAAAGATGTCAAGAGCTGCTGGAATGGCTAGTGACTTGTATAAAGTGCTCATTAATACTATCAATATTAATAAGTTCTTTTTTAAACAAATGACACATTTATTATAACACAAGATGCTTTCTATCAACAAAAAAAAGCAAGCAAACTTTCAGGTATTTAGGAAAGAGCAAACCCACCTTGTCTTCTAGATTTCCGTTACGGTCAAACTGGTAGAGCGATGCCAGATGAGTAACAATCCACAAGCTAAAGCTCAATGGATCTTTACACTGAGTTGTTTGAAAAACAGACCTACTTTCAGAACTACTTGGTCTCTCAAAGATGCTCTTTAGATTTTTGTTCACCAAGTTCCAGAAACACTGAAGAAAATGTGAAAGTAAATTGGAAATGTGTTATTAAAGGCTATGCTAACATTCTCTACAGTATTGCTGAAACAATCATTTCATTTTTACAGAGAACAAGCAACATGACACTCATTTAAGGAAAATATTATCAGAGAAAGCCTGGAGCTATCTTACATGCTCTTTCTATATCTTAGGATGCTCTTACTAGTAGAAATCAATGCGAAAGAAAAAGATTTGGTCACAAGGAAGAACGTGATATGATACCTCACAGGCAAAGTTACAAGCAGCTGGAATGACAACGTACAGACTGAATCCATCAACTTTGTTCTCAAAAGAGAAAAATTAAAGTTCTTCAATGAAGACTTTATACAACAGATTTTTTAAAAGCTCATAGCCACAGAGCAATCTAACAAAGGAAAAGCTAGTAGTAGATGGGAGAGAATTAGTCTTGAAGACAGACTGAGATTTAGGTGACTTGTTATGAGTCAGCCTCTTTCAGCAGATAAATTATCTTCTTGCTCAGATCTCCATCTACAGCATATTATGCCATCTCTCAGCCTTTGTTTATCTTCCCTAATTGTACAGAAGCTTTTTGGGACTTCTTTGCACTTACACTTTACCCACATCAGCTGGCTGAAACTACAGTTATAAGCATCAAAAACCAGGTTGCTCTTTTACAGATAGTTGAAGTATAGGTACCAAAGACAGAAACACAGGCTAGATGGATCACTGATTTGACTGATCTATGTTTTCTAGCACCTGGTAATGAATTGTTATATAACACAAATTGTAAAATAACGATTTTAAAAAGTGGGTAGATGTTTTCTTTTCCACTATGTCCTACTATACAACGTCCAGTTTGTTTGTTTGTTTTCCTTAGCACAAAGCGAACTCTTTACCAGTACCTTACAACGCAATGAAACAGCATACTGCAAAACCTAGAGACTTGATGCACATTAAAGAATGTGGCCTAAAGCATCACTCCGAGCATGTAGTTCTCAAGGAAAAATGAAACTTAGTTTTATCATCAGATATGTGAACTAGAGCATTTGCAGCAGCCTGGGAATATTTGGCAAATGCACAGCATTTGTAACACACATGCATATGTAACAGCATTCTTCTATTACCTCTGTTTGAGATCCTTTATTTCTGAAGTCCATCAGCTGAATAAGTAGAACCCACAATTCCTTAATGCAGTTGCAGGGATAATGGTGATTAGTAAGAGCCTCAGAAGGTCTCACCTGTAAGAGAATACACAATATGTTTTTTCAGAGAGGTGTAATTTCTGAAGTTGTATATTTTCTCTGGTTTTGGCATGGGGTTTGATTTGGGTTTATTTTTTTGCACTTAAATAACATGGCTACAGTTACAGACTAGAAAGTATATCATTCCATTAACAGCCAAAATATATATTGTGGTATATATATTCATACCATAAATGACTGTTTCCTAATTTTACGTAATTCATAGATTGTATTATTTCTAAGTTTCTCCTAAGCCACTTTCAAGTTTATTTACTCTAATGAAAATAGGGTTTCTGAGGCCTAATTGAAAACAAATTGCAATAAATACCGATTCATTATCTGACAGTATGAAAAAGAGAAAAATGATTATATTTTCCTCAACATTATTGGAAAGATAAGAAAAAGATTTCAAATGACTTAATAGCTATTATTGCTGTTATTTTTAACTGAAAAATCCTTAATGACTAGACATAATGCTAGTAGAATGTTTTTGTTGGCACGAAGATGTTAATGCTGCCACAACATTTCACAAAATTTGCTTTTTGTTAGATTTACTGAAAGGCATTCTTTTAATATGCAGAAAACAGCATATTTCAAGTCATGTACATTATTTAATTACTATTCCATATTAAACAAAAATCACTCTGATGCATTTCAAATGCAAAGCATTCTTCTTGTGATTCATCTATAAGTTTTACATTCCCTGAATTGTGAAACAAAATAAGCAAAACAGCTAAAGAAAATGCTAAATGCATGAAAAATCACTCTACACTTTGATATTTTTAAGACCTAACAGCACTGTATTTGAAATAATTATAGCACAGACATAACTTCTACTTACTCTGTCTTAGGACCTATGAGTCTACTGAGCTGTGTTCAGAGGTAGTAAAACAGTGAGAAAAACTTTGCTTGAATAGCATAATTCCTTCAGCAGGGACAAAATGCCAGAAACACAGTAAAAAAAGAGTAAGACAAATCAGCTTATACTCAGTTTATTGCTTAACAATCAGTACTCGAAGTAGACTAACAAGCCCATATCCTTCTAAAAAGGGGAACGGCGCCTTGAGAGACTTACTCATCTAACTCGCCACAGGAGGAAGAAACTGCTGCCATACTTTCCTGACAAAAAAAAAAGGGAGCCTAGGATGATCAGCCAACTCATTCCTAGATACCTTAATCAGATATGCTGAAATTGAATTTTTATATCCTCTTGCTCTTTTTGATCCATTCATTTAGAACAGTTCTTGTGTGACACTGGCACTTAAACTAATTTCAAGTTTGGCAACCTAACAGTGAAAATTAAAAGTTAAATCAAAATACACAATGCAACAGTAGCAGCACTATGATAGAGATGTTAAAGAAGTGAGAATGAATGATTAAAACCCACACATTCAGACTAAGTATATCATCAATAGTCCCAACTTCTGTTTCAAACTTGCATAAATTCTGTAAGTATGCAGAATTTTTATTTTTCATTCACCTCCAAAGTACTTCAACATAGTTTTAAATACACTGAAATCTAAATAAGAATTCAGATTTATTTATAAATGTGACAATTTGTTTTTCTCTCTCTAAAGAATCTTGTTTAACCTATAAAATTGTCAGAGTGGATTCTAGTGTCAAATTAAGAACCACATGAGGCCAAGACTAAAATATTATAAATGCTTAGATTGCTCACATTCCACAGTTGCTTCTTAGAGTTTTTCCAGTGCCTATGTCTCTCCATGCTTCTAGCTAAACATCCATTATGGGAATCCCTCAATAATCTGAATTAATCTTAGGCAAATATTATCTAGAGAATAAACATCAGCTAGACCACTAAAGTCTATTAAAAATTAATTATTTAACTGCTAAATTCCCAAAACCGAAGCAGCCTCAAAAGTGCTCTGGTTGACTCATCAGCAAAAAGATCCCTTCAAAAATAAATTATTGTGGATGCACTCTTAACACTTGGGCATTTTATGGAAATATTACATACCCAACTTATTGAGCATTTATTCTGCAGTTACTGCAGAAACTTTCACCTACTAATGCTTTTCTACAGGGTAGCAGGATCTCTTCTGCAAGATGTGCTATATCTGACCAGGATAGAGTATGACTAGTACTAACAAAGCAAGACACTGTACAGAAATTGGACAGACAAAGTATAAATGAGACATTGTTTGGCTCAGGGATCACATATACCTTCTCTCGGAAGTTCAGTACCTTGATAGAAATAGTTATAATCACAAACTGTTTTATTCTGGGACAATACAGGTGCGGCACCAAGGACGAGCTGCTGAGAATAGAATAGACTTCTGAGGATATTATTTCTCTGCTTAATGTACCTCAGGGCACCATGGGCTGAGTATGGGCTTGATGGTGTAGCAGTTCAAGATACAAATTTGAAAGTATGAGTATAAATGATCAGTGCTTATGTCCCTGCTTTCAAGAAAACTAACAAATGTTATGAGCTTCACTTGTTTCACAGCTTATTAGTATGTTAGTGAGCTGACACTGTCATCTATTATGGGTCTCAGCTGTGTTTTCACAGAACACCCTGAGCTGGAAGGGACTCACAAGGATCAATTCTGGGTTCCACAGAGGACTACCCAAAATTCAAATGTTATGTTTAAAAGCAGCCCAGATTCTCCTTGAGCTCCAGCAGCTCGAAGCCATAACCCCTGCTGCAGGCAGCCTGTTTCATACTCACCATCCACCCCCTGGTGAAGAGCCTTTCCCTAACCTCCAACCTGCCCTTCCCTGATGCTGCTGCATGTCATTCCCTTGGATCCTGACACCTCACAAGAGTAGACCTCAGCACTTCTGCTGTGAGGAGCTGCAGGCTGCCATGAGGCCTCCCCTCAGCCTCCTCTGCTCTGGGCTGAACAAATCAAGAGACCTCAGTCACCCCTCATACATCTTGCCCTCCAGAACCTTCACCGTCTTTACAGCCCTCTTTTGTACGCTAACAGTTTTATGTCCTTCTTCCAATTGTGGCACCCAAACCTGCACACAGTGCTCAAGGTGAGGTTGCAAAGCACAGAGCAGAGCTGAACAATCCCTTCCCTCACCCAGGTGGCAGAGCTAGGCCTGACAGACCCGGGGTACAGGTGGCCCCTCCGGCTGCCAAGGTACACTGCTGACTCATATTTAACTTGCCAGCAACCAGAACCTCCAGATCCCTTTCCACTGGGCTGGATTATAGAACCAAATGCATGCTAGAGGAGGCACCAGAAGAAGGGTTATCCAGCTCAAGTCCAAATTCCACCTGAGAAATTAATCTTGAATAGAACTAGTTCAAGATATGCAGCCCAAGCCTACGGAGAGCTGAAGAAAACACTGAGGTATAACAATCTCCTCTGTTTGTTATGTGGCTCTGTGGAATAGGATCAATCTATCATTTTAAATATCTGACATTTCACAAGCTACTATCAAGCACAATAGTCCACAAATACTACTCAAATCTTCCTTTACAATTTACAGTCATTTATTTATTATTTTTGATGGAGAAAGAGGTTGTAGTTATC
The DNA here is from genome assembly GCF_019238085.1 of Lagopus leucura. Lineage (NCBI taxonomy): Eukaryota > Metazoa > Chordata > Aves > Galliformes > Phasianidae > Lagopus > Lagopus leucura. The sequence goes on from NW_024962252.1 coordinate 31,731,973, forward strand.
TGATAATGTAATAAATCAAAACTAATTTTCAAAGGTAAGAGAACTTTCCAGAGAGACAGTTCATAAGAACAATTTATAAGTGCTACTTATAGGCATTTTCCCTCCAACCCCATAAACAGCATTATGAAATAAGGAGGACTCCATTTTTCAGATTTTTGTACCATGAAAACATAAATTATACAATTCAGTCCCGCATTCATATCTCACAAGTGCTGATCTAAAGCAGGCTTCACAATGACACAAGACTGCACAGCTCTCTTACTGGATAATGCTATTGAAACTTTGTAGCCTTCGTGTCCTCAAAACAAGAAAGAAAAAAAAAAAACCACTGCAACTGGAGAATGAAAGAGAAGAGAACAAGTTTTCCCTTGACAAACATGAATGAGCTGTAAAAGAAAGATGAGAAACAGAAGCATTGTAACAAACTGCAGTATGACATTCTGTAAGTGTCCAGTTAGCTTACTGCCAAGATTACAGCTATTTTTCTTTGTTCCTGTTGAAAGAGTTTGAAAAGATTTTTTTCTTTTTTTTTGCATTTATAGTGCTAAACCTTTTAGACTGCGCCACGTTTGGCATTGAACCTGAAACACTGAACTTATGAAATGTGGCACTCACTTCTGCTCCGTACACAGTGCATTTCAATACTTCTCTCTCATTCATCTGCCAGATGGTCATGAATAAATATAACACAATTTGAGCTCTTAACAAATAACACTCTTTAAAACATGGAGATATTAAGCCATACGCAACATTTAAAACTTAGCAGTAAGAAGTCATCTATGCATTGGTACAATATCTAATTCAGATGCATCTGTTGGGAAACATGTAACTGCCCATGTTCTATATAAAGGAAATAAGTTACCTTGGTGTACTTCTGGATGGACAAGCTTATTAAATCAGATACAAGATTTTCACAGTGCGTTTCAAATAAACTGATATTGGTTAAGTTCTCCCCCGTTAGATTTATGAAGTGGTTAGCATATACAACTTGCCCTAAAGAAAAAAACAAAAAACAAAACAACAAAAAAAAGAAAATTAGCTCTATTTAGTCTATAAAGGATTTCTGTTTCCTAACCTGTATATCTTAGAATTGGTTTGTTAAGTTGTACGTACTTTTAAATTACCAACTCATCTAGAAATGCTTGTCCATTATAAATTCAAACTAATTTCTTCATTACACTCTAAGTCTAAAATTATTGCAGTTGATAGTCAAAAGGTTTGGCATTTGCAGCCCTTTATTGGCACAGCTTCTCAGGGAAATTAGGTTTTATTTACCTGCAGGTTTCCCTTTGCTACATGCCAGTGTGCATGTTCTGAAATCATGACATGTTTTGCAGATACACAAGTTGCTGACAAATAGTTCTAGAGAGGTCTAACACTTCCTTTAGGATGTTTTGATGTAAGAAGCTAACATGATCATATTCCAACTTGAACATTTGTAGACATTAACAGAGATAAAATGGTAAAGTTAAGAGGTAGTTAGATCTTATCTTACAAGCCTTCCAAGAGTACAATTCCCTTGACATCAGTGGAACAGAAGATACGTAGAATGAATCTGTAGTTTATTCTTAGAAATGCAGGGTAAAACTCTGCATCCAATACGTTGCCTTTGGTGCAAAGTTTCCATTCAGCACACTTTACAGAACAAAATGAGAACCTAAAGAATTCAGCAAGGTACATAGAATACAAGACAGAATAATACATGCAGACGTGTCTTGACTAGTGAATTTTGTTGTAAAAAAGCATGAGCTTTCTGTTACAGAAATTAATTACTATATAATTACTCTGAACTTTACCTAGAATTAAATATAGAATTCTGGAAGAGACATGGCCTGCAGCAATCTGCTCATCACTTCTCCAAAAGCCCCCCAGAAAAGGAAAAATAACATTATCCCAATCAGTCATGAAATAAATTCTCAAGTTTATAGAATAGCCAATCCATGCATTATCCAGAAATACAGGCATGGAGAAATGACAAAGATGCAGGAAAGCCACGTTGTGACTGTACTCAAAGCAGAAAAAAGTTCATCTAAGCATTCAGTTTTGATATCATTACTTTGCCTAAACACGCAGTGCACTGACTCTAGACCTTAGTGTTACCCCACCTACCGCAAAGCTTGTATGTAACTTTTAGATAATTTATATCATGAGAAAGTTTTGGTTGACTGTCCATAGGAGAACAAACATTTATGTCATTTTGCTAGCATGGAAATGATCTCTAATGCATACAATTTTCACAAAGAAAATTGTAACATCCTGTATTTTAATAGTTCTTCTTTAGCCACCTGAATGTTCTATGACTGCATTCTATGACGTTTCTTTCTAAATTTAGTTTCTATGAATATCTTACCAATCTTTTTCCCCTTTTAAAATTAAAATTATTATTTTTATGTTGGTTGGTTTTGTTTTTAAACAAAGACCTCTAAAGGCCTCTTCCTTTGCACAGTATCATCTTAGTGTAACATATGATTAGCAACACGGATCCCCTGCTCTAGATTCTTTGTCCTTGCCCATCGGTTGAAACATTTCATACATTTGTTTAATGTTCCTTGTTATACATGGTGAATCTCTGCAAAGTATATTTTTATTTGCAATGTCAAAAAATGTTTTGACATTAAGTATTTAATACACAGCAAGCAATAGTTGAAAACAAACTGTATAAATTGTGATAAAAAATAACAACTCAAAATACTATTTTGTTCCATTTGAGCTATATGAAGGAAAGTTTAACCACATAGACTCATTGCACAATGAAATAAAGATGCAGAGACCAAAGTCTCATAAGATTTGAAAAGGAAACACTGCCTTCACCAAATTTCAATTTAGACGATTAAATATAGCTGTGCTCAAAAGCTACTGAAAGTAATAAATTATTCTGGATGAATTAAGACAAGAAATAAAAATAACAATATATACAAGTTTAAAAAAAAAAAACAAAACCCACATACTTACTCATCATTTTTTCACTTAGTACATGAAGAATTTCTAGCACTAGCCAATGGATATCCAAATGGAGATGTAGTAAGTGCCATGATGGTGGAAGGATCTGTGATTACAAATACACATATTTATTTACTTGTAATAGTTTTTAGTGAATTCTGCATGTTGCATTTAAGACAGAACGGCACTGAGCTTATAATGTGAGAAATGAAGAAAATAAAAATCAATTTCAATAACGTTCTGAAAAAAAAAAAATTACTTCCTATTGAGACAAGATTATCAAACTGAATGCATACTCTTACAAAATAAATTTACAACTATAAAAGCCATCAACCTTTGCTTGATGTTGAATGGTAAATGCTGCCAGGACACTACTAGGGAGCTCACAAAGGTGACCAATGTGCTGGGTCAAAGAATGAAGCTCTTCCACCAACACTGATGGGAACTGTGCTTCTAGTTCCTCATACGGGTGGAGTACTCCATCACTTTCCATTTTAGGGGGCTCTAGATACCTGAGCAAACACACAGAAATACAATGAGAATATGGATAAGGAACATTTACACAAAGCTTAGTAAATAAGTAAATAGTGCACAAGTCTCACCTGAAGATGAAAACTTTCACATAGTGCAAGAAGTCTGTACATAGACGTCTGATGTTCTCTGCTTCTGAATGCAAGCTGGCAGCTTGACCTAAAGTAAAAGAGATCAATAGCTTAAAGCAGATGTGCTCACACTGCAACACAGATATCATACATTCTCTGCGGTAATGAAACTAGACCACTGAAACACCACTCTTTTCTGAAGTAAAATTGGTAATTGTCTGGTAACAAACAGCCACTTTCAAACACCATCTTGCCAAATGCAATCTTGCCAGAGTGATCCATTCTTTTTCATATTATCACAGGCGCATACCCCAAATGTAAAGAAAAAAAAAAAAAAAAGTCACATACAATCCCTCAGGATAGGTGGCAGAGATAAGCAATTAATGCAAGAAGAAATTACTCAGCCTTACAGCCCTACTCCATATCTGCTTCCAAAAGACCTTCTAAAAATGTGTCAAGCAATTCAGCAGTGTTATTTTTCTCCTGAGGAAACTCATAAGCAGATGAACTTTTTTAGAAACTAACTTTCTAACTTCTCTTCCTGGGAAGCAACCCGTCAATGAACAGTGCCCCAAGATTCACAAACCTAATGGTCTTTCATTCACTATCACGTATCCCTCATTTCACTTGCAGCTCAGTATACTTTTATCTAGTTATTGTGGCTGCCTCACACTTTGTCTTCCTTCTCTCCCTTTTTCTCCACATCTCTTTTTGTAGATTTCTGCTTAGAGAAAAATAAAACGTAGTGCATGCTAAGTTAAATGCAGTCATTTAAATACCTAATAATACATATACACTAATGCCTAGTGTTCAATCAGCTTGCAACATTGTGCCTGATTAAGGATGAGGTGATCATTGGTAGGAGCATAAGAAGTGGAAACAGTAAATGGGTTTGAGCAGACTCCAGTGAAAAGTGTAAAGTACTAGAGAATAAGCATGGCAAAAACTCTGCCACATTTTGCACTGTCCAGTGAAATACAATCACCTTGATATTCTCAGCATCTGTACTGAGAAGATACTGCAGACAGTGCATTTCTAAGTAATTACTGAACTTCTCAACTTCCTAAATAATTTAGCCTTCGAACTTATAAATAAGCCCAAGGCTGCAATAATCCTTCCGAAACATGCTGCAACTCATGCCTTAGTATTTAATTCAAACAAAGTGTTTTGTAGCGATCCCACTTCATCAATCCAAGTGCCAAGATAAATTTGTAAATAACTCTAAACATCTGTGAATTACTCTATACTAAGCTCTTAAAATGTACTAACTTTTTAAAATGTAAGCCAAAAGAACACTGGAAACAGTCTCAAACCACTACCTTTATAACTAAAGGAGTAACTAGTATTTTTTTGATGCAAGTTTCAATTTCTGATTAAATGTGTTAACAGTTTTGCTAAATCCTAACATAGGATTGACATCTTAGTTCAAGTCTAATTAATACAAAATTCTCCACTGCATCAGTGAGGTCAAGATCGACCTTCCTGAACAGGCAGACCTGGTTCCAAATAACTCACACCATTTCCACATTGCTATGTCAAGTATCCATTTTCACACCACCATATATCACTTGGTTGACTACACTTGTACACTTACTGCAATTTATGCTGGTTATGTGTTGCTCTGTGGCACACTGTGAGCCCTCAGCAAAGAATTGAAACACAAATGTGATAACACAGTTCTATAATGAGAAGGCAGTCAGATATTTACCCCTGCTTCAAACAAAATGTGTTCAACTTACCAAAGTCAGAAGAATTCATTTCTATTAGGTCCTCCAGATTGCATATTTGTTGCCTAATTAAAAAGGATATAAAGGTTTACAATATTTATATAGTTTGAAATTATTTGACTACATTTTAGCAAGGTTTTAAATAGAACAGCAAAGTATTCCTTGCTTTGTATTTCTGAAAAACTTATACAAATGTAACCTGGGAGTTGGTATTAGTGGAAGACTACACACACATTTATGGCAATGGACAGTTTTTTCTTTTTAAAACCATTACGTACAGTAACAACAAATAAAAATTAGCCAAATAGCAGGGAAAAGGAAACAAAAAACACACAAGCAAAAATCCTAAAGCCATTCCCTGTAAATATCATTCAGCTTTATATTTGATCAGAGGATAAACTGGAAAGTCGGCCCCAGTGACAAACATTCTATGTACAAAGTTAATTAACATGTGCACAAGCACTATGAAATTCTGCAAGCAGTTTTTCCTTCTTCCTTCCCAAAGTGTTTAACTCAACCACAAAGGATTAACAGTCACACTTACAGCAGAGTAAGAGCATGTCTAGAAAAATTAAAAACTCAATTCAGTTTTGGAGGCTGGAAAGAATGTATTTTTAAAGAAGTCACTACTAAATACTGCAGCAAATGAAAATAAAAAAGGTAGGTAAGTAGTAAGGTAAGTACTCCATCATATTCCACAGCAACTGTTATTTTCAAGTGGTCTTCAAGTACTGTCTCCAGAGAGATAACACGGTACTAAACCCAATACACAGAAAGCACAAAAGCATAAATAAGATAGACTGCAAAAGAAAATGCTGCATAAATCAAGAAAGGAGCTGTCTGACCCCATTTCTTACACAGTCATAGCTGCAACTACTGAGAGATTCAAGAATAGTAGAACTGAACCCAACGCAGATCAAACATCCTTGAGAACTAAACTGTACGGAAATGTTAGGAACTGCCCACAATGATCCAAATATTTGGGTTGTAACCTGCATATTAACAGCTATCACACATAAAAATTACCTCCCTTAGTTCTTCCTTGCTTGTATAAAACAACCTAAGACATAAAACAAAAAAAACCTCAATGGGTGAAAGAATCAAGGATGAATTTCTGTGTGAATTTTTCAGTTACTTCAACCATGTAGAAAAGAAGTCTAAAGCTGGAGGACTTTAAGAAAGGGCTTTGGAGACTGAAGGTTAAAAACAGTAAGAAGGAAGTCAATAGAAAAAAAAACAAACAACTCTACTAAGTTGAGCGAAGGAATACAGTCAGTTCATAAAGTAGAATCACAAATGGAGCACGGCAAGCACAACAAAGATGTCACAACCTAAGTAAGAAATTCTAATTCTACTTTGCATTTGTATCTCCAAGATTGGTGCTTATTAGCTGTTAATCTTGTGACTCGCATCTTCAGTCATGTGAAAAAAAAAAAAAAAAAATCACAGGTAGGAATTCTTCTTACTGCACAACTATTGTTTTTAACTTGTAGTTATGCTGTTACATAATTATGTATTAATTCTATAAAAACGTTAAGTAGCAATCTTCAATATTGTGGACAGTTAAGAAAAAATTACTGAGTTGTCACTGGTGTGGATTTTAACATTGACATTATCTGCACTGTTGAACTATGCCTAGCCGCCTTGTTTTCAAGAATCAGCACAACTTGTATCTCCTATATATGATCACTACACTGGAAAACAGAGCTTTTCTACTTTCAGTTGTCAAATGGTCTATAAATGAAAGCATACCATTTCATAACTGGAAAAAAAAAAAAAAATCAACTGAAAGATGTAAGATCTTTACAGAGAGACTTGTCACATCAAAAGACAGCTTAGCAACCAAATTCTTATAGCAAAGAGTTAGCTGAAATCCATTACTGCTACCAGCTCAGTACCTTTTAAAACATGAACAGCTTGAATAAATTAAGGCATAATGTATTTTATTGGTTTTTTTAACATTAATCTCTATTACAATTCAAAGGTAACTACAAAGGGGTTTATATTACAAAGAAAAAATTATTTCATTCAAGAGATTAACATCGCTGTCTCACTGCAAAGTGATGTTAAGTCAACAGTTAACTGCACAGATCAGATTGGATGCTAACCAGGATATGGTGTTGCTTATAACTAAGTTATGCTAGCTGCTTCCTTATGACATTTTTTAAACCACAGTGAAGAAGAATCTTGTGCCAAATGAGCAAAGCTAATTAATACACCTCCTGTCATCTACGCCATCATGTTTCAGTAGCCAGATTTCATTAATGACATTTCACATGATGCTCTTGGCCATACTCTAAAGGGATGGAAGAATCTACTGCAATTAAGGGAATGGTGAAATATATCACATGTTTGCAGAATCGTGGAAAAGCCTCTTCCATCCATCCTCTCTGTGTGCTGTATATCCTGAGGATTATCAGTAGGCAAAGATGATTATTGGTAATCTGTGTATTTGCACTGACTAAACACCTACACTGAATTAATGGAACACTGAGTAATTGTATCTGAAGAGATTGCTGAAGCTACTCTAATCCTAACAACTGAAGAAAGCGATGCATGGAGTATTTACAGTATTTAACTCGTAACACCCACTTTTTCTTCAGCACTAAAAAAGGACTTCAAATCTTCAAAAGATAACATTAATTATATGGGTAGTACAATCTTATTCAAGGAAAGCTTACACAGTTTACTCATATACAGTTGAACCATAGAATGGCTTAGGTTCAAGGAACCTTAAAGATCACCTAGTTCTAACTCCCTTGTCACAGAGGCTGGGTTGTCAACTGCTAAGCTAGACTCTTCTAAATAGACCATAACACCATTGTAATACATACCTATCAGTCTTTACCTGGTGATGGCTAACATGTGCTCCACGATGCTTAGCAACTTATTAATAAAAGTCATATAATACTACAATTATCTGACACAAAATTTACATCTTCCATAACTCCATCTATGTCTTATTCATCACGTACCACTATGATTCTATGAAATTTCCATACAAGGAAGACTAAAAGCTGATTCTAGATGCATCACATGGCCCACAGTATATTATGATTTTACTATCAGAAACTTGAAGTTTGTTTCATCGTTAGAATAAATCGCTATAATTATAGAATTGGAATAATCATAAAATACACTAACAGCATACCTGAGTAATCCAAAGAGAAGTCCACAGGACTCAACTAATGCAGTTTCAGTAACCCACTGAAAGCCAAACATTTCTACTGCATCTTCTTCATAGTCATTTGGAGAAGGATCCAGTCTCAGCAAAACCCTGTAAGACAGATCCAGTATTCCTCAGTAATAACATACATAAATGTAAAGCACTGATTTTGATAAATGTAATAACAATATCTATACTATAGACAGGAAGGTGTAGCAGTGCTCTGAAGAGACCGTTACACCTTTTTAGCAATATAGTATATAAAATATGACAAGTTTTAGTTTCAACACTGTACAAACCATGTACTGTGCTCTGTAGTTAGACCATTTTAGAGAAAAAAGAAAATTAACACATTACAGGGGGCCAACCTGAGGCATAACATACAAACTGTGCTTAACAAAAAACGCCAGGACATCAGATAACACAGCACTGTAAGCTTATGCTTCAAATCTGTCTCAGGACTAATAACCAGCTACAGGGTATACATTTTTCCTGAAATATGTTCTCAGTAGACCAATTGTGTAAATATAAAAATATTTCACTAGTGCACTTCAAGATTGCTTAAAAGCTACAGCAAATTGTTCAATAAAGCCAACAGAGATTTAAAAAACTACTTCAGAATTTTTCCTCAACTTCAGTAAAATAATTCAACAGTATTCAATAAGATTTAAGAAATATTTCTATTTTAAAAACAAAATAAATATTCTGGGCAAACACTTGGTTCTCATTACATTATAACCAAATTTATTTCGTGCTTGAACTATGCCCTATTCCCAGTACAGTTCCCAATCACAGACAAAAAGAGCATCTGTTGAATAATTGAGTCAGTCTCCCACAACATCTGTAGCTCACTTGGTAACTGTCTAAACATTGTTCTGTTTTGAAGCCTGGAGTAATTAAATCAAGTTAGTCCTGATCTAGGTAATGAAGACAGAGGAGTCTCTCATATGTAAGCTTTTTCAGTAGTTTACAATCCAACTGATTGTAGAAGACGAGGTGAATAAAGGACAGAACAGAATTATCATAACCACAGTGACTTGGTGAAGCTGTACAAGCCCCTGAGTGTGTTTTCATAGGAAACTGTTTCTGTCATGGAATGCATTCTTTGTCATCATGGAATCTACTACTGATACACTCACAAAGACACAGGTTCTCACATCCACGTACTTGACATAAACGTGAATGAACATACTCTGATATGCTAAAAATAAGAGTAATAAAGTAGGGATTGGGGGTTTAATCCTGTTTAAGAATTTACAGAAAAGCTTGCAGAAGGTTAAAAAAAAGAGTAAAAAACAAAAGCAAGTGGGTCCAAATGTATATACAAAGTAGGAAAGAAAAATTATGTTTGCATGAAAAGCAAACCAATCCCTGCAGGATCAGCATACAACTGAAAACTAAAGGTGGATCACAAAGAGAGAGAAAGTATTAACTAAAGCAATGTTTTAGAATGTCACATAAAAAAAAAAAAACAAAAACATATTACGCACATGGCTTCTGAACCTTAGATCCAGAAGATTCCTAAATCCAGAAGAAGGTAGAGGTCTGAGAAAGATGAAATTAAAGCTATAGAGGACCCTATCAGAGGCTCTGGAAAGTTGGGCAGAGCAGATTTGTTTCTGTCACAAGGAGAACAAAAAGGACAGCATCCAGGAGAGCATAAAGTTGGAAAAAGCAATGCTGCACATTTCCCCAGAATTTAAGGGGTCTCAGATGCTGTTACCCAAACCAATTTTGAAGCGTCTTGTTAAAACTCTTGAAGACAAGTCTGTCCTTTACTATATCTTCAAATCAGTTCACAGAGCTAGAAGCTGGACCCAGAACTCTGATCAAAGGAGAGTATCATCAGAATTGTCCTCCCTTGTCTGGTAGACCACAAAGATGATAAAAGCTCAAGAATAAACTCATTTGGAAACGTCAGCATTTAGAAGTACAAAACAATAGTGGAAAGAACATCTTAAAAAGATATATTTGAAACTCTTAAAAAAAAAAAAAAAAAAGCACCAACATACCTCTTAAGAGACCCACTTGCTAAGTAAGACTCTGCAGAGAAGCTTCTCCCTCCATTTTGGTTGTCAAAAATGCAGGAAAAACAAGGAGGATTTGACTTCTCATTCTCCACCTCCATTGCCATCTGCAGGCTGTCACTGAGAAGTGGAGGTGTGAAGGAATCCATAAAGTCATCGTCTACTGTTTCCATCTAATACAGAAAATAAACAGATAATTAACAATTAAAATGAAAAACTTCAGCATTCCTTCAAATAACTTCTTCATTGTTACAGCTCTTCATAACCCACCAGCTCAAATGAGGACAATATCAGCCTAACTGCAACCCCAAGGTGAGAGACACCACCAAAAAGGAAATCGTGGTCCCATTCCCTGCCGCATAATTCTGCTGTTTTGTACAACTTCATTTTCCAGAATCAAAACAGGTTCAGCAAGTTACATAACCAAAAAGCTAATTCTACAAAGAAGTACATTCGTTTTGTTCAGTTTCAGTTTAAATTGCCACAGAGATGTATAGTAATTTGAGTTGGAAGGGACCCTTCTTGGTCATCTAGTCGAAATCACCTGCAATGAACATCTGCAGGTAGATCAGGGTTCCCAGAGCCTTGTCCAACCTGACTTTGAACACCTCCAAGGACAGGGCTTCCACAACCTCTCTAGGCAACCTGTTCTAGTGCCTCACCACCTTTATTGTAAAAACCATTTTTTTTTATATCCAATCTAAACTGACTTGTCACAAAGTTCCATTAGCACTAGGGTAAAAGAAATGGCAGAAATGAAATGCAAGTTGTTCTGTGACCAGAGTAACTGCAGTATGAAACTCCTGCCCATGGCAGGGAGGTGGGTGGAACTACACAACCTATAAGGTCTCCTCCAACACAAGCCACTCTATAAAAACACATCCTGTATTATAAGCTCCCAGTTGGTCATGACTTAAAGCCATACCACAGCTCAAGTTCTTTCTGAGGAGCACTAAGTATACATCAAGTGATAATTATGGAACCCTGATATGCTGAAATCCTAAAAGTTTATAAGATCACTGTAGGGCTGATTCTGATACAGCTTAATTTGAGTTTTCATAAAAGTTCTGACTTTTCCTTTTGCTTTTACTTCTTTTCAGGATTCCTAAGAACAAAGATCACATCCTAAAAAAGTTCACCGCACACTTAACCCTCAAGAACTAATGTTTTATATGAGAAACAGCTGAAACAGTAGAACTGGGCAACAGGTGCCACTGAGTTCTACAATAACTATAAGCAAACAATATAATTAAGAAAACTAATAATTGACAGGATGCCTTCAGCAACTCGGTTTAATGCAGGTGCATAAGTGTGACAGCACAACACGGCAGAAGCACACAGCTGAAAGGAACGCTCTGCATCATCAATGAAGATATAAGGAAATATAGAACTTATGGAAAATAAGGCACAGCAACACTCGCTGTTGCTTTAACTCAATGATTCAAGGCATCCGAACTGCCCCACGCCCTGCGCTCAGCCTCCTTCCCTCCCCGCAACTGCGAGTTCCCGCCGCGCCTGCCAACAGGCCTTCCCACCAAGGCCCACGACAAGACCGTGCAGGGTGAGGCGACAGCTGCGCCAGTCACGATAAAGCAGAGCGGGAAGGCAAAAGCAGAACAGCCGCGCCGCCCGGTACCTGCGGACCACCGGAGTCCACCGGAGCCCGCCGCCGCCGCCACCCTTCCGCCTCCGCGCCGGAGCACTTTTCCGTGCGTCCCGCGCGCCGCCGCTAGCTCAGCACTGCGCAGGCGCCACGCTGCCGATTGGCCGCCGGCCGCTCCTCCTCTTTCTCCTCCCCCTCCTCCCGCCCCGCTGCCCGGCTCTCCTCTGTCCGGACAGCCGCCCGCCCGTCAGCTTGTGCTTGCCTTCTCGCGCCCGCCTCCTGTCCCGCCCCGGGGTGAAGCACCGCCCGTGAGGCGGCTCCTGGCGGCGGTGGGCCCGTCCTGTTCCCGCTGGCTGCGCGTAGAGTCCGCCGTTTGTGTGTGCGTACTGTCCTCGGCGCAGCACTCGAGCCTCGCCGTGCACTGCTCCCTTCTGGCTGCTCCCGGTTCTGCCCCTTGTTTCCCTGTGCCTTTTCTCCTCTTGCTCAATGCTGCACCATGCCTTCCCTGTGCTTCCCGTTGACGCCTGAGCCCATTATAGTGCTAATATGCTTCTTGCTCATCTGCTTCCTTGGAGTTTCTAGCAGCCCCGTACCACAGCCCTGCTGCTGTTGGTTGCGCTCTCACAGTTCCCATCCCAAAAGTCTACTACTGTTAATGCTTTGCTAGGCATACCTAGCCTGGGCAGCCACCACCAATTGATTCTGGACATGTCTCAACTTCTAGTAAGCCCCTAAAGCACAGTGCTGCCCAGATCTCCCTGTTTTTTTCCACTATCTGCTATCTTTTACTGGTTTCCTTGAGTCTAGCTTATCCTGGGCTATCCTGTGCCAGAACCTCATTTTCCGTTTCTGCCACCTCAACCATCCCAGGCAAGAAGTCTTCCTCATGCCTCTGTCCTTCCTTCTCTAGTTGGTCAGGTGATGCTCACAGCTGTGGGCACCCCGCTCTTCCCAGGCACAGGATTTAGTCTGTAGTGTATGGGGAATCCAAGCAGGGCATTGGCTGGTCTCATTGCCTCACAAGTCCTCATTGGCTGTGACAGTCACCGCAGCGCAGGGGCCGGGGGAAAGTTCTAAAGCTGTGCCTAGCATAAACTTAGTTTAAAATACTGTGTCGTGTGTCAGAGACTAAGTAGTGTTGTGGACTTGGTGGCTTCTGGGTCTTTGATGATTGAACTACTTTGGATTGTCTTGATTCCATTTCATTTTAAACTGCCCTTCCAGTTGTGCTTTTGTGTATGTGTGTATATAAATTTTCAGCAGTGCGTGAAACTTTTGTTTCTAACCAGAAAGTTGCTATAAAAAGTTTTGCTGTGAGCGCTGCAGCTTGCTGTGGAAACTCCTGCCCTTAAAAATGCTTCGTTTGCTCTTGTGTGTGTAAGAATCCCTCATTTCCTCGACTAAATTCCTGTCTAATTAAAAAAACAGTACATCATGGTTAAATAAAACTGTACCCAGGATAACCCTGATTTCCATATGCAGATTTATCTGCGCTGACAGCCCCCTCTCCCTCTCAGCATTTCCTCTCTCTCCTCTCTCTGCCTCCTTCTCTCTCTTTCTCTGCCTCTCTGTCTTTTTGTCTCTCTTTATGTCTATTGCATCGCGTCTGAATAATTTTCAGGCCCTTTTTTCCTTCCTTCTCATATGCACATGCTAAAAGAACTAGACAAAGATGCAAGATGTTTGCTTGTTTGCTGCAGTCCATGTCTCTAGGAGAAAAAAAAAAAAAGCTCATGATTACAATGCCACTTTTTTTTTTTTTTCCCACCTGAGCTCAGTGATTAAACTTCCCCAGGATGGGGAAGAAATAAGAGGTGGAATTGAAATAGGGGTGAGGAAAATATTATTGCAGCAGCTGCAGCTGGTGGTGTCTGCTGCCAGATGTGTGAAGGTTCCGGGGTCCTGGTCACTAAAAGGATGCATAAAAATATTTGGAGACAAAAGCTGCATCCTCAGTGATCATTTTCTGTACTTAACATGGCAGCAGGCACCGTGTGGAGAAATCAACATGCTGGATGTTGAACTGGACTTTTCTCCTTTCTAGGATGAAAGGATGTGATCTATCCCGTGCCAAAAGGGAACTGAGGTAAGAGAGCTGATCCAGCTATTGTTTTTTCATTGTATGTTTTTAGCATCTTTTTTTGAAACAGTGTATGTATGGATGTTTATATATTTGTGTATTTGGTTTCTAGTCGGTAAGGGGTGCTTTTTTTGTTGTTTGTTTCTTGTTTTTGTTGGGGGGGGGGGGGGGGGGGGGGGGCTTCACGTCAACCTGGAGAAAGTTAATTCACAATGTATAATCGGAGCTTGTTCAGGAGCATCATTTTATGGGATTATTTTTAATACGTTTTCGTTTCCAAAGAAGACATCAGCAATGACATCATGGTCGACTGGTGATATTTGCAAAGTCTTTTTAAAAAGATAGTAACTTTGCAATATAAATTGTGCTTAGAGATTTGCGTGCTCTGTTTTTCAGTTGCATTCTAAATGTTGGAAGTCTTATTAAAGCAACAGTGAGATTTTTTTTTTGTTATTATTTCTAGCACAGAAACGATGAATGCTGCATAATTAAGTACAGTATTTAATTTGGCTGTTGTGAAGCAAAAGAATAAGGTAATAATTTTTATTGTACTAATCAGACTCAAGATGTTCTCTGTGTTAATTGGGTTAAAAAAATTGCAGTACTTATTAGAAATTCTAATTTCACAATGCAGCACTGACAATAAGCTCAGCCAGTGAATTATTCACATCTTTAATTTGCTCTCTTAATGACAGTGTTCTGTAATCAGAGTGCAGAGACTGCTTCCTATGCATTATGTATGATGTTCAGGACTTAAATGCAGGACATTATGAAGCCTCTCAGTGGCTCAGTAATTAGTTTTCCACAAGACAGGGCTTAGATATTCACAGATAAAAGTCTACAGTTGAGATAATGTTAAGGTGGTGACTCACGCTAACAAAAGCAGGGAAGTTCAAATTTAACTACTCTCCATTCTCCCTTACTGTGCAGGGGGAGGGGAAGAAAGTCTCCAAAACTAACCCGTCGCGGTGAGTAACGCTACAGGCTGCCCAAGGGGCAAACGGCTGCTTTATTTAAGTCTTTTTGGTAACTTTTCTCACTGGGAGGTTGCAGGGGGAGTCGTGCTTTGTGCATCTTTTTAAATGTTGTGAAAAGGGCAATCACATACCCACCAACAGAGAGCGACTGTCTATAGCAGAGATTCCATGTATTTTGAAGATATTGGTTGTATCTGAAACACAGACATTTGTAACTTCTATCAGTTGATGATGTTTTGAATGGGATCTACTTTGTTAGGTGTAGAAACTTTGCGGCACCTGATGCTTGCTATTTTGCTGCTGTATCATTTTTTGGTATATTTATATATATTATATATATATAAAATAAAATGAAACGTATATTTCATTTTACAAAGCATGTTTATCTAACAGTTCAGTTCTCACCATCCAAAACATAATGTATAATGCAAGTTGTTGGTTCCCCTCCCTCCCCCCCCCTTATCATTTACCTGGAGTTCTGTCAAATGATTTAGATGTAAGGAATTTGTTGAAATGAAGTTGGAGAATGTTACTTTTTCATGTTTAGTGGCTTGTCAGGCTGGTAGCTGTACATTTGTCCTGAGTTCCTGTGTTTGAAGCATAAATTGTTATTGGAAAAAGAACAGATGAACTGGGGAAGCTTGTTCAGTTATTTTGTGATAACTCTACAAAAACTATTTTGAAGTAAACATTTGTTCATGAAGTATTTACAGGATTGTTACTCTAATGATTAACAATGATCTACCATTAAATGTCTTAGATTTAAAAACAAAACAAACAACAACAACAAAACAAAAACAAACAAACCCACAACCAAACAAAGTCAAACAACATCAAAATCAGAAGTAACACAAAAGATAGTAAAGTGCAGGATTAAGAACCTTGGGTATGTTTAGAATTTTGAAGGTAAACAACATGAAGCTAATTCCTCTTGAACTTTTCCATTAAGGACTACATCTGGAATTCTGTGTTGTTATCAGCTGTTGCTAGTGTTGTCTGGTTTAAAGGCCTTGGAACCAATTGGTGAGTCACTGGTCTCTGCAAGTGAAGTCCTATATACTGTGACTGGATTAGACCTTATGCTTATATATAGCCAATTTATATATATATAGACCAATTATTAAACTATTAAATAAGGAAGTTGCAGACTACATCAGTGTAGCTAGGTGATATATAACTAGATGTTTGCATCAGAAACCAAGTGATCATCTACATGAAGAAATTGGCTTGAGTCTTCTGCAGAGTTTGACTTTCATTCCAAGTCAATATTCCACATCAAACTGTACTGATGTATGGTATTGGTATCGTACAGCTGAAAAGGACTCCAGGGAGGTGTCATATCCACCCTCTCATTCTTTCTTCAAAGCCAAGATCAATGAAGTTTCTTTTAATGGCTGCTCGCTGACTGTTCTTAAAGATTTGTTGTGATTACTTACTGAAATAATCCATTCCAGTGTTTCGCTAGCCTTGCCGTTAAAATGTTTTTCCTGATTTCTGATAGGAAGCCTGGAAGTTGCTGAATGTTACTTTAGCCTGTTATTTTTTTGCACTGGGGTTACAGGGAACTTATTTTGCTTCCTGTAGGAAACTTTCATACTGAAGTTCCTTAATCATGTTCTAGTTGTTTTCATCCCTCAAACAATCCCAGCTTGTTCTTCTCTTATTTAGAGAAAGAAAATCTTAGGGTTGTTTTGTTTTGGGTTTTTTTTTCTGACACTCTGGATCATTAATTCTTGATGCTTTCATCTGAACTCTTCCTATTTCTTCTTTCTTTAAATGGCTGCTCCATACTCAGGCATAGTGTTCCAACTGTCATATTAATAAATTCTACATTGTCATTTAAATAAAGGTAATTTTCTCACTTTTGTTTTTAAGGAAGTATTAACAGTAAGACTTTGATCTTACGAGTGTGATGATATCTGTTAATCCAAGCAGCAGTCTAGAACAATATAAAAAGGTACAATATGTGTCTCAGTGAGTTTTTAGTTCAAAAGTTTATGCTCCAGCAGTATGCTGTATCTGTTAGCCTTAACTCTCATGATGAGTACTTTGTTATGACTTGATCATATCCAGATGTGAGCCATCATACTTAAAAGAATACCTGAAAGGTTAAATCCTCCATGTATTGTTTCAAGGTTTAGAAGCACTGTGAGAATGACAAAACATTAGTGCTCTAAACTGTTTGTAAAGCATCTTGATGGCCAAAAGAAGTTAAGTTTTTAACTTTTCCGCATATTTGTCTTGGGTTTCCCATTTTGGCACTGGACAATCACAATCTGTGGCAATAAAAGGATCAGGTGAGAAAGGTACTTATGGGAGTGGCAAGATCATTGGTGGCAACTGGAAATTAAGGTCCATATTTAACTGTGCAGTAAAGATGAATACTATGTTCTAGATTTTAAAAAAATAATAATAAAAAAAATTAGAAAGCCCATTCTGACTAGCCTAGCCAGATGTAGTTCTACATCTGAACAATGTATCTAGAAGAGAGCAAACCACAGTATACACAATTATGGTAAAGTGAAGATCAATTTATTTTTTGTTTATATATGCTTTGGAATGGGAGAACAACGCTTCCAAAGCAACAGTGGGAGAGTCATGTTGTAAGAATTAAGGATGACATGCTGTTTATAGGGGATCAGTTTTAATGTAATCTATCATGAAGACTTAATGGCTACCAAAGAAATGTGATTACACAAGTATCTAATTCATATGTGCTTTTACTTCCAACATTTAGGAATGTTGCAAGCTTTTTTAGAGAGATGTAATTTATATTTATTTGCCTATTCTAATGTTAAAAAGACGAGAAAACATTTTTAACTCAGTGTAATTTTAATAAAAAAAAAATGTTAGGGAAATCAGCCCATAATACATGGATCACTCCAAAAGTAATGCCTCCTATTTATTTCCCTGGAAACTAGAACAAATATAAAGAGCACAATAAAGCTATTTGATAGAGAAAGTTGCCAGCTACATAACAGCATTTTTCAACATAGTTACCATCAGTAGCTATGCAATTTCACCAGTGATGAACAAGAGTGCACATGCCATGCTTATATAGATATAGAGTCAAACATTTTTATTTTGCAGGAGAAAAATTTTCTTCTTCTTTAGCCTGAATTTGGAAACTTGAGTCTTCAAGTTAGTCAGTATTGCAATCTAGCAGTCAGAGTGATTGGTTTGTCTGAATTTCAGGAAATCCAGAAGAATCAGCATTTTCCTATTCCAGAAGACAGTGCATGTCTCTTTCCTGCTGAGGGCTGGAACTTGCTCTCTGATGGGGAATGCACATGTCACTACTTAATGGACTACTGTTTTGACTCTGGCTTGTAGTAGTGATACCACATCTTGTCACCAATGAGAGTGTGATCCAGGACACTGTCATCCTTCAGCCTCATGTTGGTTCAACCTGTGTGTGCATTTGTAGGACCCACCTTGCACAAACTCTGCTATAGTCCAACACTGCCACCATCATTTCCAATGCGTTGAAGCTGATATGGAGCTTCATACACAGTTCTCTGGTCATAATCCAGATGATATGCTCATTGTATCATAACAGATCTGCTTGTTTTTCATATCACAGTCACTGCTGCTGAAATGCACTACTCACCTCCTCTCCGTGCTCACATCCACTGCTTGGTATCCATAAATGCTGAGTAAGTGTTACTGAACATCAATGGGAGCAATTATTTCTGCATAGAGGAACTCACTGATACATCTTTGATTCACATGTACTTCCATGTAGGATATCACTGTGTCAGACTGCTCCTCTGCTGCCATATGTCACGTGGCAACCAAACATATTGGAATATTAGTGGGAAGGTACAACCTCTACTGCCACACAACCAACATCTGACTCTTACGTTGTGGGGCATCATGATAAAATAGGAGGCACTGCTTTCACAGCAATCCTCATATATTCAAAGATGTGCTGTTTTATGGTATTATTTATCTTGCTTCAAGCTCAAGTACCATAATAAACATTAGGTTCTGAAGTTGTAGGATGACTTAAGTACTTCCAAATGTCTTCTCTTAATCTAGCCTAATAATGCATTCCTTTCAAACTCATAATTTTCATGAAAATCAATGGGACTACTACACTGTAGAAGGAATAATGGATACACATGCCAGGGTGTCTCACTTTTGAGTCACTGTTTTAACTTGAATGACAAATGAAGCTAACTGAAAGAAACAAATAATCAGAGTAGATAGACTGAAAGTTACTGAGAGTATTTTTAATTCCAAACTTATTTGTTTCTCTACTATAAGAGGATGAAGTGGCAGTAATCAAAATTTCTGATAGTAATCTCAAATGCATGTATGTTTACTAATATTTTCCAGGAAATGTTTCACAACAAGATCATATGTTTTCTATTCAGTAAAATTCCATATAATTGACTCAGTTTTAAGGATGCCAACCTAGATATAAGCCCATGTTTAGATTTTATAAAGTACAATAGTGATAAATATTCATACTATAAACTCAGTTTGGGCTTTTTGTGTGTGTGAAGTTGAACTAGAAATAGCATAATGTACTGCGTGCATTCAAATTCTCAGTCTTCTGCAAAATGTAAATCCATCAAATATTACAGTCCTTATCTACATTCACAGAAGGCCAGAAAAAAATAGTAGTAAGGACTCTTAATACCGCACAAACCATCTTGCTATTTCAAACCAGCTTCTGTTCTGTTTTGTCATCTGTACGTTCCTTCTGTGCTCAGTGTTCTCTGCAACCTGCTCTCATGCTAGGAACTATTTCATATTCTTAATTAAAAAGATTGGTCCAGTTTCCATTACTCACGTATTAACTTTTCAGCTATTCCTTTTAAACTTTTCCCTGTGCTCTGTTCGAAGCTCAGGAGGCTTTTACTATTCCCAAAGCATCCCTCCTTACAGTTCTCTTTTGTTATGTTGCTGCATGAGTTGACAATAGTTAGGCCGGCTTGAAATCTCTGCCTATCACACTATCTTTGTTGTTGTTGTTATTTTCTCATAGTATCCTATTTCTTGTATCTCTGTGTAAGGTCTCTAGTGAAAATGTTGTTTTTATTCCTGTGCTTGTTGAAAGCCCAGAGGGATCTTAAGTTCTGTCTTAGTACAATAAATAAGTGTAACAGTAGTAATACAAATAATGCACTCTGCGTAGTTATTTTAACTGCTACTCTTTTAACTCCTAGTAATGCAGAGATTTTTCAACTCATAAAAACTTTGCAATAGAATTTCATCTGGGTCTTGGAAACATGATAGGTTGAGGTGGTAGAAAGCTGGAAGAAAGTGTGAATAGAGCAAAACAGAACTTATCCTCAAAATATTTCTGTTCATTGGTCTCCATTTGTTATTTTTCCTTCTCCTTCATCATCAAAAATACACTAGGTGCAATAACATTTATGCTGAAAGCATTTTGTCTTTTAGGTACATATATTGGTTCTGGTGTGTGACAAACTCTTAGGTATGGCTAAAGGCTGAAAGCAGGGGGGAGGCACTGCAGTGCAAAGAAGGGTTGCAATGTTGAAAGGCAGTGCAGTCTGCTGGTGAGGTACTGAAATAGGGATCCATGAGGGGCTATGAGGCAAGGACAGCTACAGAAATGTGTCTGAAAAAAGTACGACTCAGACCCATGATTTCTTGAATATAAAGAACAGGCTTCTGAATCGAAATCAAGCTGGGAAATGACAATAGAGACTAGGCAACATCAAGGAGTGTGTTCAAAGAATGTGGTGGAGAAGGTGATGCATTGTCATGGAAGAAATTAATGCTTTTGAGATATGAAGATATTCATACATTTTAGAGGTTAGAGGATAGATTTCTGGTTAACTTCTGTATATTTGATGGTATTATCAAATGTAAAGAGACAGAGGTACATGGAAGGCACAGCTCTGCAGTCCACTTTGAAACAGCAGGAACCTCTGGCTAAACCATAACACAGACTACTATTTTTTAAAAACAGAATATGTTTTACCAGCGCTGAGTGGATATGTAATTACGAGTATTTAAATGAAGGTAGTTAATCAGAAAAGAGTATTCTGTGATACGAGATCTCCAATTCATACTGTCTGTCTGTGTAATGTCGGCAAACAAGGCTGGGCTCTCACTTTACTAGTTTGCAAAGCTCTTGTTCTCACGACTTGTCCATAAGCTGTAAATTTAGACAGCGTATCAATGGTTTGTATGGGTATTCATGTGTTTGTCACATAAAGACACTGAATGTAGATCACACTGTCAAACAGCTGTCTAGGAAAGCAAAATATCTTTGTGAGAATTAGAATAATCATTCAAGAACGTGGGTCTCTGATAAACTGCATGTGTGATTTCCAAATGTATACTATTTTATCCATTCTTGTCTTAGCTTTGTAATAATCCATTTTCATTTTCTCAGTGTTTTGTGCTCATTGTCTCAATGCAACCCGTCAAAACGAAATTTTTGGATGACCATTAGGTTCTTCACAAATCTTGAATAAACAAACCTGTTGATTATTTTTTTTCTCTGAATTTACTACTAATATTTTTGTAGTGGAAAGAAAAAGTACTCTGCATATCTCAATCCTTATTTAGCAACCTAGAAAACAGAGATGTTATTTTCGAAAAGGAGACAAAGGCAATTGCTCAAATTCAGATCCTTTTTCTGCATAGCTTATCTGTCTGATTTCAGGAGCTCAGTTTGTGTTTATATCTCAGTTCCTCAGCTGTGTGATAGAAATGGAAGTCTTCCTATATTTTGCAGAGAAGTTAAAATCTTTTTGGACAGTATGAATTTTAATGCAGGTTTTCTCTCTTAGTTTGTTATGAAGGCATACCAGTGATGTCTTACACTCATTTAATATGATTTAAAGACTCCAGAAGGCATTTAGATACTCTAGGGAGTTAGCACAGGACTAGAGTAAATGTATCAAAACTGGTTAGTATCAACAAGTATGGAGATTAACATATGTTTCTAACTGTCAATGAAATTAAGTTCTGTTGAGCATCTATATAGTGGGTCTCTTGAGAGGAGGTAGAAAAGAAACTGGTTTTTAAAATGGAATGGGCACAGTCTGTGGAAGGGGTCATTTACTATGTGGCCTGAGAAACATTTTTCACATTAAATATTCTCTATAGCAGTATTGTATTTCTAGAATTGCAAGGGAAATTTACCAATTTACTCAGTCTTAAAAGGGGTTTTCTGTTGAAATTTCCAGATTTGAATTCCTTTTGTTTTGTCACCTCTTTGAAGTTTTCACTGCCTTTTTCATTTTTTTTCAGACCTTTACTATGATTTCCCATTGCTCTGTTTTCTAGAACTTACTAACAACACAGTCTTATAGTGCCAAAACTTTGCTTCATTCATTTATATTTCATCAGCCATGATATTTATTTCAGCACGTTGGATGAGATAGTCTGAACTGTGTGTCCTACAACTACTGTTTAGCAAACTGTACTAAGATTATGTTTATCTCCTATTGTTTCTTTCTTTTTCTTTTTTTCCCAAATAAAATTGAATAATGAAGAAACTAAGTTATTTTTATTTAAAGGGATTTCAAAGTCTAATAGGAACTAATAAATGGTTTTAAAAATGTGTTAGGAAGTCAATATGGGTTGTCTGAAAATGAGACATTAGCCAGCGCATTATTAAAATAACTACATACAGATACCATTTTTCATCAGTTGAACTCAAAATGTTTGCCAAAGTAAATGAGTGTAACCTTCATTTTGCAGATGTCCTGACAACCTAATCTGTAAAACAGAGATGTAAAATGATGTAATCTTTATTTTGACAGCAATCAGTTAAATAAATTTGGCTGAAACAGTCATCCTGGCTGTTAGTAATAGCAAATTTGAGCATGACTATACAAAAGAACTGTTCTGAAGTGTATATCATGGATGAAAAAGGAGGAATTTTCTTTCTGATACCTGATAGCTTGCCTTCAAAGAGCTGGGTCTGTATGATAACTGAAAAATTGTTACTTTTATGATATTGTCTCTAGATAGTCATACAAGGATGAGTATGCATTTCACCATCCTTTCTGCAGAGAAATATTTTATGAGCTAGGAGGTCATGATGGTGTCTGATGACAAGATCTGAAACCTCCAGAGGCAAAATTCTTCTCAGGAATAGAGAACAGGAAGTTTGTCCACCTGCCAGTAGAGTAATTTTCCGCTTCAGAAAGTGCCTTATGTTTCATTCCGTCTACAGTATGTTTAGTAAACAAACACACACACAGAAGCTGCAAACTATTATAATATTTTTAGAGATTCCTCAGGTTTCATCATGAGAGTTGTATACTGTAATTTACTCGGTGCACTTATATGACTTAGAAGTACATTAAACCATCCTTATTGTCAACCTGACACAAGAAGTTTAAGTTTGGAACAATGGAATTAGAGTCTAGAGGGATTAAACTGACAGCTGCCTCACTTTGAGATTAATCTATAGAAATGAAAATACATTATCATGAAAACTGTACTGGAAAACGTGTCTCACATTAACTAGTGGACATAAGTAATGAATTGTGTATAACTGCATGTTGTATGTTCATACCAGAATACAGAAACTGCTATTGCTGAAAGATGAAAATGGTACAGTGGTATTATGTAACAGATCAAGTCAGTTGATTAAGGCTGTAAGGCATTTTAATTTATCTCCTGCTTACATTAATGTGGTTGTAGACTAAGTAGTAAAAAATAACTTCTCTCAGTTCAGAGTGCAAATATGAGCTGATTTTTCCATGAGGATATGTCTGCTCATCTTAGAGTAAGGACTGAGGAAATGGTCCTCTCTTATCTCTATTCCTTTCAGGAATAATTCAATTACACTGAATTAATGGCTTCTGTGTTTCACCAAAGGACCACCTCTAGGTAGCCCGTGCAACTCCAAGCACACAGAGTTCACCTCTAATAGGAGGTTTTGTTGTCCCTTGTCCTGGTACACGAACAAGTATGGTTTTCAGCAAAAAGCAAACAAAGCTTAAGATTCAATCATTTTAATACTTAAATACAAAAGTTAGCAGTTTTATTCCATTGTGCAGGGCAGCTGTTCATTGGAATAGATGTTTGGTTAATCAGATATTAGAGAATAGATTCTTGGTACACTAATGGAAGAAAAGAGCTTTTTTTCTTTTGTACTAGGCATAATGGGAAACAGTGATAGTTTTGTTGGTTGAAATGATGAAAGTTGTTCAGACTTCATCTGGAGGAGACTTATTTATGTTTTTATTTTATTTTAATGGAAATATGATGGGATAGAATGGCTAGCAGTACTTATAATGAAAATCCAATGCATTATTTTCAAATAGGTTTACTTTAAAGATTTTTTTTTAAATATCAGCTCTTTTTTTAATTTTCAAGTTCTTAATATGCAGTTTGAGGCTTTTCAAAGTAAAGTACCAAAGCAAAGTAGCTTTACAAACCTTTATTCTCTGGAAGTTGTTTCTTATATCTAAAATTTAAGAATTCACGTTTATGATTACTTTTGAATATTTTGATCTTGATTTTTAGTATTTACTTAAGTCACAATTTTGATAAGAATGGAAGGAACATTTTTAAAATAAATATTGCCTGTCATCTTTGCTAGTTGAACCTCTTATAAATTAGCGCTGTGATAAACCTTTTTGAAATGCGTTCCATATCTTGATACTTCTTAAACCAACCTGTTAATAGTGCTGAAGTCAGCTAGATATACCAGATAATCATAGCCACAAAAGCCATCTATCCATTTTAAGTAAATAGCATGATAACCCACAAGATTTTTTCCAACCCTAAAATTAGAGTTAATCAAGCTGATTATGTCATATTTGAAGTGCGGTGACACTGTCTATGGTGTCAAACACAATATCACTGAATTAGCGTATTGTTATGTCCAACCTAATATATCATACATGTTAACACACCAGTTAAATTGGACAGAGCTGTGCACTGACCACGTAGAGCTTACTTCTTCTGGTTCAAGAATTACTTTCATCCAATCAAAGGGGCTTATCTGGGAGTAGTCTGCTGCCAATATAAACTGCACTCTCTTATCATATTATTTTAGAGTAGTAGATTTGGAAAATTAATTTTCATAATATTAATGGTTATCAAGCTAGTAAATAATTGAAAAGACAATGTAGTTTCCTAATTCATTAGTTTTAGCACTGTTTAAGAACTTGGTTTTATTCCAGCTCAAATGATCATTAATCACAGAATCACAGAAACACCAAGATTGGAAAAGACCTACAAGATCATCCAGTCCAACCATCCAACCATCACCAATAGTTTTCATTAAACCATGTCCCTCAACACAACATCCAACCATTCCTTGAACACCTCCAGGGGCAGTGACTCCACCACCTCCCTGGGCAGCCCATTCCAGAGCCTGACCAATCTTTCAGAGAAGTAGTATTTCCTAATGTCAAGCCTAAATTTCCCTGGCGCTGCTTGAAGCCATTCCCTCTAGTTCTACCACCAGTTACACAAGAGAAGAGGCCGATTCCCAGCTCACTACAACCTCCCTTCAGGTAGTTATAGAGAGCAGTAAGGTCTCCCTTGAGCCTCCTCTTCTCCAGACTGAACAATCCCAGCTCCTTCAGCTGCTCCTCATAAGCCCTGTGTTCCAGACCCCTCACCAGCTTTGTTACCCTTCTTTGAACCTGCTCCAGGGCCTCAGTGTGTTTCTTGCAGTGAGGGGCCCAAAACTGGACACAGTACTCGAGGTGCTGCCTCACCAGAGCTGAGTACAGGGGGCCAATCACTGCCCTGTTCCTGCTGGCAGCACTGTTTCTGATGCAAGCCAGGATGCCATTGGCCTTCTTGGCCACCTGGGCACACTGTCAGCTCATGTTCAGCCGAGCATCAATCAATACCCCCAGGTCCATTTCCTCTATGCAGTCTTCCAGCCACTCTGCCCCAAGTCTGTAAGAGTTGCCTGGGGTTGTTGTGGCCAAAGTGCAGGACCCGGCATTTGGCCTTATTGAACCTCATCCCATTGGCTTCAGCCCAGCTCTCCAGCCTGTCCAGATCCCTCTGTAGTGCCTCGCTACCTCCAGGCAGATCCACACTTCCAGCCAACTTGGTGTCATCTGCAAACGTACTGAGGGTGCACTCAATGAGGGTGAATCCAGGTCATCAATGAAGATGCTGAAGAGGACAGGCCCCAGCATTGACCCCTGGGGAACAGCACAGGTGACCAGTCACCAGCTGGATAATAAACTGTCATGCAAGACTTAGTATCATGTAAAACTGAGGTAGGAGATTCTTCTATCTAAATTCTGCTTTGTTAAGTGACATCGATTACAGAAGAAGTATGAACAATCTTAATAGCTTTGTACTCCAACTGCTGTTATGCACAGGATTATGCAGTGCTTACAGAGAGCTCCAGTAAACATAGATAGTGATATGTCTAAAATGTACCTTACTTAGTAAATACTTTCTGTATTGTGAAGTGTCTCAGTGTCTCTCTCTCTTTTTTTTTTTTTTTTTTTTTTTTTTTTTTTTTTTAATTTTCCCTTAAAGAGTAATTTAGCAGGAAATAAGCCAAAAACTTTCTGGCCTCTTTTCTAATTGCTGTTTTGGACTTGTGTGCGTTGTCTTAAGGTCCTTCTAGGGCTTTGATCTTGAGCATGTTTTGGTACATCTCCTGATCTGGTCCTCACTTTAGATAGCACAGAGGGATCATTCATGTAATGACAGGTGTAGGCTACTTCCTTCCTGGATCCTATATGAATCATCAGTTGTATAAACTTATGACAAATATTATGAAGACAGAAGAGAGCTTGTCTCTTATAAAAGATTAGAGAGAGTAAGAGAGAAGAACTGATTGCACTGTAGAGGGAGGATGAAATGGAAGGAGTGGTGCACTGATCTGTTTTTTTGATTTTTGGTTTCAGAAATAGTTCTGTAAGACTAAGTGCACCTTGGTATCCTGTGGGTTTGTACTTGTGAATTTATGTTTTAAGTGAGTAATACTCAGACTGCATTATAAGCTTTCCCTTTATTAGACAAGAGAGAAACAAACTGAAAGAGAGGTTCTGCTAATTTGAGGTTGTGATCACTTCATTATTCAGCAGACACCATACCCAGCTGTCTGTTTTTACAAAATCTGTAAGAATGCCATTTCTTTGAGACCTTTTCCTGTGCATTGTACTCAGATGGAATTGGTTACTAGAAGTGATCAAGAGAAACTGAGCAACACAGAGACATATACAGTATTGTTACACTACCGATTTGTTTTAGGAAGCCATGTGAAAAGGACCAATAGTCTCTGGTCCAAGGAGCTTTATATTCTCTCAGAATCTACAAAAAACACTGCTAAGTCTGATGTCTTAGTAAAGGTGTGGTGTTTCTTTCACTGCAAATCATTTGAGCATGTTCATTATTTCTTATTCAGAGGAATCTGATCCATATCCTGAAGAATAAGATCATGTGCCAGGCTTCTAGAAGTAACAGCTTCCGATGGAAAGCTATTACTGCTTCTTTTCTCTCTTACCCTGGAAAACTCTACTGCATATGCTGCATTCTTATTTCCTCACTCTTCTCTGTTCTTCATTTCTGTATTCTTTTACAGTGTATAGCATTCACTGTTTTATTCTTTTCTCAAACAATTGTTTTTTAATACATTTGTAACACTTCTCTAGTTTCAAATAGTCCGTTCCTTTGCCTCAATAGTTTATAATCAATGACAAAAAAAAAAAAAAGAAATTATCCAGTTAGACATTTTGTGTGCTTTCTAAAAGCATCACTTTTATTTCTTAATGCTATAGAAATCTTTAGAATTTTCAGTTAAAATAATGTCATTTCATATATTATCTGTGTCATTAATTTTTTTAACCTAGGAAAATAAAACAGATAGGAATATGTCTAGCAACATAAAATGATAAATAGTAAAAAGTAGGCAGTTGGTAATACTATTTTATTAGAACCATCTATGGTAACAACTCCTTTGATACCTGTTATATGTGCTCCTGAATAGCCACTGAACTAACACAGAACATCTGCTGCCTTGGCTGAATTTAAATACTCTCCTCTGATAACCTTGTAATTTGCCAGTTGCCTAAAATTGAAATACACAGTCCTAACCCGTTGAAGAGAATCAGACTTCACACATCCAGAAACACATACCGTTAGATCCAAATGCAAAACCAGATTTTAAGTGTTGATTATTTTGTGTTGTTATGTTTTGCTTAGAAGTTTATGGTTCAGAGGTAGAGAGCACTTAAATCATACAGGTGAGTGTGCAGACACTCCCTGCCTGTACAGTAGGCAGGGATCAGTACTCCTGAGAAGGAGAAACTGCTTAAAATGCAGATTTAAAGTCCTCTGCTTGTTTTGCTTGGATGAATGACAACAACTTCATTCCACTAATAAAGTTGTCTTCTCTTCAGTCATTTATTTCAAAGCAGAAGCTTTTCTGTACTTCACGTTTTTGTATGCTTTTGTGTTTATATACTTGTGTGTTTATCCCTTATCTTAAGGAAATTTGTACTGTAATATGCTTAATTTTTTCTTTTCAATTATTTTTAATGTTTTTACAAAATACTCTGGTTATGTGAACCAAGACAAATGTTGTTCATACATTGTTTCTTTTTTTGAAGCTCTCAGCTTTTACTATAAAATTCTGAGGTAAGCTGTTTGTTTTCTGCGTTGTAGTGTGTTATCTGATCACGAATGTGAAATACGGTCTTCTGCGCAAATACTAAACAGTAAAAATGGAAGTATCTCTGTAAGGGGAAGATGGATAGCCCTGAAGACAAATACTATATGTATGCTGAGTCCTACATGTTTTTTAGGAATGACATTGGTGGACATTTTGGAACTTCTCTTTTTCAGATCAGAAGTTCTAAAGGCCTGAGAAATCTGTCCTATCTAATATGCTATTTTATGTTATGAAATGTTTCATCAAAATTCCTAGCAAGCTTAGGAGTTTGGCTGATTTTTCCTTATCCATTAGATGTCTCTCTTTAACATTTTATCAGGAGTTTTTGGTAGTTGTTTGTTTTAGCATTTGCAATACGTTGTATCTTTTTTTTTTTTTCTCCCCACTAGGAATTTTTTTGTTGATGTCCCCTTCCACATGTTTCATCTTCAGATCTGTTAAAATAGTGTCTTTCAGTTTCAGGGTTGATGCCAGTGGGTTTGCAACTTCTTTGTACTCTGTGCCATAAATTTTCTGGAATCGAAAGAGGATAATTTTAACCTCACTTTGGCAAAGTGTTTAATTCAGGCAGAGATTTTATTATTTTTTAATGTGATGGCTGGCAAAGTTTTTGTATTATTCCATTATTTTCTTCTTTCCTGTATTTTTTGTTATACTAGAAACTCCTTGCCTATCACTTGTTACAGATAGTCAAACCGACATGCTTCATTTAGTAACCAGATTATGTATTTAGGGAGGAGTAGTATCTCTTTGTGTAATGGCAGATTTCATCCTGTATACTTGAGAATAATGAAACAGGTGTCTTAGAGTGTGATCTGAAGGACAATTTTCAAATGCATTTATAAAAATTTATTTATAATTGTCCTCTAAATTGAATGGATATACTTAATAGACTGATATCATAATGAAAATATGGGTCTTGTTAACACTGAATAATTGAACTTGGTGGGAAGCCAGGAAAAGTTCCTAATAGCTGTGCTACTTCTAGAAATCATTCTTCTTCTTTTTTTTTTTTTTTTCCCTCCCTTATTTATCTATCTATCTAGCTATTTATTTATTTATTTATTCAGTCTGGCCTTGGGGAAGATTGTTGCTATGCAGCCTACAGGTGCTTCTGCCTCCTGAGAAATGGAATGTGTGTGTGATGAAAAAGTTGAAAATGTGGAGGATGGTCTCCATGGCCAGAGAAGTCTGTTGTGTGGTAGAAATTTGTGTTATTTACCTTTGTGTTAAGCTAAAAAAAGACAGCTATCAGCAGGTGCAATTAAAATATAGCGAGATTCTGATGTTCTTTAAATTCTGTGTTAGACAGGAACTTCTATAGAAAAAAAAAAAAAGAAAAAAAGAAAAAATAACTTTAATAAAGTTGTCATGTATGTAAAAAGGAACAGAAAGTACAAAACTGAGGTCAGTAGTGTTTTCATTTATCTCTTCTATTTTGACATTTTTGTTAGTGAACTAGGAAATCAATAAAGACTAATTTCATTGGCAATGATTAAAAAGTACATAGGAAGGAACACTCAGGATGTGTATCGTTGCTTCCAAGGGCACTTTGTATAAAACATAAAGTAAATTGAATGGTTCTTTTTGTCTAATTGGCTCATATATCATAGATTCTTTAGAATACTAAATGTACAGAAGAAAATTTGTGGCATTGGATATAGAAAAAAATATATATTTTTTGTTTTTGTTTCACTGATTTTCACACCCTCCTAATAAATACTTGTCTGGTATTTTAAGGCCCTTTATAAAAATATGAAATCATAATAAATGTAAGCCATAACATCAGTATAATACTAGTAGTGTATAATGAGAGGAGAGGAGAGGAGAGGAGAGGAGAGGAGAGGAGAGGAGAGGAGAGGAGAGGAAATTTCTCAAAGCTAAGGAGGAGCCAAATGTGCTTGCAAGCACAAACTTGCAAAGCATGTGGTCCAGCTGACTTTGATCTGTTCAAGACCAACAGGAGGAAATGATGAGTGAAATAGTAGATACGATGAAATAGTAGATCACTGTGCTGCAGGGAATGGAGGCATCCAACTTCCATACTAATCTGTTGTTTCGGAAATGTTTTTGCTTGTATAGAGCCTGGATCTGGAAGGTTCTGGATAGACTGCCAAAGCTTGACCGACTGTATGATTTATGGGAAAAGATAAAAGAGCAGATCGCTGTGGGTAGCACTGTAGTGGGTGTCTGCTATGGGCTGCCTGACTAGAAAGAACAAATGAATGAAGCCTTCTACAGCTGAAAATGGCCTCACGTTCTCAGGGCCATAAGAGGGGGGGCTTTGTGAGAACTTCAAGCAGTATTTGCTGGAGGAATAACAGAGAGGAGCAGAATCAGTCCATGAATGTCAGTGACAACTGCCTGACTCAAGGGATGGAGGAGCCAACAAGGAGAGGTGCTCTGCTCACCTTGATACTGACAAAAAAGGAAGAGCTTCTTAGGGATGCAGAGGCCTAAATATATCCTTTGCCATGAGACAGTGGAGTTCAGGATCCTGAGAGGAGAAAGTAGGACAAAAAGCAAGCTCACAACCCTGGAATTAAGGATCACTTACTTTGGCCTCTCTATCCATTGGAAGGATCCAATGGATAAAGCTTTGGATGGAAGAGACACCCAGGAAAACTGGTTAATGTTCAAGGACTACCACCTCCAAGCTCAAAATGGTCCATTCTAATGAGCAGGAAGTCAGGCAAAAATGCTAGGAAGCCTGAATAGATAGACAAGGCCTGTGACAGAAAAAATGAAAAGAAGTATGTAGAGGGTGAAAATGGGGACAAATAACATGAGAAGAATACAGAGACAGAGTCCATGTGAGCGTGGAGGTAGGAGCTGAAACCCATCTAGAAATGAATCTGGCAAGGGAAGCCAAAGCAACAAGAAGAGTTTCTGTAAGTCTATAAATGGTAAAAGGAAGACCAGGGAAAATGTCTGACCTGCTGCTGAACTGAGCAGGTGCACTGTTGACACATAACATGGAGAAAGTTGAGATAATGAATGCCTTCTTCGTGTTAGTCTTTGGCAGCAAGACTGGCCTTCAGAAATGCCAGGCCCTGGAAACAAGGCGGAGGGATGCCATCCAAAAAGAGCCGTACAGACTTAAAAAGTGGACCCACATGAATCTATTGAGGTTCAACAAGGCCAAATGCAAGGTGTTGCACTTGAATCAGGGCAATCCCAGACATGTACAGACTAGTAAAAGAATTCATTGAGAGCAGCCATTCTGAGAAGGACTTGCCTGTTTCTTAACCTAGCTATAGAAAAAGATTTTCAATTGCAAAGCATTTGGAGAAGAAAGATCTAAACCTCTAGTTCTAGATGCACAGTGATTAATGCTGTTAGTTGTGATTGGGCAGTCAAGAAAGAATTCTTTTACGTCCTTGCTATATTTAAGAGATTACAAAGGCGACTAGAGTGGGCTTTAAACATTTAAAGCTATTAGTGCTTAACAATGCCATGCGCATGCCTGCATCAGGTGACTCAGTCACACTTGTGAGGCCTCAGCTTTTCTATTTCTCCCATTCAAAATACAGAATGGATTGTGTATGCCACCATATGACATACCTCTAAAGAAAGGTGAAAAAGACAATACAGAGAAATCTATACTCCTTTTGCAGTTTGTGGATAGTTTTGACACCATGCTGAGCAAGCACATCTTCTTACTCTAGGACAGCACTATTACATTAACTGTCTCTGAAGGAATTTTCTAATAGATGTTTCAACAGTAGTATAACAACTTTAAGTCTCTTGAATAATTTGTTTTTCTTCCACTATAGAGAGTGCTTAAAAACATAATAATTTGTCCTTCAGACAATATATTACATTTTTATATCTGATTAAAAGTGCAGTATAAATGTGCTAATAATGTTGTTTAATGTATTAAACCACTGAATATACACATAAAAGTGTCTGAATATCACACACTAAATCACAGCATCAGTGTTGGAGATACTTGTTTGAGGATCTGAAATTACAGTCTTTGCAAGGAGGATACATATGAAAAAAAATACTTATGTTCCAAACAACTCACTTTGAATTCATTGTCTCTGCCTGCACTTTGGGATTAAACATGTGTTTATAATGAACTGGGGACCCAAGAAGAAAAGTGACAAAAAGATTGTTGTAGTCCAAATACGTAGTTGTAGGCATATATTTCCCTGAGTACTCTCTAGCTAAACAAAACATTAAAAAGCAAGAAATAATAATAAAAAAATTTGCTTGCTTTAATACAAGCAAGAAATTTTAGAAATAAGAATTTTTCAGTCTTTGTTCTCCTTAAATCTTTTTTCCCTCTGTTTGTCATCTTTTTAACCTTCCTATTTTGTGTTTATCTGTATTTCCTCTGTATTTCTCGTCTGTCTTTAAAAGTCAGACCAGTTATCCTCAGGATACCCCTCTCTCTGACCTGGTAATCTCGGCTGGGGAGCACACTAACCCCCCTGTGATTCTGAAAGAAACAGTCAGAGACCTACTGCTCCAGCTGGACTGTCACAAGTCGATGGGGCCAGATGAGATCCACCCGAGAGTGCTGAGGGAACTGGCGGAGGTGATAGCTGAGCCGCTTTCCATCATCTGTCAGCGCTCCTTGTTGACTGGTGAGGTCCCAGAAGACTGGAAGCTTGCCAATGTGACTCCCATTTATAAGAAAGGTCGTAAGGAGGATCCGGGGAACTACAGGCCTGTCAGCCTGACCTCGGTGCCAGGGAAGGTTATGGAGCAGATCGTCTTGAGGGAGATCATGCGGCATGTGCAGGGTGACCGGGGGATCAGGCCTAGCCAGCATGGGTTCATGAAGGGCAGGTCCTGTTTGACCAACCTGATCTCCTTCTATGATCTAGTGACCCATCTGGTGGATGAAGGAAAGGCTGTTGATGTGGTCTACCTAGACTTCAGCAAAGCCTTTGACACTGTCTCCCACAGCATTCTCCTGCAGAAGCTGGCAGCCCGAGGCTTGGATGGGTACACTCTTGGCTGAGTAAGGAGCTGGCTGGAGGGCCGGGCACAGAGAGTGGTGGTGAATGGAGTCAAATCCAGCTGGCGACCGGTCGTGAGTGGTGTTCCCCAGGGGTTGGTGCTGGGGCCTGTCCTCTTCAATATCTTTATTGATGACCTGGATGAGGGCATCGAGTGCACCCTCAGTAAATTCGCAGATGACACCAAATTGGCTGGAAGTGTGGATCTGCCTGGGGGTAGCGAGGCCCTACAGAGGGATCTGGACAGGCTGGAGAGCTGGGCTGGAGCCAATGGGATGAGTTTCAACAAGGCCAAATGCCGGGTCCTGCACTTCGGCCACAACAACCCCAGGCGACGCTACAGGCTTGGGGCGGCGTGGCTGGAGGACTGCGTAGAGGAAATGGACCTGGGGGTATTGATTGATGCTCGGCTGAACATGAGCCGACAGTGTGCCCAGGTGGCCAAGAAGGCCAATGGCATCCTGGCTTGCATCAGAAACAGTGTTGCAAGCAGGAGCAGAGAGGTGATTGTTCCCCTATATTCAGCACTCGTGAGGCCGCACCTCGAGTACTGTGTCCAGTTTTGGGCCCCTCACTGCAAGAAAGATATTGAGGCCCTGGAACATGTTCAAAGGAGGGCAACAAAGCTGGTGAGGGGTCTGGAACACAGGCCATATGAGGAGAGGCTGAAGGAGCTGGGATTGTTCAGCCTGGAGAAGAGAAGGCTTAGGGGAGACCTTATTGCTCTCTATAACTTCCTGAAGGGAGGTTGTAGTGAGCTGGGGGTCGGCCTCTTCTCTCGTGTCATTAGTGATAGGACCAGGGGGAATGGTTTCAAGCTACGGCAGGGGAGATTCAGGCTGGACATGAGGAAGTATTGCTTTTCAGAAAGGGTGGTCAGGCACTGGAATGGACTGCCCAGGGAGGTGGTGGAATCACCGACCCTGGGGGTGTTCAAGGAAAGACTGGATGTTGTGTTGAGGGACATGGTTTAGTAGGAGCTATTGGGAATAGGTGAACGGTTGGACTGGGTGATCTTTTAGGTCTTTTCCAACCTTAGTGATTCTATGATTCTATGATTCTATGATTCCTTACAGATAACACTAAGACCTTTGGTGATTAGATGATCAAGTAGTTCTGGACAGTGGCAATCTATTAAGTATGCTGTCATTTGACATTAAATTAAACTCTGTATAGGTACAAGGAATGTATTTTGTTACATATTTGTTGTGCTACATTACTAAGTTCAGTAAGCACATTACCTTGGCACCTGTGTTTTTCAGATTTTCTTTTTAAAATATACATAGAAGAGATTGGGAGCTGAGACTTAATCTGTTAATTGTAGACTGAATTATTATATTGACAAGATCCAGATGTGTTCTATGGAGTCCAGACAATATTGGTTAATACACATCATAATTCTAAACCTGGAATTGAGGCTGAACAGAGCTGTAACACTTCTCACTTGAACAATCTCTGTAACACCTCATAGATAATTTATAACTGTGTTTAACTTGGTGTCAGCTTTCATTAGTTGATGTCCCCCTGTGGGAAAATGGATCTTTGTTTAAGCTATGAAAAAAACAGAAACTTTCTTAGATATTTTACAATAGTCGGTTTGCATGGCATTTATTAGTGGTGAAGCAGCATTGCTTAATTTTTACAAGTAAAATAGGTTGATGCTGGATAATTTTGGGGGAAAATTTCATCAGCATAGTCCACTGCTCTCCTAAGACTGATAATGTTGGAGCATTTCTAATGCCCCCAAATCTGCTGCCACCAGAATTTCTTTTCCTCATGTCAAGGACTGCATTGTTGATCTGAGGAAAAGCAATTTTGTTGCCAAAAAAAATGAAACAATTGGTGCATAAGATCAATTGATGTTCTTGCCAATTGCTTCATGGCATTAGATCCTTCTGAATCTTTATTTAAAAATCTCCCATAAAAACATTAGAATACGATAATTCCGTCCTTTAGTACTCAATAGAAAGGATGAGTAGCTCAGAATATATAAACTTTGAAATTATTTTTCTCTTGAAAAATGATCTAAACTTTTAAATGGCATTCCTGTCTTTGACTAAATCTTTATTCTACTTTTATACTTTTCTAATGTGAGTGGATAGTTATTCATGGATTAGTTTTAGTTATCCTCATAAAAGCAATTGAGAATGAATTATTTTCTGTTTAAGTAAGCTTACTTATGAAGAATAAATAAAATCCCACTGTCTATAATATAAGAGGCATCAAGCTATAGAATACTTTATTTCTTATAGTATTATCCAGCACCTGATGAAAGCAGCAAGCAGAAATTCCTTCCTCCCTATGATACTTTTACTGTATTTGGTGGTGGTGATTTCTGGTTATTTTTGTTTTTTTTTTTTAAAGTTCTCTTGAAGTTGGTTTCCTCCTTGTTCTGTGTCTCTCACATCTTTCTACTAAGGCAATATCTACCTGATTCTTCAACTCTTGTGTGGCTAGTAAGGATCTTACACTTAATCTGTAACATCACATTATTAAATCTATCTTCACCTTATTATTTTTTACCAGATTCAATGGTGAATATAATAAGGGAAACAAATCGGTGATATACTTCATGAAATATTATAGATATTAGCACATATACTCTTGAAATTGATTGAGAATTTTCTTCTTATAGACATCCTCTAGAACACTATTAAGTTTATAAGATACTCATCTCAGGGCACTGATTTGGCTGTCTGTACTAAAATGCTGTACAAATATACAAAGTTGAGGGTGGACACATAAAAAGGAACATCACTAGCGATATTTTCATTTGCTTCAATTGCCAATTTGTAATGCCAGAATATTCTCAATGGCTTTGTTTTCCTTAGTCATGGGCACAGTACTGAGCCAGAATCAAGCACTCCTCTGGAAGTTGGCAATGGGTTTTATTGGCTTGTCCATTTCTTTTGCTAAGAAGAGCTTTGTCCCTTAGCATAAGATGTAGTTGACCTTGAGTTGGCTGGAATGTTGTTAATAGTCAAGAAATGACTGTCTAATAGTAATTGTGGAGAAACATGGCTATTGCTGTTCTTATTGTCTCTTCAGGTGCTGTTACACATTTGAGAGCAGACTGTGAAAAGCAACATTATGAATGAAACAATGAAAAGAAATAGCATTATTTTCAAATTCTTTAATTATGACTACAGATATTTTCATTATTATTTGCTCTCTATTAATTTGACAATGAAAAATATTAACAAAAAGGTAGAACTGGGAGCTAGTATAGAAAGTTATTCACAGTTGTTAACATAAAAGCAGACATTGTTGAAACATTGTTGGCATCACAGCAAGTACAAACGATCTAGTTCTCAGATTTACTTGTATAAGGACAACCACCTGAAGATGTACCAGATGCAGGATTTTCTCAAGGTTAAGTGTGATTAAAGCAAACACACAGACAAATAGCAGACAGAGATTAAATCACAAAATAATGAGGTCTTTTCAACAGGAAGCTGTGATTATGTTCTCTGCCTTTAAGATATGCTTGTATTTTAAGTATTTATATTTATTCAGAAATGGCATTTAAAGTGATACTATGTCACTGAAGTTGGAAGTCTGCTCATTTTATTGTGTTACCTGCAGAAAAATTAGTTTCATGTAAAGGATCTACAGGTTTACATCTGTGTCAGCAGTTAGAAATTCCTTTTTTCTGACTGACTACTTACATGTCTGAAATGAGATAATAAAAATCACAGGAAGGTATCAATGAAATGGAAACTACTGTAAGAAAATGAAATAGATATGAATAAGTAACATTCCTTACTGAAAATACATTAGATTGAATTTACTGCTGTCATAACCAGTGACTTAAAAACTTCAAAAGCCTACCATGATGTGGATTTTTAAAAAATATTTTATTATCATTGTAATGCTATATACTGATGGTTTAAAATAGATGGATAATAAAGGACCAGGTAGATGCCATAGCCAGGGGTTTTTTAAAGGCTATGTCTGCCCTAGCAATTTGTCTTGGTGCAGTAAGAAATATTCTGTGCAAACTGCACTATATTATCCATTTGTCTTATAGTGGCTCAGGTCTCCAAGAAGCTTGATGTTCTAGGAGAAAATTTCTGTTTAAGGAAATTAATTTCTTAAAAAGGAGTTGAAACATACTCCAGTGCTACCATTAGACTCCCTTTTCTGTACTAATTTTGATGAAAGTAAAGTAAACCAAAACCAGATAAAATTAAGTTGTGCTAAGCCAATGTCAAATTCATAAAATCCTGATGGAACTGTCAGCATAAACTGATTCAGGGTGTTGCCACAAAGAGTTGGATTTGAAATTAATATGTCAAACAAAGCAGATTCTACCACATACTGTGCTTAGTCCCAGTTTTTGCTCAGAAAGGGCTGAATGCTGTCCCTGTTCAGAGTAGCACCATATTGTGCTATCCAGAAGTTTTTCACAAGCGTTCCCCAAAACAGTGCTATGCCTTCAAGGCATAACTACAGCTCACTGAAAAGCTGTTCCATTGAAAAATGCTCACTGAAAGATGCAGTTTCATTGAAATGGAAATGTACACAGTTTCATGGATTAAAAACCAGAAGGGAGTACTGTGATCATCTAGCTTGGCACACTGTACAACAGAGACCTCATGGCTGTCTTCATTTTCTTCTCCTTTGAACTGGGTCATATTTTTCTAAGGATAAAACAAAAATCTACCTTGCTTTTGAAAAAGCGTACTTCAAGGATTGGAGTATCAGCCACAACTTTCAATAAGGTACTTCTCACAGTTAATTATGCTGTTAATTCTAAGTTCCCCTGTCCTCAGTTTCTAGCCTCTGGGTCTTGTTATGCCTCTGTCTTTGAGATTGAAATGAGATTTATCTTCCTATGTATATATTTGTAGACTGTAATCTAGTTTTACGTTATACTAAGGAGGTGACATACCTTGATTCTCTCTCTTTAGGTCATGTTTTTTAATCCTTTGATGATTATACATACCAACTTTTTTCTTATGATTACAGAGATTAGATGTGGTGTTTGGTTTTTTAGATACTGCAGTAGCTGATACTAAGTAGTGTCTGTTTTCCTACTTGAGATTCCAGTGTTTATACATCCACATTCACATTCTTTCTGAGATAAATAAAAGTTTGGAGCTATCCAGATGGTCTAAAACTGCAGGGAGTTCTTTGCCTGACAGGTTGTATTGCAAGCTTTTAGATGTTTGCAGCTTAGAGCTCTATGATCACCTCTAGTGACACTGGATCAGACCTACCCTGACTCTTGCTGAGGGCATTGTATTATTCCTTGGTCTGAAGGCCTTTTTAGGCCACTAATTATGGGACTAGTTTTCTTTTCAAAAAACGGAGAATCAAGACTATGTCTCTAATTTTCTTAAATACAGTCTTGGTTCTCTGCTGTCAGTTTACTACAATAAATCATAGTTCAGCATTGGCTTATCCAAACATCAGCCTTAGGAAAAAAATAGACAAAATGAAGAAGTGGAATGACTGGTCTGACAGCGTAAATGATAGTTGTGTTGCCCTATGTATACTTTATGAGAGTTCAGTAGTTAGAGCATTCATCTCAAATGTGGGAGATCTTAACTGATTTTCTGTAGACGAATTTACACTTTTTACTGCACACGAGGATACTTTTACCACATGGACAGTGGCAGTGTGGATATCTAAGTGTTTCAAATAAGTTGAGCATATCCTTGAATTAAGCAGTGTACTTGAGAATGTCTTGAAACTACAGGTTAGGAAACTTACCAGCAAATATCATGTTTTTATTCCTTATTTTGACAAGGGCAAAGAATTGCTTTGACTTAGGAGGTCACAGACGCTGAGAGGCCTAGGAGGCTAAGATACTTAAAGGAGAGTACCTTAGCGGAGACAATTATGATGACAGGTGTTTTTTTTTTCCCTAGTTTTTCTGTTTATTATTAAAAAAAAAAAGAAGTAGAATTCCCTATTTATTGATTTTTTAATTTCTTTTTAACTTTGTGTTTTTCTCTTGGTGAACAGTAAATATTTAAGCATTTTTAGTAGAGGTATATTCTTTTGAACTATAATTTTGTGGCTTTTATATTTCTTTTGAAGTACAACTGACCCTCTCTGAGATTTTTCCTTGTAGCTTATATCAATAGAACAGACAGGTAGTGAAGTGAAGTTAGAGAATGGATGTTGTGGACATCCATGTATGTTGTGGAAAAATGTCATCTTTCTAGAGGACGGTATTAAATGCCAATAATAAATGGCTAGTTCTTTACAAAGAAAAATATTTCCCAAGGAAGGATGTAACAGGTATGGATATAGAGCCAGTAGTGTTAAGGACCTAATTCCATTTGTTCACATCTTTCCTAAGTTGAAGAACTTGAAGCAATGCCGATACCAGCCTTGTCTGGTTGTTATTACAATTACAACAACAACAACAAAAAACAGTTATTTCAGGGAATGACGATAAAGAAAAAAGAAATGGAAACAGTTTTCTGTTTTAATACTTTATTACCCTTGTGCTTTGATTTGGGATTAACTTCTACATCAGGAACGTAACTTCAGATTTCTCATTCCTTTCCTTCAACATTTTTTGGCCTTTGAAAATCTGGTTTGTGTGCTCAGTATATACAGTATATAGTCAGTAATGACTTCCTATAACTTCATTGTTAATATTCTGTGATCACTAAGCATGCTCAGTCTTATTGTAGTTCATAATGTTAACAGTCAGCAACTGAAGATTATTTTTCCTTTTGCATCTTCTACATCTAACAGGAGATTGTGCATCACCTCTAGACATGCTGTTGTCTCATCACTGCTGGCACTGTGCCTTTCATACAGAGCTTCTGAACATGTTCCTGACTTGGGATGAAATTCTTTCTTAGTATAAGTCTGAGCTAAAATAGCAGTAGGGTATTGGAATTGTGAGTTGTAATGTACCTTCTGTCATTCTGGTCATTGCTTACTCCAGTCCAACTGCTGGTTCTTGGGTAAGCTTGAATTGATAACAAAAAGTCTGCTGAGACTGATACTTAAAAGAGTGGGGAAAAAAAAAAAAAAAAAAAAAAAAAAGGCTGTTAATTGAAGGATGAAATTAAAATTAATTATGTAGAAGACTTTTTTTGGAAGTTGAATTTCAGCAGAGAAGCTAGAACTGAGAGATGAGTGGATAAGGCTTACATTTGCCTGTGCATCTACTGCACAGATGAATGTGAGAGAAGAAGAACATGATTTCAGCAGGGCTTCACAGATAGTTACAGAAGGGAGAGGACTAAAACCATTGAGAACATTGATTTTAATTTCAGGCTTTGAAGGAAAATACATGCATGTGACATACATGAACTTTTCTGTCCAGTTCCAACGTTAGTTTTCCTGGCATCTTTATCACATTCGCCTTGTCCATGGTACTTTATTCCATTGTCATCCAGGCATTTTGTGTCTCTCAGTCCTGTGACTTTCTATTATGGCCTATGACTCATAGAATTATAGAATCGTAGAATCATCAAGGTTGCAAAAGACCTCCAGGATCATCCAGTCCAACTGTCCACCTATTATTTTCCACTAAACCATGTCCCTCAGTACAACATCTAAGTGTTTCTTGGATACCTCCAGGGACTGTGATTTCATCACCTCCCTGGGCAGCCTCTTCCAGTGCCTGACCCTCCCTTGGGGAAGAAATATTTCCTACCATCCAACCTGAATCTCCCCTGGCACAAGTTGAGGCCATTTCCTCTAATCCTATTGCTAGTTCCGGGAGAAGAGGCTGGTCTCACTTCACCACAACCTCCTCCTTCAGGTTGTTGTAGAAAACACAGTTCCAGACTTCCTATGTAGCCACTCCAATTTTTACTTTTCCTAATTCCCGGTTTTGTTAACCATCATGTCAGCTATTACATTTTTCTGCCCTCTCACCAAATTTCTTCCCCTTTGCTATGTGTCAGAGGCTCTTTGACCTAGTGTGGGTACTATAATAGAACAAGTGTCTTTTGTAATCCTTTTCTTATTCCCATTACTAATGCTTGTTCAGTTACTCCGGGTTTCTCTGATTTCTCCACATACTTTGCCTATTTGTCAGAATACTCCTTCCAAACTCTTTTCCCCCTCCATCTATGTTTTTCCTTGTCCTAACTGTCTTTGTATCTTCACCCCTTGACAGTCAAGCAGCATCTTGATCATAGAATCATAGAAAGGTTTAGGTTGGAAGGGACCTTTAAGATCATCCAGTTCCAACCCCCCTGCTATAGGCAGGGGTACCTCCCTCTAGACCAGGATGCTCAAAGTCCCATCCAGCCTGGCCTTGAATGCTTCCGGGGAGGAATCATTCACAACCTCTCTGGGCAACCTGTTCCTAGGTGTCACCAACCTCACTGTAAAAAACTTCTTCCTAATATCTAGTATCTAATATATATCCTTTTCCAGTTTAAAACCATTTCAGCTCATCGTGTCATTACCTTCCCTTATAAAATGTCCCTCCCCAGCTGTTCTGTTGGCTCCCTTCAGGTGATGGAAGGCTGCTGCAAAGACTCCTTGGAGCCTTGTCTTATCCAGCCTGAAAAGCCCCAGCTCCTTCAGCCTTCTGTTCATCTTTATGGCCCTCCTCTGGAGCTCCTGCAATAACTCCATGTCATCTTCATAATATTATTTTTTTTACAGTCCTCTAGACAGTTGAGGAAAGAGAAGGGAATGGTGTTTTTCTTGTCAAATAGAGACACACTGTCATTAGATATCATCTAATTCAGGATATGCAAATTGAAAATAACTCAGAACCTAGTTTATTTAACATTACATGTATGTTTCTCATTAACTTCCATATGTTGAAAGTGGAGCTCCTATGGATTACATTTGTGCTATATTATCATAATTTCTGCAAAAGATATTTTATGAAATAAGCTGAGACAGGATATGTAGTGGCACAATTAATGATGCCTCAGAAAAGCTTGCTTCAAGTGTCTTATCAGTATCTTTAATGTTACAGGAAGGTACAATCCAGTTTTTCCAAGGAAACTATCACCTGTTTTGATCATTGTCCCTTCTTTTCAATTGTGCAGTTATTTGTTATACAGTTTCCAGGTGCTGTGGCAAATGAAATAAAGATTATACTTGCAATCGTGATTTTCCATCACAGCAGATTTGTTCTGAGCATTAAATGAATCTGGAGTTTCCTGGGAAAGAATAGCAGATGCTCATAAAATACCACAATGTTGTTATTCAAATGTATATGGAATTTGAATTACTTTTGAATTGGGGGATATAAATCTCTTTTCAGTGTTTGATATGCAAACCCACTAGTGCTCTATTAATTTATCGAGGCAACTGTGATATCTGAAGTTGAAATGTTCAACTGAGGTAAACAGCTACTACTCCGTTCTAAACACAAGCTCTAGAAAAATATAAAATATTTAAAAAAATGAAATGGTACACAGCAGAGCTAGATAGTCCAGTATGAGGGAGGCTGTTCAATAGTTTGGATGTAAACATTATCAAAAAGTCAGCTGCTATAATTTTTTAACATTAAGGAAAAATTATCCGAGGTTCTTTGATTGAATGAGGCACCAATAAGCATGCATATGTGCGTTCTGACATACAACGTAAGGATACATACATTTGACATACAAAGGAAAGATTTCTTTTGGCTTCCAAGGTCTTAAAAGTGGAAATGGATATGACTGATGTTTGGACTTCTCTAGATCTGAGCCACTTTTTTAGGATAAAAGGTATGATTTAATAACCAAAATACTATACATCTAATGCTATTCAGATTGGTCTTCCACATCTAACATAATCTCTAACTGCTACTCCAGAACTTAGATTTTTCTCTAATGTCATGTTTGTCAGCCCCAGGTTGCAGAAAACTTGAGTATCTAAAATATCCATCTGCAGCTGTTTGAGCAACTGAATCATAGAAACATAGAACAGTTTGGGTTGGAAGGGACCTTTAAGACTGTCTGGTTCCAATGCCCCTGCTATAGGCAGGGAAATCTCCCCGTAGACCAGTTTGCTCAAAACCCCATCCAGCCTGGCCTTAAATGCTTACAGGGAGGGGGCATCCATAACGTCTCTGGGCAACATGTGGGCAACATGAGGGTGTCACCACCCTCACAGTAAAGAATTTATTTCTAATATTTTGTCTACATCTACCCTCTTCCAGTTTAAAACCATTTCCCTGTGTCCTGTTGCTACATGCCCTTATAAAAAGTCACTCCCCAGCTTTCCTGTACTACTTCTTCAAGTACTGGAAGGCCGCTATAAGGTAACACCATTTTCTGTAAGCTGAAGAGCCCCAGCTTTCTCAGCTTTTCCTCATAGGGGCGGTGTTTTAGCCCTCTGATCATCTTCGTGGCCTTCCTCTGGACCTGCTCCAACACCTTGATATCATTCTTGTGTTGGAGGCCCCAGAACTGGACACAGTACTTCAGGTGGGTTCTCATGAGAGCAGAATAGAGGGGCAGAATCACCTCCCTCAACCTGCTGGTTATGCGCCTGTTGATGCAACCCAGGAGACTGTTGGCCTTCTGGGCTGCAAGTGCACATTGCTGGCTCATGTTGAATCTTTCATCAAGCTACACTCCCAAATCCATCTCTTCAAGCCATTCTCCACTCAGCCTGTGTCTGTGCTTGGAATGGCCTTGACCCAGGTGCAGGATCTTGCATTTGATCTTGTTGAACTTCATGAGGTTGGCATGGGCCCACCTCTCTGTCCAGGTACGCCTGGATAGCATCCCTTCCCTGTAGCGTGTCAGCTGCACCGCTCAGGTTAGTATCATCTTTAAACTTGCTGAAAGTACACTTAATGCCTCTGTCTGTGTCGCCTACAAAGATGTTAAATAATACATCCCAGAACTGATCCCTGAGGAATGCCACTTGGGCATTAAGCAGTTGACTGACTGCAACTCTCTGAGTGTGACCATTCAGCCAAGACCTTATCCAGTCAGCAGTCCATCCATCAAATCCATTTTTTTCCAATTTTGTGACCAGGATGTCATGTGGGACAGTGTCAAATGCTTT
Source organism: Lagopus leucura (assembly GCF_019238085.1). Lineage (NCBI taxonomy): Eukaryota > Metazoa > Chordata > Aves > Galliformes > Phasianidae > Lagopus > Lagopus leucura. The sequence goes on from NW_024962252.1 coordinate 31,776,618, forward strand.
GCACAAGTCCAGGTAGATTACGTCAGTTACATCATACATGGGGTTCTCTGAAAGTGGTGCCTCCTATTTTATTCTGTTGGCCCACAGAGTTAGAGATGGATGTTGGTGGTATGGCAGTAGAGAACCTTCCTGCCAACATTCTATTACATTCTGTAGTCATGTGTCTAATGGCAGTAGAGGGGTCTTCTGATAAACTAAGTCTGACATTTAAATGTGTATGTAGAAAAGGTATGTCACTGAATTCCTATATGCAGAAAAAATTACACCTATTGTCATCCATTGGCAGTTGCTGAACATTGAAAGAGATGAAACAGTGGATGTGAGCACAGTGAAGCTGTGGGTTGTGCATTTCAGCAGTGACAACAAAAATAGTGACTGACTTGAGCCTGCCCCATCCTTCCCTGCACCAGGAGTCTGGAGTGAAGGTGTGAAGCTGAACCTAGGAAAGTGGAGAGGAAATGTATTTAATGTTTGTCTTTTTGTTTCCCACCATCTGAATTAGTAAGTACATTATTGTCCTAACGTGCAATAAATTAATTTTCCCTAAGTCCATTTTTCTTGCAGAGATAGTGAGCAATCTCCCTGTCGTTATCTTGACCTATAAGCTTTCTCCTGCAGTTCCCGTTTTCATCCCTGTCCTGCTGAAGACAGAGAGCAAGTCGTGATCTGGGTGAGATTTTAGTTGCTAACCAAATTTTACCTACCATGTTACCTTTGTTTCCCACTTATTATTCACTGTTAATACATACAAGTATTTCCCTGAATGAAATTGCGTGCCAATTAAAACTGAAAAGAGCTAAAAATTAAGTGTTATAACTATGTGCCAGTTTGGCATCCAGTTGTATTCTGGATCATGTCAAGTGTTCCCATTTTTTATTTTTGCTCTTACATTCTCAGCCCATGTGTCAATTACTGATTCACCTAACCTATTTATCTGATTTAACTCTAAAGCTTCTTTAATTTTGGCAGTAAAAATTGACCAATGCAATTAGTCTTTCATATGTACATTGGAAGTAGTATTCACTGATTCATCTTCTTCCCTGATATGGCTTCCAGCATTTATACAAAAACACATAGTTGGTTTTTTTTTTTCTGCTTTCATGCTCTTCTGTTCTCTACTGTGAATGTTCGTCCTTGTTTTTTTGTTGTTGTTTGTTGTTGCTTTTTTGTTGTTGGTTTCTTCTTTTAATTTGAATTTTACACTTCTATTTCAGATTTTGACATTTTATGAACAAGTAGGGTTTAATGCAGAGGTTTTTATGAAACAACCCCTGTTGTTGTTTCAGGTGTATCACTCCAAATGGTGCCCTTTCAAAGGATGCACCCCTCATTGACTTTCCTTGGCTTTGTCAAAATTAATAATAATAATTATTAATATTCAGATTTCAGTTTGGGGAGCCTAGTTTTATCCTACAGCTTTTCTTTAGCTCACTAATCCTATGATAGTATATTTTCACAGGGGAAGGGTAAGTTTTCTATATACAGTGTATTTATATAAGCATGAAGATGAATGACAATAGATGCTGTTATTTAACTTCAGTAACATTTATCTTTGCATGTATTTTGAGCACATGATGTTCCCCAAAAGTGCCCAAACTGTAACTGTAGAAAATCATGCACAGATAATCTCACTACAGTTTTTTGATTAGAGAAAGCTCATGTAGTGTTCCGGAATGACCAAGTGCCAGTCCCGTTTCCTATACCTCTGCAGAACTGAGACAGATTGGGACTCCCTAATTATTTTCTACATCACCTATCTTCTGAGAAAGAGTATATAAATGAAGCCAGTGATGCAGATATTTTAATGAATACAGCAAGTTGTGTAAGAGCCATCAGATGTATAACACAAAAAAATGGCTTAAACCCACATCCATTCACCTATTTTCATTTTTCTCTCTCTACAGGACATTTATAGTTTTAAGTTACACAGTACATCCAGAATATTTTATGTAGTTCCAGCTGTTGAATGAGCTATGGCTAGGCTCATTCCCATCAAGCATATATTAATATTAAATGTTCGTTACAATTGTTTAACAGTAATAGATTGTTTTCTGGGTTAATATAGAAGTAACTTCCTTAAAAGTTCCAAATTACATATATTAATGCATAGCAAAAATCTGAACCAATGGAGGTGAACCATTGTCATCGCTACTGACACACAGCACCCACTGCCCTACTGCTCACATCCACTGTTTGGTCTCCATCAGCGTTCAGCAAGTTTCAGCAAATGTCAATGGATGCATTTTTTTCTGCATACAGGAATTCAGTTCCACCCTTTGCAATATATGCAATGCTCTTCTGAGTCAGATGCCGTTTTATCAGTTTGCCCCTCTGCAGCTGTCCGTCACACAGCAACAACATGTAATGGAATATTGGTTGCAAGATTCAACCTCTACTTCCACACCACCAACATATGCCTCTGACGTTGTGGGTCAACAGAACAAGTAGGAGGCATTACTTTTGGAGCATCTCTTATATTTTGTCTGGACAGTCTGGATGCACAGGAATGATTTAGATTACAGTATTCCAAATTTGGCTGCCTATAATACAACATTTTCCCCTCGAGTGTTATGTTGCAGAGTGATCATAAAGCATCGCATGAAAACTAAACTATATTCCTGAATTATCAAAAGTCACAGAAAATGACAATAATACATAATAATTAAAAAAGCATTAATAGAAATCCAACACTTTCTATGGATTAGACATATGAGTGTAAAGATATGGTGAAGGTAAATCACATACTATGATGATGATGGTGTCCATCATTTAATACTTGTAATTTGAGGGAAATAGGCATCAATCATATTATTTGAACAGAAATTCCACCATTGTACATTCTTTTATTTTCTTCCAAAATGCACTGCACTGGTTTTTCTAAGGCAGTCATCCCAGGTAAACAGCATTATGAATGTGTAGTGCACCCCCAATATCATATCAAGGAGAATGTATAATGCTATCAAAATGGCAATATTCCAAAGAAAAGTTAAATTATATTATTGTATAAATTCATAATAACAAAGTAGTCTACAGGAGAAATCTAAGCTAAAGGGACATCTGTTTTTATAAGATCCTGTGAAAATTGGCCTATGATAATACTTAGGTCTTCATTTTACAAATTATTCTAGGTGTAAATTTACAAATTTACAAATTATTCTGGGGTGTAAAGTTGACAAGTTCAATTATGCCATCGTCTAATCATTGTCCTATGAAACATACAGCTAGTTTTATATAACATACAGTCTACTTATTTCTTTAATGTTTATTCTTTGTGTGTGTGTGTGTATCTGTTGCTTGAGCTATGCTACAGTAAACCTTAGAAAAATGCATTTTTCTACATTTTCTTAAAGATATAAGAGTATGTGAAAGTATTGCTGAGTGTAAATACTTTATTTATTTAGCAATAGCATAATTCCTAACTTTTGCACAGTGAGTTTGAAATATGTACATCTACATTTATATGTACCCGTCAGTGAATGAAGGATGGATAGAATAAGAATATACATATTTTTGACAGCGTAAGAAACTCCTCATTATATTATTATACTCTAAGTCACATTAGGTCTAAACTACTTGACAGGTTTCTATTTTATAAAGACATTTCTGAATATAATCAATGTAACTCCCAATAGTTACATTTCTAATAACCAATTTGCTGAATTGTGCTCTTGTCAAGATAATTTATACATACACCATATGTTCTGTGAAATTTTTCTTTGCCCAGGTGAGCATTTAATCTTCTTTTTGCCCTGAAGGAATTATCCATGTCCCTGAGGTCAGAGGATCTTCCACTTATTTTTCCCTTTCGTCATACCTTCCAGACTTAAGACCTCATGTCACAATGATCATCTTTTCAGCAGAGGACAGTAAATGGCATTCTCAGAGTCCATCAATTCCACTGTTTAATTGGCTGTAGAAATCAGTATTGAGCTAAAGATGATTTTGAAGCATCATCAGCTCTTATTCACTTTTAGGCAAGATTTACATCTTGTTCTCTTTTGAGATTGTATAGAATATTTCTCAGGGGGATGAAGTATAGTAATACATTATTAAAGAAAACTAATGAGGTTTTTCTAAATAATTATTATTTCTACAGGAAAGCAATATTTCTCTGGTTGGAATTTTCTCACTAATGCTAGTAAAGTTTGTGGAACAGTTTGTTTTGATACAATGAATTAAATAGATGATAGAAAGGTACATATCAAATAGTTTTTGACAATTTCAGAAACTTGTCTTCATAACGTTAAATCTGTGAGGGAAGGAAGAGCCAACAAACCATTTGATACTAGGTATCAGATAGGATAATATACTCTGATACTAATTCTGTTGTATGATTGTTCCCAAAGAGAGAAGCAGTTTATTTTTTAAGGCTTTTTCCTTTACATTTTTAATAGAAAGACTGAGTTTACATCTACGTTTTATTATCATCTACTATATCATCCATTGAGTGCTAGCATAATTTGGGCAGTTTTAAGAGTAAGACATTCAGTGAATAGGTAAATAATACAGAGCATCTGAGATATGATTTGGAATCTATTCTCTAAAGAAAAACAGACAATTTATATAAGGACTTGAGGTTGACACTCTTGCTGAAGGGAAACAGTACTTATGGTACTTTAGCAAAGAAATGTTGGGGCCTCCAAACAATTGTTTCAACATTCCCAGTGTTATTGCATAGGCTGGAAAATGTTCTCCTAAATCAAGAGTTTTGAGTCTTTTTTCATGACCTTCAGGTTAATATGGATTCTCCTTTAGAGCAGGTAAGGAAGTTATGCCAGCTAAATGAAGTTACATTGGATAAAAAAATCTTCCGTAGTTTTTCTGGCTTTTCTCTCTCTTTTGTCAGAGTAGACAGCAACAAGTGCTCAATGCCAGATACAGATTTTCCATTTGCTGTAATGGTTCCATCACCATAGAGTTCGGTTGTTCTCAGATATCATTAAAATCGGAATTAAGGTTGTTTTGCATTATTCTAACTGTTGAAAAAGGCTTAACCAGGGGCTTTACAATAGTTTTATTTCTGGGAGTGACCATTCTTGGCAATTAAACAGAACCTTGAAGTAGGATAGCTACACAAATGTGGTGGAATTGTGAATTCCAATTTGAATATCTACATCACATTTGCTTTAAACCAGAACAGCCACTTCATTTCTGGCCACTCAGCCCTGATGCTCAAGGGAAACATACAAAATATCTTCAAAAGATAAGTCTGGAACTAAAATTCATAACTCTACTGGGCTCTAAAAGCCACGGACTGAGCAGAGACATTGGTTTTATGGCGCATTATATTTTTTTGCCATCCCAGGATAACCTTTCTATGCTGCACAGACAATAAATTACTTCTATCTCTCTCTTTTTCTGTCCTGTAGGAGTAAACAAATGCATTCTTTCCATTTCTAATATTTCTCCACTCCGTATTGATGAAGTATCTTTTCTTTTAGTCAATTTAATTGTCAAGTTGGATTAAATTAATATCAGAGCAATGGTTCTCAACTGTTATTTAGTTTAAAAGACTGATAATTCCACTTCAGATTGGAGGAAAGTCTTGAATGCCTGTAAGCTTGTCATTTTTCCCTCAAGTATTTCATTTAGTTTCCTAGAAGTAAGTTTTCCTATAAACTCAATGCATGTAGAATACAGGACCAGCGTAATACCACTTAATTCACTGTAATACAATTCCTCCTTTTTGGTTCCAGAAGTTTTATAGCAGTTTAGTCTTTTAATGAGCTGTACTGCCAGTTCAAATTTCTTGGTAGCTATTCTTTTGTAATTTTAATATTTTCTTTATTTATTCCTAAATTATTTTATATATGATCTGTGAAGCATTTTGAGATCAGTGCAGCTGAGGAGCAATGTATAATTGTCCTGTTTCTTTTTTTACCAGCAAAAAACAGTAAGAAACACAAAATGCACATGATCGTAAATCTCCCTGTTTTCAAGATTAAAATCCTTATATGGAATATGCCAATTTCTGAAGTTTCTTGGTTCTCAGTGATGTCCACTGAAAATCTGCATAACTCTGGGCTGTAACTGATTTTTATTAGATTTCTAGTTCAGTTGTAAGTGATATGATGGAAACTGGGAAATTCTGAAACACATTTTAAAGGTAAAAAATATTGCTCAAAATATTGTGTAAAAATATAATAAGATATGTATTGTTATGTACTGTTCACTTCTGCAATTCTTCAGTTAAAAAAAAAAAGCAATAAACCAAACAACAAACAACAGAATCAAGAGATCTGTCTCCGCAGGTCTGAGACTTCACAGGAGATTCTTCTGAATACACCCTCATGGTTTGGTGCTTACTTTTATCTGAGAGTAACAACACCATAAATTCAGATCTTGGCTCTATCTCTAGTGTTATAAAACTTCAGTAAAATAAATGAAGGAAAAAAAGAAGGTATAGTATCCAAACTTGCGGCATTGTGACATAACACCAGAGTACCTTGCTGCATAGATCAACTTTAATTGTGATCTTGTGACGTTTTACAAACCGGTGCAAAACTGATCAGCATATGACACAAAACCTTTAAGGGAACTGTTCATAATTCAGAAAACAGCACTTGTAGTTCAGCTGTTTTGCCACGTTTCCTCAAAAACTAGAGGATGTCTCACTGTACGATTAATGGTGATCATTTTTTCCCCGTGGAAACAAGAAGAAAGACAGTTCTTTTAATTTAAAAGAAAAACCCTCAGTCTTTCTTTTCTTTCCAGCTGTCTTATAAACAAGCAGACGCTTCATAAGAAAAGTGGAAATTTTTCCATTGGTTCACATTTAGTTATTTTTTTCAATATCTTTGCAAATCTTTCTCGTGGTAATAATTGTTATTTACCATCTAATATGATTAAAGCATACTTAGCTTCAGTCACCTTAAGAAATTTGGATCCAGATCTGACCATTTTTTTGTGCGACGGTAAACATTAATACAATTTTTTTTTTTTTTTTGGCATGTATGTGCCTGCATAGCAAAATTATGATTCAGAAATAGAACTGTGCATTGTGCAGTAACTTCAGGAAGCTACTGCTTTGTTGTAGGATTTATTATTCCTATTTAGAATTTAAATTGAAATTGCTGATATAAAAAACATAGAATACTCTCAAGACTAGTAATTGTAAAACACAATGATCATCTGCTACTGACCTTGAAAGGACTCAGTGTTACTCAAAATACTCTGATGTGATCAGCACCTAATGATAGAAACTCTCCTGCTAAAGCATGGCTCCATATTACAGATTCTTAAAAAATGTCTGATCTGCTACTGTAGATGTGTTGTATAGGAAAATCTCAGTTATTCATTTTTGAGAATTTCATTTGCACAGTAGTAGAACTATTATCACACACAGAGGAAAAACTTAAATCCATCTGAAGTAATGCACTCACAGTTGCTTCAGCTTGCCAGTCTTTAACTGTTCCTGTTGTTCAACAGATGGATTTAATACACTTAGTTGCTTTTGTATTTCTCAGTTTCAGTGGAACAGCAAAATGTGGAAATCTAGATCTGGCTTCAGGTTTTGGAGAAGAACAAGCCTGAGGGTTATGCAGGAATTTTGATCTTAACAGCCTGATCAAGTTTTCCTTATTGTCATTTGTTTTTTCTCTTTCCTTTTTCACAGTTAATATCCTTGTCCCTAGCCTCTTTGCTCAGATAATCTCATTTGCACACTAGTAGAGCCTTGCCATACTTGTTTCTCTAATCAGCTGTTCTTCAACCCTTTGTTTTTCTCTTGGTTCTCCTTTTCTCTGTTCTTTCCCTCCTTAAATCACACAGGTCTCTCTGTTCAATGTTGCACCTTTCTATACTCACTATTTTTCCTGACACTTTTTTCTAGTTTCCTTCAACTAATGTAAACTTGAACCAACCAGTTTTGTGTTAACTGAGGTCCTAAAGGTCATCCTGTTCAGTCAGTCCATGGCCTTTCATATATGTGCTCAGTTTCACTCATGCCCAACAACAATCATTTGAGGTCCATTCTCCTAAGTGATGGCCACATAGATCCTCCTATGAGAAGGATAGATCCTATGCAACTTACCCTTGGTTTGCAATTCCTTTTCTCCCGATGTACTGAATGGGACAGGAAAATTTCATTATAGAAGAAATAAAGGATCAGTCTCTGGATGGGCATTAGTCTATGCAGATAGAATCTTTCAAGATTTAAGCTTTCAACTCATACATCCTTTTCTTGATTTTATTTTGCCTGCAGTTTTTGTCCAAGTTTACGTAAATCTTCATCCCATACCAAATTTCTGTCCCTCTTCCATACCCAATTAGGTGAGACCTAAATGTTTCCCTAAAGAAGACAGAAGCTTTTGTATAGGTAAAAGATACGTAGAGAACTTTTCTCACAACCCTTATTTTCAGATACTGATAATTAGGATGAAACAGTCCAATATGAGTGAGTCTCAAGTGGATATAGGTTAAATATGATGGTTACAGGGAAATATTCTAATACTTTTTTTGTAAAGGTTGGGCAACCTTTGGAACATCTCATACAGAGGTGTTTCAGCAGCTGCATACATAGTATATTATACTGTCCTAATATTCATATTGTCATAGAAATCAGGTATTTGGAAAATCCTTACGCTTTTCTCTTAGTAGGATTAACAAGCTGTTTATTGAACCTTTATGAATGCTACTGCAATCTAGATAATTATTATTTTAAAATTTAACTAACTGATGGCAATATTGTGTTTCACAAAAAACAGTGTTCAAAGTTCAGTAAATCTAAATAGCTGTTAACATGAAGAAATAATGTAGAACAAGTCTGGAAGATACAAACTGATCACATATTAGTTAAGACTTCAGGTCAATATTCTACATTTGTACTGATCTTTTCAGGACTTGTTAATAGTTTTTCAAGACAGGTTTTTGTCTGTCAGGTTCACAACTTGTGCTCTAAAATTCAGAAATTTGCTTTAAGTTTCTGTAACAAATTGATTCCTTTTCTTTGCTACCATTTTGAATATCACAATGAAGTGAAAACATCGTCATAGGCACCACATCTCCACACCTGTAATTCTTTGCTGCTTCAGAATATTAACGGCCTTCACATAACATATTTTCTTGGTGTGATGAATGAAATATAGTTCCAAGATATTTAATCTGAAATATAGAAGACTGCATCAGCTGTAACATTTCAAGAGAGGACAGAATGGAAGTCTCCTTCAGGGTTTTCAGTTCAATACGAAGCTTCTGAACTATCACTTAAAATATGAACACATGATAACACTGTGCATGCTAAAATCACTTGGTGTATTTTTATTGATATTTGCTTTATTTTCACCTGCAAAATCAAATTTTAACATCCATTACCTCACCTTTTTTGAATCCTGCTTGTATTCTGAAAAATTAGGTCCCTTTTATCTCAACATGTGTCTGACTTTTTTCCTTGATGAATTGCACCTGCTTTGGCTTCCTTCAAACTCATGACTGTTCAGTTATCCAATTAGTACTTCTATCTATAATATATTAGTTAAATAGTTGACTTTACTTTTGAAGAAGTGTTTGAGGCTGTCTACAATTTGTAATTTCTTGAGGAGCAAGAATCACGTCAACTGGTATTTTTGCAGAAGGGAAAATCATTAAATGTATAATTCTTCTGTGGAAATTTGCAGATATATCACCTGTTTTCAGAAAGAGAGTCCGTATTTTGATAGCTAGAAGTTTTATTGTGTTGTTTTTTTCTCTCCAGCTTGTCAATCAAATGTTCTTCTAATTATTATCTTGAGGTCATATGTGGCTAATTCTGTATTGGTGGTTGAGGTTTCCTCATGTGTGTATGAACAGTAGGATCTTTCAGTGATTATTACTTTTTATTTTGTTTCTCATTTAATCTCCTAGCATTTTGTTTTTCTGTGATGTTATGTGATGTGAATGTTAGCATAAGCAGCTAGTACATTAAAAAAATATATATTTTCAGACTTGTTTGCATTGTGTGTGCTACATATACTTTTTTTCCTGTATTTAATTATTTTTAAAATATTGATTGATAATGGGGAAAAAACAAGCAAACAAACAGAAAAAACAAACCAAGAAACAGAAAACATCAGCAGAATGGCTCCGGTCAGGTTAGATCAAGTTGGCTACACCTATCTGCCAGCTGAAAATGAGTATATAATAATAAAATAAGTTCTGCAAATCTCTACTGAAGTAGAGTAGCTATCAAAACACTTCGGTTTGGAAAGCAGAAAAGAAAATGTCAAGGAATATCAGAGGAGAGGAGTATCTCTAAAACTTCTTTATCAGTACCACAACGGAGTCAGTCTTTTCCTGTATTCCCATTCTGTCTTTACCTCTCTCTGAAGAGAGATGGGCCTGTATTTTTCTTTTCCTAAAAGAATGCTCAGGGATACAGTGATTTTGATTGTTTAGTCTGGAAATTCAGCACAAATTGTACAGAATGGGACTACGTTATCAACTGTGTTATTTTTTACTTCTCTGCAGCTCCACTTTCTCTGTGCACCCCCTAGACTTCAACTTACTGTAAATATAGGCCAACCACATTGCTGTAAGCTATTTGTGGCTGAATGGAGAACTTCCTGAATTCATTCTGTAAAACCAGTGGCAGTATACTGTGCACCTAGATAGTTTGCCAACTTAAATAGTCCAGTGAACTAGACAAAGAAATTGACACAGCTCTCTCTACACTCTAATTAGAATTGTTAGCAGATAACCTTGGTTGAAATAATGTTTAGAATAGACTGAGTTGTAATGCCATTTATTTATTTATGTTTTCTGCACAGTCACGATATAAATAGTCCATACAGAGTAGAATTGCATTAGCAGAAGAAACATCAAGACAAAAAATATTCAGCCTCATGCATTGTCTTGGACAATACTTGATGTAATTTTCATCTCCTTGCATGTGGGAGATGAAATTTAGTCTTCCATAAACTTCATGGTTTCCCTTTTACTGAGTTACTGAGTTTCATTTCATATGGGATGTAATATGATTGCTGAGCTAAGAAAAATAAAGGAATTGCAGTTCCCACTACCACAATCCTTGGTGTCCTAAAAAATACGAAGTGAAGACCAGTAGTGTCACTGCTACATATATAGCTAAAATTGGAAAAGCAACTGCAGAAATGTAGGCTACTTGCACCCATCGCCTCTGTGAGGCAGGTAGCAATGCAAATCCAGAAAACCTCAAACATAATTAGTGGGTATTCTAGGTGATGCCCTTTATTAGGCTTTTTCAGAAGTGTCCAGCTAGTAGGATCTCATTCAAGACCTGAGTTACATCTTTAACTGTGCAGAAATGTTAAGTGCATACTTTTTGTCCAGTCTGGCAGTGTTTATTAAAGATATTTGGTTTATATTTTTGCAGACTGCGAGTTATGAAATGAAGTTTTTTCTTTTTTTTTCTGTTACACCTTAATTTGCACTTAATATTTAAAAAAGGTACCTACTCGTGTTTGTGTGTGTGTGGTGGATGATAATTCAGTCACTGGCTGCTTTGAGTTAGTTCTGGGTCTTCTAAGAAAGATGTGATTGAAAGACATAGTTTAGTAATGACAGATGTGTATCTTCAAAGATTGGATTGATACAATGGCTTTTTCTATTTATTTGTATGGTCCCACTGATAATTTCTATTTAACTGCCATTTTAAAAGACTATTTGAATAGTAATTACTCCACACATTGTGAGCATGTAAATGAATGTGAGCACTTATAACTTGCAAAAATGTTTTATCTCATCCATTTTAAAGTTAATATTTTAATTCTAGTAGTGTACGTATCTTAAACAGATACGTAAGAGAGTGGGAATGTAATGGAAAAGTTAGTTGGATTTCTACCACTGTTTGCAACTAATGGTACATCTACTTAAATGCTACCCTTGTTTTATCATAGGTGAAACATCAGCGTGTCACTCAGGATGATTTCGTTACTTGCTGCTGTCATATTTTTAAATCCAGAATGTAGTGCCTAAGTGTTAGCATGCACAGAATAAATTTTCAGGCAGCTATAAACATTGCCTAATTAAGATACCTGTAGTGCTTTTCAGATGTATAATCTTGACCTTGTCATCTTTCTATCATTTATTTTTCTAGACACTATATGATTGGATTAAAGATTCCCTTTAAACTGATATCTAATAGAATATAACTGACATATAATGCAAAATGAGTGTTAAGAATTGATACACAGTCATTTAGTTGTTTATGCTGTTATTGGAACTGTTCAAGCGGTTACCATTTGTTTTGATATCAAAAACTGAAATTTTTGAGAGGATGCTATTTGACCTGTAGGTCTAGTGAACAGCTTCAGATTAGCAAATCATTAATGAATAAAACTAGTGAAACTTAGATAATAAAACAGGAGTGGAAAAAGAAGATAATATGTAACTGCAACACAGTACGCATTTTAATTTTTGAATTTGTCTGAATAAAATCACGTAACATAATATTACTTTGTTTTTAGATACTGTCAAACAGCGTAATAGCCTTAGCTTCCCAAAATAATTCATTTTCATTTGCTTTCTTCTTTTTATTTTAATATTGCTCCTAAATAAAACATTGTCAGATTTTATTTTTTTTAACCAAAGAAGGGGAAAATAAAATGCAGCCACCTCTGGGTAAATTCTTATGTGAACAACAACAACAAAGGAAGATGCTTATACTTTTATCCCTTGTGGATTTCTTTTTAATATTTCAGAGCAATGAACATATGGCTGTTACTATCAGCACTGGTGTATTTGCAGCGATGCCTATCAACATCCACCAGAGAGCAGGGCAGCTCCAAAACCCACATCTTTCATGCTGTGGAAATTGATGGAGACAGCAACACAGCCAGCTTCTTGGCCAAACAACATGGAATGCAGTTCATTTCAAAGGTCAGCGCATATTTAAACTTCCTTCATTACTCCCACCTTTATGCTTGAGATTTTCATTTTTTTAAAATCAGTTTACCTAGAGGTTCCTTTAGAGACAGAAAAATGAAAGTGCTGAATCCTATTTTCATTTGGGGATATCAAGCTTTTTATCAAATTATAGAGGTGGCGCTTCAGAATATTTCATATCTGATCAGAAGGAAAATCCAAAAATAATTTTCTCTTTATTCAGGAGTCTTTCAGGCATTGGGACTGTTTTATTTATTACTTAATATTGTGCTCCAGTCAATCATTTTGAATTCAGGCAGGAAAATGGAATTTTTATTTTTAAAAGGAAAAAAACCTGAGGAAAAATGCCATTGGAATAAAGCAGATTTTATTATTTTTTAAAAGTATAAATATGTCTTTTCTTCATACACTACCTATTTTATTTTACTTTAACTAGAGCAAATTAATATGAAGACATATTTTAAACAAAGGATCTTGTATAAAATCTTCTATTACTTAATTAAAAGCACTTTTTTTTTTTTTTCCCCACAGCATTTCTACCATATTTATCTTTGCTCTTGACATTTGTGTCCTTATAACACAATCAAGGAACAAATGCTTTTCTTTCTTTTAACTAGTACCTCAGTGCACACTTTTTCCATATATGATGTGTATGTATGTGTAAGTATGAAGTATATATTTCTATTGCATTCAGCTTCATTTTTGCTTTCCATCTGAAGTAGGTTATTCCTAAAGTGTGTTAGAGAGGAAACTCATTAATATCTCTCAGGTACAGTTACTGGTCTATAAAACTGGATGTCTATGCCAGTGGCACTGTGTTTAATTTTCTTGGTGTTTCTATTTTAGAAGCATCTTGCATCAATTAAAATAGGTCACAAATAAAATACAAAAACTTTTAATATGTTAATCTATAGCAGCCTCCATTCATTGACCTGAAAGTTCTTTGCCAATTTTAATGAAGTAAGCCTTGAAGTGCTCCTGTTGCTTTTATCTCTACTTTTCAGATGTGAAAGGCAGAGGTAGAGTAAGTAAAACAATTTGTTCAAGATCCACATAGGAAGTCTGTGGCCCAGTGAGAAATAGAAAATACATTTCTGAATTTTCAATTCTGTACTCTAGCTGTAAGAAATTATCCTAAGAGAGAAAATGTAATCAGCCTATGAAGAAGAGGCAATGCATTATATATACCTCAACAGTCATTATGGTCTACCCTATTCATGAGTATCACTGAAAGGCCCTGAGGAAAACTGCACCCAGTTTTCTCTCAGAAGAATAATGATGACAGCCTGCTTAGTGTGACTAGTATACACAGTGTATAAACGTTAAAACCACCACAAATTACTGTGATAAACATGGTAAGACAAACAAACGAGGTAACAGCGAATAAAGAAATAAATACGGAGGCACTGGACAACACATTTCTATAAAAGGTGACTTCAATTATAGGGTCACTTTGGAAGCATTTCCCCAGGCTTTGCAGAGGTATTTAGTATGAGGGGAACAGAGGATGGTTTCCCTTGCTATCCAGTCTGGACACTATTTATAGCTAGGTTGCTGGAAATAAAATTGGTAGTTTTAGGGAGCCAATTACACTGTATTTTTGTCCCGTAACATTTATTCATGAAAACATCTTTTTTTGTTACAGAGATTGTGTATAAGAAAAAGCAAAGGTGGAAAGAGAAAGGCAGGAGATTTAAGAGGGGTTTTTCCCATGTCTTGTCTGTGAATTTATAGTTTACAGCCTGTTGTATAAGCAGCAGTTACCTTTCTTACCATTCTCATTTCAAATACGAATACAAAAAAAACCAAACAACATTCTGTGGTATTTAAAGCTTAAGATCTTTAAGCCATGAGGAGCACTGGTACAGTGTTAAAGATTCAAATATGATTAATATTTTTTTTCAAACTTTTTGTTGGCTTGTAATAAGCTTACAGCATGTGCTATAAGGTAAGGCAAGATGATACTAAAATATTATTTGGAAAAATAAATCTGTAAAACTTGGTAAAACTTGTTGCTACTAAAAATCCTGCATGATAGGGGGTATGAGTAGTATTGCAGTTAGGACTTATGCTCCTATTTTAGGTTTCAGCATGAAAAAGCACTTGAAACATATACTTAAGTTCAATCCCTTTTCAGAAAAAAATCATACTAACGTGCCTAAGTTCTTTTGAAATAAATGGGATCTAAGTATATGCTTAAGTGCTTTACTGGATAAGACTGGCTATTGAATGGGACTCTTAGTGAAAAAAAAAACAGAGTTTTGTATGAGAAAAGTGACATCAAAGACCGAAAATGGTATCTTTTAAATATGTTACTGTCACCACAGGAAACAGGTTTCTGTAGAAATGGTAATTATGTGTAACTGTGACATCCTTGCTTCAGCATGTTAGTTGCAATTTATAGTTGCAGTTTAAAGGTATAACTGCCCTTTGGCATAAGCGTACATTTTTACTATGATACAGTGAATAAAGACAGTGAGTTAAGTGTGTTACTTTGGAGTGCTTCCTCTCATTAAATGCCGTTACTTATTAATATGCAGATGCTTGGCAGCACAGCAGGAAAACTGTAACTATGAAAAAGGCTACCGATTAGATATGAATCTGGAATGCACTTTTTCCATGTGTAACCCTTGAATGATATGTATAGTATGTGAAATCCAAAATGTTAAGCTCTTGACACTGATTGCCAATACTATTTTATTTCACATTCTGTACCAAAAATTTCTAAATATAAACATTTATGTTTATGAGATCGTTATAAACTTAAAGTATTGCCATGATTTGTCTAAAATTCCAAACCAGTGACAAAATTCTGGAATAAAAATACTCATTAGATACTGTGCAGATACCCTCAGCACGTAGGAGAGTCTCACCACTCTAACCTAACCAAAATATTTTGCAAAGAATAGCTTATAGGTCATAGAATTGCTTTCACTAAATGTTACAGAATACAGCAGATATTACTATTTGTATATATTAGAGATATACCTGAGAGTCAAATGAGAAAGCTGTATTTCGAGTCAGTTCAATTCCCTTATTTTTCCCTATTGTAATGTAGAATATGAGTCTTGTTTCTGTACTGCAAAAAGGATTTTTATTGTACTGCTAGGTGGCAGAAATATAGTGCCAAACACTTCAGTTTCATTCTCTTGTTTCCTTCCTCACTCTGTAAGACAGAGGTTGTGGAGAAGATACAGATTTTATTGCATTTCTCTAGTCTCAGAGGGAGGAAGGTGGTAAAGGAGTAAAACTTGAAAAGGGAGCACATGCACAGCAACTGTGGGTCATCAAGCACACTTTTTTTGGCTGCATAATGCCTCATCCTTACATCAGTGAAGTCAACCAAAAACCTCGCATTGACTTTGAAGGCAGCTTAGAAGAAGAAATGCTTCTGTGTAAATGTAACCAAGTAGCAAATACAAGTATTAATTATACTAGGTGAGACATTCATAGGAAAGCAGAGGGAAAAAATTTTGCACATTTTGCTCCTCCTAGTAGAAGACACAAAAATGTGAGGAAATGCTGGGAAAGCTATGCCTGAAAACAAGGTATGTGAATGACATTTTGACTGTAAGGTTAGTTTTGTGTTCTTTCTTTTTCTCCCTGTTTTGATTTCTTCCATCTTTTCTTTCCTTTTTGAATTCAAAGTATTTCATTATCAGTTCTAATTCTACTGTCCACAGTCTGTTTTTTTCTAATTTGCAAGCTGTATGCAGAGCAGTCATAATTTGTTTCTGAGTTTCTGATCTTACAATGTATCACTTACATACATTTGTGGTTGAAGTACACAAAACCTAAGGAATTACCTCTTGCTGGCCTGGACCCAGGCTTATTGTATTCTTTCCAAGGATATGTGTTAACTTACATCATCTCCTCAGGGAAATGGTTGCACCAGGGTAAGTTTAGTTCGGATATCGGGAAAAACTTCTTTACAGAAAGGGTTGCTAAGCACTGGAATAGGCTCCCCAGGGAGGTGGCTGAGTCACCATCCCTGGATGTGTTTAAAAACTGTTTGGATGTGGTATTCAGGGAAATGATTTAGCGGAGGGTTGTTAGAGTTAGGGTAGTATGGTCAGGTTGCTGTTGGACTCGTTGATCTCAAAGGTCTTTTCCAACCTGAGCAATTCTAAGATTCTTTGATCACCATAATTCTGTGTGCAGTTCGGGACACAATTTAGGAAGGACATAAAACTATTAGAGAGCATTCAAAGGAGGACTGAGAAGATGGGGAAGGGTCTAGAGGACAAGACATATGAGGAGTTGCTGAGGTTCCTTGGCTTGCTCAGTCCAGAGCAGAGAAGCTGAAGGGAGGCCTTATGGTGGCTGCAGATCTTCACAGGGAGCAGAGGGGCAGTGCTGAGTTCTGCTCTCTGGTGACAGAGACAGGGCCTGAGGGAACGGCATGGAGCTGTGTCAGGGTAGGATCGGGTTGTGAGTTAGGAACAGGTTCTTCACCAGAGGGTGGTGGTCATAGAACAGGTTCCCCAGGGCAGTGGTCATGGCCCGGAGCTCAAGGAGCTCAAAGAGCATCTGGACAGTGCTGTCAGACATAAGGTCTCATTTTGGATGGTGCTGTGTGGAGCCAGGATTTGGGCTTGGTGATCCTTCTGGGTCCCTTCCAGCTTGGGATATTCTGTGATTTTATGATTCTGTGAACTCATTCTATGGAGAAAAGTTTTGATAGCTCATCTTTAGTTTTTACCTTTGCTGCAAAGTAAGTTTTGTGTTGAGCATTTGTCTTCAGGGTCCTTTTTTTTTTTTTTTTCCTACCTTCTACCAGGTGAATGCTCTGATGCTTGAAAAAGGGCTTTATAAAAAGGCAGAAAATTATGAGCACTCATTAGTTATAACCAATTTATGCTAATATACTAGGAAACTAATCATTTAATCATTCTGATTGTAATGATAAGCATGATTCATGGGAGATGTAAATTGGTATAGCCTTATTTAAATCAATGAAACTATACTGACATCTGCCAGATGAGAATCAGGTCCCTTATCCTGATTTGAATAATTTAATGGTAGGCTGACCAGACCATTAGAGAATACAGTTAATGGAACAATCCTGTATTGAAAGTGGAATGGAATATGCAAGCTAGTAATCTTTTAAATCTTTTTTTTTTCAATCTTTTTTTTCCCCCTCTATTTTTTTCTTTTGAATAGACAAGCCTTAGGCAGATCAAGTTTAAGGTCTGAAGTTAGTGGTATAATGATGTATTTAGCAAACAAGCACAATGTGGAAAAAACCTTGGAAAATATTTTCATATGATACTGAAAAAAACAACCTACTTTTTCAAGATTGCTGAAAACAGATCATTTTACATCTGCAGCTGCTATTCAGCACTGTTTGTCGTTATACTTACCTACTCTGTTGTTAAAGTAGTAACTAGAGTGTAAAAGAAAAGTGGATAAAAATAGAAAATCACTGCTTCACCTAGTTCTCATTAATGAAGGATTTTTCCCCACTAAACATATACAGTGTCATTTCAAATTCTGGATGCCTGTCGTTGTAAGGAACCAGTGTAAACATGGTTACAAGTCTTTTATTTTTTTACATGGAAGTATCTTAAATAAGAGTTATGAAATTACAAACTCTCTATGGAACTACAACAAATGTTTCTTCTCATTTCATGCACCTCTGGGACTGTAGCACTGGAAAATGGATGCAAGAACCCATAAATTTGCCAGATGCTTGGTACAGGGTTCCTGGCATACATTTAATCCCTCACTATTTTTGTCCCTGAAAGGAGAAAAAAATCAAGATAAATTGAAATTTAGTTTCATTTAAAATATATTACTAAATTAATATATGCTTATCTATTTTTGCTGTGATTGCCAGTGGTGCTTAGCAAACTGATGTCAATATATTGTATGTACATATATTATATAAATGGAATGGTATGGAGTGCATGGTGAGCTAATTAATTTATTTCCATCAGTTTACTACAGAAGGTCCTCTGTACCAAATTGAATTGATTCATCAAGAAGCATTTCATTGTTTATTAGGATCTTTTTGGTGTTACAAACTTTGAGGTCAACCATATGAGCTCACAGAATTTCCTACATCTTTTAAGTTGTTTCACAAGAAGTATTTTGCACCAAGATTAGTTTGGAGGATGCACTGATAAGCAGTTTTACCTTATGCACTAATGGAATTAAAGATTCTAATTTAGACAAATTTAAGCTCTGGAATCTGCCTTTTAAGAAAGAAGCAAGCCTAGAAGGGGAAAGAATGATGCTTCATTTGGACAGTCGTTGCAATATTTATAGTACCTCGCTAAATTGTTTAACAATTATAATGCATTGTTTTTGTACACTTCATTCAAGACTGCAAAGATTCCTTACCAGTTTAACTTTTCATAAGGTTTCTGAACCTGGATCAATATCACTATCTGTAAGATGCAATTTCAACAAGTTTTACTCAGATGAATTTTCAGAGTACTATTAAAAACTATTTACAACTTGGAATTATATTTGAAGAATTGTTTCAACCTACATAGTACAGAAGTGCTTCCTGATGTTCAGATGGAACCTCCCAAGTTGCAGTTTGGACTCAGTGCCTCTTGTTCTGGCACTTGACACCACTGAAAAGAGATTGGCTCTATCGTCTTTGCACCCTCCCTACATATCTATATACACATTGATAAGACATCCCCTAAGCCTTTTCTTCTCCAAAGTGAAAAGTCCCAGTTCCCTCAGTCTTTCCTCCTAGGAGAGATGCTCCAGTCCCTTGATGATGCTCATGACCCTTCTTTGGACTATTTCCAGTATGTTCATGTCTCTCTTCTACTGGGGAGCCTAGAAGTGGACACAGCACTGCATATGGCATCACCAGAGCCTTTACTAGAATTCCCTCCCTTTTGGATTTTTGCATTTGTCACCAAAGGAAAACTTTTTTTTTTTTTTTTAATAAGTTGATATGATGAATTATACTCCGAATTTTCTAAATAGGAATCCCCTTCTCATCAAGCGTTTTTCATAGCATATCATGGTAAGTCAGAGGTTGTAGAGAACTTGAATCATCATCATGGAATCGTAAAGATTCTACCCCCTGGACCTGCTCCAAAAGCTCCATGCCTTTCCTGTGCTGGGAGCCACAGGCCTGGATGCAGTACTTTAGATGGGGCTTCGTGAGGGCAGAGTAGAGGGGACAATCACCTCCATCTTCCTGCTGGTCACTCCTGTTTTGATGCAGCCTAGAATCCTGTTGGTCTTCTGGCCTGCAAGCACACATTGCTGACTCACATGCAGCTTTTCTTCCACCAGGACACCCAAGACCTTCTCCACAGGGCTATTCTCAATGAATTCTTTTCCCAGTCTCTGCATATCTGAGATTGCCCCTACCTTACACTTTGCCTTGTTGAACCTCATTAGATTCCCATGGGCCTACTTTCCATACCTGTCCATATTGCTCTGGATGATTCCCTTCCTTCTACTGTGTCAACTCTACATCTCAGCCTGGTGTCGTCAGTAAACTTGCTGAGGGTACACTCATCTGCGTCATCAGTAAAGATACTGGAAAGCACATGTCTCAAGACAGACTCCTGGATGACACCACTCATAACTGACTACTACCTGGATACAGATCCACTGATCTTCTGGCTGTGACCGTCCAACCAATTATTTATCCACCAAATAATCCAGCTTTCAAATCCATGTATCTCCAATGTAGAGATAAGGATATGATGTGGAACCATGTCAAAGACCTTGCGCAAGTCCATATAGACAACATCAGTTGCCCTGTGTCCACCGATTTCATCACTCCATTGTAGAAGGCCACCAGACTAGTCCTTGGTGAAGGCCACCTGATCTGCCCTTGGTGAAGCCACACAGGCTGCCTTGGATCACCTTCTCATCTCACATTTGCCTTAACATTTCTTCCAGGAGGATCCATTCCATTTTCTTCCCAGGCACAGAGTTGAGGCTCAGCGGCATGTGGTTCCCCAGGTTTTCCTTTCTCTATTTCTTGAAAATGAAGAATTTTTCCAGTCACTGGGAATTTTGCCTCACAATCACGAGTTTTCAAAAATGATGGAGAATGGCTTGCCAAATACATCAGCCAATTCTTTCTGGACCCCTGTGTCTCACTCCAATTTATAGGAGGGAGAGGAAGTTCTTTGATATATGTATACCCCATGTGAGATTACAAAACAACGGTTCAAATGTTGTCCCAACCAGTTTATTACAAATCTTAATCAATCAGGGAGATGGGGAAGGGGAGGCCAGTGACTATTTCGAATTTAGGATGGTGCGTAAGGGCAGGCAGGCAGTAGGAAAATGGGAAAGAAGCAATAATTCTGTAAAGCGGGGATAGTCAGCACTAAGATCCAGCAGCGTCCCGTTCAGATGGTCGGAAACAAAAGCAAAGGGGAGAGCAGCAGCAGAGTGGCTGGCCTTAGGCAGCAAGCAGGTACAGACATAGCCCCAGGAGGAAGAGGAAAGTAGCAGGACCAGGAGAGACCATCAGCAAGCATGCATCATGTCATGAGACATCTGATGTCAAACACCTACCTCCCTCTACCAACCCTCTTGGTTGTTGGTCCCTTTTTTTTCCTTCTTCTTCTGCAACGTGGTTTTCCTCGGTGCTTGGGTAAGAGTTGTGCAGTCATGCAGGAGATGGCAATCTCCCTCAGGATACACAGAAGACTGCTTTCTGACCAGTAAGCTGCTTATCTCTCTCTCTCTCTTGTTACCCTGACCTGCAAATCTTTAGCCAAAAGATTTCACCTACTTTGACTAGGACTTGCCGGGACTTGTCCATTTGTGTCCTTTAGGCAAAGGATTTCTCAACCCTTGACCAGGACTTGACCATCAGTGTTCCACAGCAAGCTTTGAGACAAAGGTGCAAAAGAATAATCTTTTACACTCTGGGACGGATGTTGTCTGTCCCCATAGACTTGTACACATTCAGCCTCATGGGGCAGTCTTGGACATGCTCTGTTCTTATTGTAGGAGAGATTTTGCAACCTCGACTCTTGCCTAGACGTTCAGGGATGTGAGAGATGTGGGAAACCTGCCTGGCAGTGAAGACTCGGGCAAAGAACTTGTTGAGTAGCTTGGCCTTCTCTGTGTCTACTGAAGCCAGTTCTCCATTCTCACTTGTCAGAGGGTGTACTTTCTCCTTTGCCTGTCTTTTCTGACCTATGTATCGACATTATACCTTCCTGTTATATTTCACATCTCTTGCCAAGTTCAGTTCTATCTGTGCCTTGGCTTTTCCCATCTCTACACGTCTGAACAGCATCTCTATATTCTTTGCAGGCCACCCATTTCTGCTTTGTCAGCCTATAGTTTTCCTTCTTTTCCCTCAGTTTGTCCTTGCTCAGCCATGCTAGTTTCTTGCAGGATAAGGAAAGGACATTTTCCCAAGGGATCCCATCCAGTTGTTCCTTAAACACCCTGAATTTCACTCTCCTGAAGTTCAGGGTCCCGACTCAGCTCTTTGCCAAGCCCATATTCATTGAGATCATGAATTTGACCAAGGCCTGGTCACTACAGACTGGACTCTTTCCAATCTTAACCTCTTTAATGATTTCCTCTGCATTGGTGAGCACCAGGTCCAGCAACATTTCACCTGTGGTTGGTCTGTATAATACCAAGTATCATTATCATAAATATGGTTGTTTCAAGAGTTTTCTTCCTTATACAAACTAACAACTAGGATTCTCCAACATCCTCAAGCCAGAGAAGAGATGGTTATGACATATACCCTTAAAGTGAGGGTACATGGGATATACTTTTTTTCTCATGGGCATAAAAGCAAGAACTCCTGTGCAACTGATGACTTAGTGCTATTCACTTAGTGTTGTGAATGGCAAATCTGGCCCCAGGGTTCTGTCTTTAGCAATGTAGAAAGTAAATTACTGAGCCAAGACACTTGAACACACTGGTTTACATATACTTAAATCTTCCTGGACAGTCTCAAATGGTTTCAGTATCACCTGAGAAAGCCGCTTCATATTCAGGATCAAAACCATATGTCTTTATTGTTGTATGTTAGCATCTTCAAAGACTTATCTATTTCCCAGTGTGAGATGCGTATTTCTAATCAGCATGTCTGAGTGTGTGTATTACAGCATCCACACACACATAAGCAAACAAGCACCTGTATACACTTGCACTTCTTTTAGGGGCTAGCACAGCTTCGTATGCCCTCTCTACATGTGATTAAATATTAATTAGGCTTCTAATATAAGCAAGTGAGTTCACAGGCCCGAGTACCACATAAATAATGCATGAGGTACCCGAAGGCTCAGCCTGAGAAGCTGATTGGCCACCTTGGATTTGTATAATTATGAAGTTTCATTATTAACAGTGGAAGCAGTGGAGAGATTTGCCTAGCTTGAGGGACTTTGAAAGCATAAGCTGTCTCATTAGGGAAAAAGGGAATAAGGCATAATATGCAAACTTGTTAGAAAAAAAAAAGGAATAAAAATTAAGCATAGCTCTTTAACAGGAGTATTTTATATGTATACATAAACATTTCCAATTGTATAAAAAGACAGAAATTCAAATAAGTAAGTGAGATCTATACTATAGCTATATTTCACAGTTTTGTTTGTAAGAGGTCTTGCTTAAAAGCATTTGTTCTTGGTAGAAAACAATCTTTAATATTTTACAGAAAAATCCACAGGTAGCTTAATGGGTTCTGTAAAGTGAGAATTATGGAAGGTGCAAGAGAATGAACACAGTCCAGGGTTCTTGCAAGAATGTGTGTTGTGCATGCAATTAAATCTCAAGGTCAAACAATTTACAGACAATTACTTTTCTAACATCTCCAGAAATGCCTGCTTACACGTCTTTAATTTTAAATGATACTGATATTCCAATTCTCCCCAAAGGTTAATGCTGACTAAATCCAGCTGTGACCTGACACGATGCGACAGCACAGTGCCTAATTATCCTCTGGATAGTCATTTACTTTAAACCATTAAAGAAATAGGCTGAGAGGAAGATTTAGGACCCAGAAAAAATGTTAGCCTGACTTCTTTCTTCTTGAGGATGGGATGGGCTGAAAAATAAAAATAAAATCTTGCTAAATGTTAGCCATTTGCTTTGATGGCAGAAAATTGTTCATCCCACTCTGTTTTTTTTACAGGTTAAATTGCTAACTAGTTCATTTTATCCATTGCCTATGGCTGGCGCTAAATGTCAGTGACAAATTTTGTACTTGTCTTGAAGAATGAATTAAGTTATGCACAAAAGCTATAGTGCTCTTTTTGAGATGAGTGAATTGCAGAGGGAAAAAAAGTTGCTCGTTTGAAAAAGGATTATTTCGATTAAAGGCCTTTTCTATTGTAGTGGAAGACAGGTAGTGGTTTAAGATAATTCCGACAGTTACCTCCCACAGAGGCTGCAGTCCTTTACTAGAAATTTCTTTAAGAGCACTTGTGTCAGATTATATACTATGATTATTATCATAAGACCATTTGTGACAGTAAAGGAGGGGGAGCAATTACAGAAAATGGCAACTATTATTCATTAACTAAGGAAAAACCCATCTTTCTTCAGTGAGGTCAGCATTCCATCACCATCACACAAACTCTTCAATGGTTTGCAATTAAAAAACACAACACAATGCAAGTATATTCTCTGCCAATTGTTGGTAAGAAGGAACACTCCGTTCAGCAATTTATACTGAGAAAACCAGGCACAGACTTCACAATCCATCTGGTTTTTAGTTATCTAATGGGGCTCTGGTACCACCCCATCATCTCTCAGTGAATAAAGTATATAAGAATGATTGCTATCATCATAGTGTTTAAAACTGTAAACTGGTTTACCGTCCATAGGCTAAGCCTAAGGGAGCTCCACATGTACATATTTTATATGGTTTTATTTTCATAGGCACCGTGTCAGTTTATCAAAAATCCAAGGACAGCTTAAAGTTAAAACTAGCCTTTACAGCTGCATCTGTTACAAGGGACTTCCTTACAGAGTCAACACCTCCCATCTCAGCGGAATGGCATAACTGACACTCTCTTGCACTTACAGTGACAGATCTGCTCTAGATATAATTATTACTACAGGGCAAGAATTATTTTTAATTTATTATTTGTATTATAGTAGTGCTTGGTATTTTGAACTGTAAGGAGGGTACGATTGTGCTGCACACTGTACAAAAACACAGATTTGAAAGAAATGTTGTTTTTAGTGGCACCCACAGGCTTTGGCAGATACTTTTCTCCTCTCACTGTGTGCATAAATATTTTCACTGATACCAGCTGTAGAGAGTGATATGGTAAATGCTAATCTCAGTACAGTCATAGCAGTCACAAATGGAAGACATATCTGTAATTTCAAATTGAAGTGAAAAGTCTTGTGATAATGCACTACTGGCCTAAACTACTGAAAGATTCCCTCTTCTCTTCACACTCAGACAAGGGGATAAATTTTCCTCCCCAAGGGAAAGAAAAATACAGATTATTGTTTTTCTGGTGAAAACACTACAGTTCCTGAAAAACAGTCTGTCACTAGGCTGGGATAATTCTCACCTAACTGTGGACATAAAAAACAGAAGTGTCTCACTCTGACCTTGTCACCTTCATTCTTCTCACTAGAGTGCAAGAGAAACGGGTGTAGAATCATAGAATCATCTAGGTTAGAAAAAACCTTCAAGATCACCAAGTCCAGTTGTCATTCTGACCTACCAAATCCCATCACAAAAGGATGTCCCTAAAGTTCCATGTCCTTATCTCTTAAATACCTCCAGGGATGGGAATGCCACCACTGCCCTGTTCCAATACTTGACCACTCTCTCCACAAAAAAATTCTTCTTGATACCCAATTTAAACCTCCTCTGGTTCAACTTGAGACTGTATCCTTGTGTCCTATCACTTGTCACCTGAGAAGAGCAACCTTGCAATAGCTTCCTTTCAGATGGTTATAGAGAGCAATGAGGTGTCCCCGTGCCTTCCTCTTCTCCAGATTAAACAACCCCTCAACTGACTCCCTCAACTGCTCCTCATAAGTCTTGTTTTCTAGTCCTTTCACCAGCTTCATTGCTCTTTTCTGTATATGCTCAAGCAACTCAATATCCTTCTAGTCAGGGGCCCAAAACTGAATGCAGTACACAGTTTCACCAGTGCCATGAAGAAGGGGACAATCACTTCCCTGGTTCTGCTGTCCATACTGCTGTTCATGATGCATGCCAGGATGCTGTCAGCTGTCTTGGTCACCTGGGCATGCTGCTGGCTCATGTGGAGTTGACTGCTGACCAGCACTCCCAGGCCTTCTGCTGGACAGCTTTCCAGCTACTCTTCCCTCAGGCTGTATCTCTGCATCAGGTTGCTATGACTCACATAACCTAGCATCATCTATGAATTTACTAAGGATGCACTCAGTCTCCTCATCAAGATTGTTGATAAAAATATTAAACACAATTGGCCCCAGTACTGAGCCCTTATGATCACCACTGGTGACTGGCAACTAACTGGACTGAACTCCACTCTTTGAGCTTAGCCATCCAGCTAGTCCTTCACCCTGCAAACTACACATCTGTCCAAGCCACGAACAGTCAATTTCTCTAGAAGAACATTGTGATGAAGTGTCAAATGCTTTACTAGAGGCTAGGTGAACAACATCCATAGCCCTTACTTACTAAATGGGTCATCTTGTAGAACGAGATTGGGTTAGTCAAGCAGGACCTATCGTTCATAACCTACGCTGGCCGTCTCCAGTCAGTCAGTTGTCTTGTATGTGCCCTGTGGTAGCATTCAAGATGATCTGCTCCAAAACCTTTCCTGCTACAGAGGGCAGACTTACAGGTCTGTAATTCCCTGGATCCTCCTTTCTGCCTTTCTTGTAGGTGGAAGTCACATTTGCTAGCCTATGACCAGATATATTCTACATCATTTCAGGTACCAATTATGATGAGACATATTGTTCTGTAAAGGTGTTGGTTCTAAAGAGCTTAAACTTCATCTCAGCTTTAGATACCCACATTAGGTACATGCACTGTACCAGTTACAATTTTCCTTTCCCTTAACTCTTTGTTTCTAGCTTGCCTGATTACACTTGAAGAATTCATTTACGCTTCCATACATGTAAAAAGGTCCTTCAAAGTTTTTATGGAGTATATTTCAAGCTGTCTCAGTTATATTTTTTTTCCATTTGTAAATACTTACACTTTTGACCTTCCTTGTGATAAACTAGTTGGAGCACCTTCAGTCCCATATTTTTGGCTTTTTTTTTAACCTTGGATCACTTACGTGGCTCTGTTCTGAGTTTTCTCTTCACACATTCTTTGCAGTGTGAATAAGTGTTACAAGAGTGGTCTCACCAAAATGTTACATAGAGAAAGACTGTTCTTTGCTTCTGTTCCTTGGTAAATGAGATTTTTTTTTTAACTGTTGCTGCTACAACACTGTATGAAGAAATTGTACAGAGATAGATATTTATAATTTCCTGTGATATTATTTTTTGAAGAAAAATCTTTGTTCTTCACTCCGTTATCTATATCCTTGTATTAAACTGTATAAACAATCACATTTAAATATGCATATTTTGCCAATAGTGCTAAGTGATCATTTGCAACAGTTGCACTCTTTGCTTATTATTTGATGACATGAAATACCTGAAATAAAAAACTACTGCATTTTGAAAATTATATTTGAGTTAAATTTACTGCATTTTAGGTATCCAAAGTGACTAAAAGTGACTTACTGAATTTAAACATTTTATCTAAGCCACATAGACAGGTAATGGAGAGAATAAGAGTCATCCTCAGAAGACAATCCATGTCACTGACTCCAACAGAAAAGCAGATCAAAATTTAAATAAAGCAAACAAATGACAAAGAAAAAGGGGCAACCCAACCCAAATTTAACTTTGCACATGTAAATTCTCCAGAAAAATAGAGGAGAAAACAACTCATTTGTAATAGATCATGGTCATATTCTACAGACAGCACAAAAATTCTAGAATTCTTCAGACACCAGCATATTTCTCTCCACTGACTACTCTAGGTCTTGGAAACAGCTTATCCTGAATATTTAATTTTTGGATGGATAAAATTACAGGGGATGAAGATCAACCAATGCATTCTATTTGAAAACGTATTTTTAACTTTCCTGTTTTATTTATTTGGGAGCCAGGAGAGCACTATTTAAGAAAATATAATGGTCAAATGCGTTAAATATTATGTTCAGTTCTATCGGGTAAGAGAAGCTTTTTATTTCCATTTTTATTTCTAAAACAAAAGCCTGAAATCCTATTTTTTTAATGATGGCCTTTTCTCACATCTTAATTATTGGATAGTCCCTTGGTAAATTCAGTCTTTTACTAAAAGTTGTAATCATGTCCAGCAGAAACAGAACTTTCTGCTTATTATAAATCCCAAGGCAAATACATACTGTCATATAGTTTCTGATCCAGAGATCTTGTCTTTTCGAAAGCACTTGAAATGCAAAAATACATACTTGTCAAGAAAATACTTCATTACTATTAAAACCTTAAGAACTGTTTTACACTAATGTTACTTCATGAAACAAGGAACTTGCAAACGGATGACGGATGTGAATACGCAAAACTGTGCCTCAGAATAATTGAAATATATCTGATGGATAAATTTCAACGATTTTTTGTAAATACAAATGGAATGCATAAGTGTGCTTAGCACTACGAAGTAGAGAGCTTACCCCCTTTTGTTTTTGAAGCTAAATTCATAAACACAAAAGTTCTGCTTTCACTAACTCTATTTAGTAACTTCTTAACTTTTGCATCAAAATGAGGGGGACAATATCAAGATGCAAACAGGATGTAAATCTGTTTATCTTGGATAAAATTTAACAACAAATTAGGTGGTTACCATACCAAAAAATATTGAGACAAAGCAAAAAAACTCCCAACCAACCAACCAAAAAAAAAAACCAAAAAACAAAAAACCACAAAAAAAACAAAACCAAAAAGGAAAAGAATTCAAACTAATCAAGAACTGTTAAAAAAATCAAGTTAAACTGAATAAACTGGTATATTAGAAATAATACCTGCCATATGCTTTGTTGTGGTTAGACCATAGTAGTGACCTCAGATTTCCAATTTTAAAATTGAACTTATTTGAGCTTAGTTGTTTTTAATCTTTTTCCTGAGGTACCACCCTTCACCTGTTGAATCAAAAGTACAGATGTGTGGTAACTTACAGTATCATAATTTTTTCTTCCTCTTATACTGGGAACATATTTCTTCTCACTAATGAATTAATGGTATATCTAGGCAGAAGGAAGTGCAAAAAGCAAAAATATCCCTTTGGTTACAGAAGGGGAAGAATGTCCTCGCTGCAAGTTCAGGTCCTGCTGGCTTGTGGTGAGGACGCATCTAATGCTACAAGGCAGTCTACTGTGTGAACAGGAAGCACAGGCTTTCTCATGTTTGGCTGAACATGCCAAAGAGGCACATTTGTGGCAACATTTTTGCTTGCTTAAAAATTATTGCAGGAAAGAGAAGGAATGCTGTGGTATTTGCCAATCTACTTGCTGCTGATAGTAAGGTACTAGAAATTGTATGGTGTACAACTACGGTGAGAATAAAACTGATCAGTGAAATTGTTGGACTAATGATCAGTGACATGAAAAAGACAGTAAGAACCTTCAACACTGGTCCCTCTATGTTGCTTTCTCAAATACAGATCTGAACACAAAATGTTCTATTTTAAGTTAATAAATTCTTGTTGATGTTTCTATAAAACAAAGAATTCAAATTGCAGGTTTCTTTTTAAAGAGTCACAGTTACTAGATATTGTGACAGATCTTGTGAGGTTTTCTTTTGCTTGTTTGTTTTTTGGGGGTTTTTATTTTTATTTTTTGGCTCATAAATGGAAGAGATTTCACTTGAAAATCCCTAGGAAATGCCAAAAGTCTTGTCTAGTCTCATCTTTTTCTGAGAGTCTTTCTAAAACACACTTATTGTCAAAGGACAACAAGGTTCTTTGGCTTCTAAATGATAAAAAGGCAGAAGACCACAACTAAGGCTGATGAATTTTGTTATACCTAAACACACTAGCATAATTAAGCCTGAGAGGAATGCAAGCATTCTAAGCAAAAGAGAAAGGAAAAGCCATTTGCTGTGTAGACAAGGCACAGTATCATGAACAATGAATTGTATCTACTGATGAACCTCTTTGAGGAAGGTGCTGAGCTCTCGTGTTCTCAGTCATAACATAAGATGTCTCCCAGTCTAAGCAACACTCCTAAACAACCAGTGACAGCTACCCAGAGCTTGAACTGGGGAGCTATTCTTCTTGGGCTGTGACTTTCCATTGTCTGAATGAGTGGCTGATACCAGAGTGTCAGGTGCTTCTAGAAGGCTACCAGTCCATGATTAGCCATATTTGTTCTGTAAAATTTGTTATACAGCAGTTGTCTGATGAATTTTCTACCCATTTTCCAGAGGAAGACATTGTCTAGACTGCTTCTGAGTTTCTGAGTGGGCCAACACAGCTCTGAATTGGAGGTGTATAGTTCATTGATATCGTTACAGCCCACCATGAACAAATCACATATTTCTTTGTATAAGCCAGCTATGCAAGCATGTTACAGAAGCATTCTGTTGTTTTATTGTCCCATGTCATTCATATCTGATCCATACACAAAAAGGACTGTGTTGCCACACTTATCTTAGCCTTTTCTTAAGTGATGCCTTCAGTCATTTTTGACCCTCTTTTTCCATATATATATATATATGTTCTCTACTTTCTGAACACTTTTTCTGAGTTGGTTTTTTTTTTTTTGTAAGCCCACTTGCCCCTCAGAGCCCATTTGAATAAGCTGCATTTTCTCTTTCCTGGGTCTTCTAAGAAAACTTAACCCCTGCTTAGCATCTCCTTAATTCATGACCAGTTCAAAAAATACCTTGACTTGCACCCAGTTCCAAAATAATATGGCAAAGCCTATAGTCATCATTAGACTACATCTTTATCATTGGTTCTGTGACGTAAGAATCTATGATTGTGGATGTGGTCTTTTACAAGAGAGAAAATTCATTGTTATTTGTAATAAAAATTTAAACTGAATACTAGTTTTAATTTTTTGTTACATAAATTGGCATATTTCAGATGTATGCCTGGGATGGGGTGAGGGAGGGGGTGAGTAACAAATTTATTTTGAGCTTCTTGGGTTGCTCCTACTTGAAGGATGATGAACAGGGAGTCATCATTGCCTTTTCTAGTTTGTTTGCCTGTTTACTTCAAATTCAGTGCAGCCAGGAAAGGACACATTTAGATGTGCTTGGCAGATTCCTAAGGGTAACAGAAGCAGTACACCTTCAAGAACAAAGTCACATTAGTTTAAATTCGCTTTTTTAAATATTGTCTTGGCATGTGAAATGTTCTGAAGCTAAAGGCGTTGCATAAATAGAAACCATATTATGCTGTGGTATTTATCAAATGCTCCACATCTACTGCACCACCCCCATAAATCCACCAAAGCTTTTATTATTCAAGGGTGGGAAGGTAGGCAGAATGGAGTGAAGGCTACAGAATGATTTAACACTGTGGGAACTTAATCAATAAGACTGTTGCAGAGAACTCCCAGGAAAGAGTGTTGTTTTCCATCCAGATGATAATGAGGCAGACAAGCAGCAACCTCTAGAGGAGGAATGCTGGAGCAGTGATTCTGTGGTACAGCTTTGCTAGTTGCTAATTAATAGTCTGAGGCCAAGGGGATACCTTTTTGCTCCTT
The DNA here is from genome assembly GCF_019238085.1 of Lagopus leucura. Lineage (NCBI taxonomy): Eukaryota > Metazoa > Chordata > Aves > Galliformes > Phasianidae > Lagopus > Lagopus leucura. The sequence goes on from NW_024962252.1 coordinate 31,808,129, forward strand.
TGCTACTTGTAATTTCTCTGTGGCTTGTCCCACATGCTGCTTTTGCTATTGTATCCTCTGTGATATGAGTGAGATCCTGGAATTTTATCCAAATTTAAAAAGAGCACTGGAAATTCATGTTAACTTATTCCACTTCCTTTGTTCTTGGCATTAATAATATGTTTATACCTTATATAAACTCTTAATCCTTCCCAGCCTATATTAAGAGTGGGTAGTGGGCTGTAGTACTTAACAGTGCTATGAAAGAAAAGATATTCTTTAGTGTATTACAAACATATTATCTTCATGAAATCTCTTATTTCCTTTGCTTTACATTCCAGTTTCAGACAGCTGAAATTTTTTGTGTTTGACATCTGTGGTCTGACTTAACATCCTCCAGAATCAAGTTGGATAATGGCATAAACATGACTAATAATTGTGATGTGCAAATTTAGATAATTATGAGTGGTGTTAGCTTGAAGAATTTAAGAATTTTTGTTACATGATAATTAAGTTCAGTATTGATTTCTTTCTCATCTTTTTCTATAGTCCAAAACAGAACAGGGATCCACTTCAAGAAGGCTAAAACTCAGGCTGAGGTATGCAATTATACAAGGGTTGCTCCTATTTTAATGTGTTGGCCCACAGCATCTGAGGTGAATGTTGGTGGTATGGCAGTAGACGCAGAACCCTCATGCCAATATTCCATTACCTTTTTTTTGCCATGTGACAGATGGCAGCAGAGGGGCGCTCTGACAAAATGGTATCAGACATGGAAGTGTGTATAAAGTGAAGAGGTGCAATTGAACTTCCCCACGTGGAACAACCCGCATCCATTGACATTCACTGATGCATGCTGAACGTTTATGGAGACCAAACAGTAGATGTGAGCAGAGTGAGATGGTGGGTAATGCATTTCAGCAGCACTCCGATTGGTCAGGAGTCACCTGGTGCAGATTATTACCCGCATGATACGCAAGCTCTTGTTCATTGCTGGCAAAAATGCATAGCTAATGGTGGCGACTATGTTGAAAAAGGTGCTTTGTAACTGAGAATTTGCTCTATCAAATGGTGTTATTGAGCTCTTTATATCTGTTCTAGCTTCCATGGAAATAAATAGGAGACACTACTCTCAAAGTGATCTACACACCTATATCTTTGCAAGACATATTCTCATAGACCTTTTGTTCTTTCAGACTTCAATGTAATGATGTGCAGAAAAAGTATATGAACAAGAAAGTATTAACTGCATTGGCAGGGAAATCTTGGCAAGGAATTCAAATAGTGAAGTCAGTGATGGGCATAAAGGAATCTACACGTGTATTGAATTTAGATTCTCAAAGCTCATTCCATGGGAGCACCCAAAAGCAAACCATAGGTAGGAAAGGATTTGTGCATTGTTAAACCAGAACATAGGTAAAAAACTACTACATTCGTGTGAAACTTCTCTCTAACACTGTGAAAATAAGCTGTAGTTAGCAGCAGTCCCTACGTATTTTCCAGTCTAGTGATCTCACTTCAACTTCACCTCACTTCCATGTAATAATTTACTTAAAGATTCTTGAAATGTTTTCTGAATATGCTTTCCTAAAACACACTTGTCATAATTTACCAATGCTAAGAATGGAGCATCCTAATAAAATTCTCTGTATGGCTGACATGTAGTTGCTTCTGTTGCACTTAGTTTTGCTTTAGATCATCTTTTTTTCATAATTATTTTATTTTCCTGACTCTCTACTGTCTCATCATCTTTTTAATCCCTTCACTACTTTTGTAGTCACTCAAGACACAAGTACAATGGTAGAGAAAGCCATGGAGCAAGTATATCTGCATGCCAGTGTTTTTCCCAGTTTCACAACAAAAGGCTCTTGAGACTGTGAATGCTCATTTAATTCTTGCTGATCTGAGAGGACTGTACTATCTTTGATAATTCACCACAGCAGATCAAGCTTTACGTGGAAAATACCATATTAGCTAGAACTTTAAAGTATTAAACATTTTGAAAGGATGTATTTAAGTGTTTCAGAGGTAATGCAGGTAATTTTTTTGCATTGAATTTTAAAAAAATTATAATCACTTCATCTACCAATGAGTGAAGTGAATTGCAGGCTGTGCATTTGGATGAATTCAAAAATATTTCTGCTTCACCTAGAAATTCAACTGATGTATTCGAAGTTGACTGGAAAACTTGATTTGGATACATAGTTCCTATGGAAATTAGGCATGTATTCCTCAGAGCAACTTTCAGAATTTGAACCTAACCATTGCATGTTCATAGCGTAATTTGCAGTTCATAACCCTGGCATAATAAATATGCAGCTGGTATTTAGAGCATACTGACTAAAGCCTACATATTTGGTTTATGTGGTAACATTTCTGTAGCGGGGGCTGCAGGGCTGGGCTCAGTGAGCAGCGCTGCCCATGTGAGAGCAGAGCCAGCTCCAGCTGCTCCGGAGGGATCGCCGCTGCCAGAGCTGAGCGGTGAGCGACGCCGGGTGCGCTCTGCGAGAGCGGACGGAAGGAAGGGACGAACCGCCGTGCGGCAGCAGCCAGGAGAGGGGAGCCGACATGGGAGAGAACGGCCCCGCGGGAGCCGAGTTCGGCGCGGGAGGAGCTCCGGGCACGCGGCAGCGGCTCCCTGCGGCCCGGGAGAGGCCCACGGAGGAGCGGGCCGTTCCCTTCGCAGCGCACGCGGTGGGGCGGGAGGGCCGGGGGAGCTGCGGCCGTGGGGACCCGAGTGGAGCGGTGCCCGGCGCTACGGAGCCGTGTTGGGGCGGTGCTGGGAGAGCTGCAGCGTGTGGGAAGGCCACGTGGGGTTAGTTGGGAAGGATGTTGTGAGAGGGACCCGTGTGGAGGAGGGGCAGAGTGACTGCGGAGGAGCTGCAGGGGCGAAGCGTTACAGACAGTGGAGCCTCCATTCTCTGTTCTCCTCTTGGAGGAGAAGGTAGAAGAGGGTGGGTGAGGAGGGAGCTGTTTCTACTTTGCAGTTCATTCTCACTTCTCTATCCTGTTAATTGTTGGCAATAAATTATCTTCATTTCCCTTAGGCCAAGTCTTTTTTGCCCGTGACAGTAATTGGTGAGCGATCTGCCCGGCCATATCTCAACCCACAAGCTTTTTTTAAATCGTATTTCCTTATGTCCTTTTGAAGGAGGCGGAGAGCAGGGTGGTGGAGCTTAGCTACCTACTGGAATGAAACCACCACACTATGGCATTAGTAGCCTTGTTTCCTTGGCTTTCTCTTTGAGTTGGTTTTGTGCTTTCAGAGTAAACCATTCGGGCAGAGTTCTTCAGGTTAGTGTCTGGGGTAGTACCTAGTACTTTTATTTCCCATTGCAGAGCAGTCATTGTAAATGATCAGTACATTAAAACTAATAACTGATTTAATTATTTAAGTGTATGTCATCTAGTTTCTTCAGTGCCCACAGTCATCAGCGATTCATGCTGCCAAAAGGTTCAATATTATGTTCACATGGGAGTATTTGACAAAATAGGAGATAACTGGCAGAAAATATCAGTACATTTTATTTATCCGTATACTGAAAACTGTAGCACAAATGCAGATTTAACTAGGATTTTCGCACAGTTCTCTTACAATTACCAGAAATCACAGATACCAGATCAGGAGTCAATTCTGATAGGCACCATAGTGCGTGCTGGAGTGCGCATGCACATTCTCATACACATGCGCTTTAATTACAGTCCTCATCTTCAACAGATACTCATATGCAGCTCATGATTCACAATTATTTTGTTTGTGAGCCATTTGTATTTTCATTTTCTTTGGTGTTTTGACAGGATGTAATTATTTCTGAAACATATAATAGGATCAAAGCGTATTGCATTATTAAAGAAATTATTGCATTATATCAGTGCGATTCTGACTGCATGAAAACGTTAATCCAGTTTTGTATTTTTTCAAATGAGTTTTTTCTCATGAAAATTTTGTGAAATTAATTGTTTGCTTTCTCCCAACCTTCAAGGGGTCTACAGCTTCAGAAGATATCAGATAAAGGATGATGACGTGTAATGAGAGCAAGATTTAGCTATTAGACTTCCTTGACTCACTTTAAATATTGATTAGAGAAACACTTCTGGGCAAATATTTATATTGAGTAATAATATAATTCAGTGATCCTTTTTTCTTTTTCTTTTTTTTTGACTTTATGAATATCATTATGTCTTCAGTAATGTAACCTAGAAAAATGCATTGTTAGCCATGTTTTATATGAAAAAGTCCAAGATAGCTAAAGAAAATAAATTTTTTCAACAAACGTCATCAGTTAATAAAATGCAAAGATGCTTTCTGATGCAAAGCCTGTATCTGGCCTTTCTCAGGTTTTAGGGCTGTTGTACTTGGGATATTGGCTTTAAGCCATTTCTAATATAATACTAATGTTGTGACAGATACTAATGAAACCATGCTGTTTCTAGATAGAGCTGGTATTGAATACGTATATAGGCAGAAGAGGTAATTTCCTTATTCGCTTTTGTAATGAGCTTAAGGAAAATAGAACAACGTACCTGAATTTGTGAATAACTCCTAGATTTGATTGTTTTTTTTCAAGGAGGAAAAAATTATTTGCATGGTTTTCTTTACTGCGTTTATAACTGTAATAGCTGAATTTACTTGTGTAACTGAGTGGTATTGCCTTTGTAGAGAAAAAATGTATGTTAAGAATCTCAAAAAACTTTAATAATTTAAGCAACATCAGCGTATCTTTTCTTTTTAAATTCCTTCCTAGCTTTCACTCAGTCTTATGGTGAGGAATTGTGACCAAATGTGTGCATTATACATAGTATTTGCATATCATAGAATCATTAAGGTTGGAAAAGATTTCTAAGATTATCTAGTCCTACTGTCCACCTATCACTAATACTGCCCGTTAAACCATGTCCATAAGTACTACATCTGTATGCTTCATGAAGGAAAGCAGTGGAGGGACTTTTTACAAGGGTGTGTAGAGACAGGATGAGGGGAAATGGCTTTAAACTGGAAGAGGGTAGATTTAGACTAGAATTCAGGAGGAAGTTTTTTACTGTGAGGGTGATGAGACACTGGAACAGGTTGCCCAGAGGGGTTATGAATGCCTCCTCCCTAGAAGCAATCAAGGCCAGGCTGAATGGAGCTTTGAGCAGACTGGTCTAATGGGAGGTGTCCCTGCCTATAGCAGGGGGGTTGGAACTACATGATCTTAAAGGTCACTTCCAACCCAAACCATTCTAGGATTCTGTGATTTTAACTGATGTATAATATTGAGATTTCTTCATCTTAAGGCTTATTTTTACATTAGTGCTGAAGTATTCAGTTTCCTATTGCTCTAGCTCATATCATTTTCTACAAGGTAAGAAGTAATGTAACTTTTTCTCTAAGACCCAGTCATTGAAAACAAGAGGAATGTGTATTCCTCTAATTAAGAATCTGGACTAAAACCCATATAGTGGTTTAAAACAGAAAGTAATGGTCTAAATATTCTACAATTAAAAACTCTAATATCAAGCCTAAATTTAAAAATCCTGAATTGTTAAACTAGGTGAATATGTGCTTTGTTTGTTTGTTTGTCTTTTAATCTCAAATGCAGTAGAAACAGATTCTTAGTACTACTTTGGAAAAGTACCACTAACTTTTACTTAGCACTAATTTGTGCTGAAATATTTCAGCTAGAACTGAAGTAATATTCTAGGACAGAACATCTGTACATCTTGCTTTTGTCAGCAAATTATCTGACCTTAGGAATTTAGTCCATAGTCTGTCTCGAGGTCCTGGTGTCATTTTCTCCCCAGATTATTTTTCCTATTTGTAATTACAAAGTTGTGGCGCTCATTTATTTGTTTCTTAAGTATTTGTTTCTCTTCAGGTTCAAAATATCTTCTTTAAATACGCATTGTCTTCATCATGGGATTAGTATCATACTTCAGTAAGGTTTCTTTTTCTGGCATAGAAGCTGAGGAGCCATCTTTCTTGATGCTCTTAATTTTCAACTATGTAAACTAATACCTCTAGTTCTTTTCACCTTTGCTTACATTGTTGCCTACCTGAACAATATGGTTGTAAGGTCTTTTCTTGGGTATCTTGGCTCTGCTATCATCTCCAATGTTTTGCTCCCATCTGTGGCAAACTTTATCTGTGAAAGTCCATGATGATCTACTTGGTTAGTACAGTGTGTTATACTTAATAGTAAGTAGTGGAGAACAACTGCAGTTTAGATGCTATAATACTTGTGTCTGTCAAACTCCATAAATCAGAATGATTCCCCAAGAAAATATTATACTAAAAGTAAAATGAGATAAAATACACAACCAACTGAGAAAATATAGAAAAAGAGCTCCAGTCATTACAAATTCTCAGGGATGTAAATCAACAAAATAACATTTAAACAGCACTTCCACCCAGTAACTCCAAGCAAAGAATAACTCAGACTAAAGACTTTTAGAAGTAGTTTTATTTCTTTGAATAGGATGACAGTCACAGTCACAGAATCACAGAACCACAGAAGTTGGAAGAGATCTCTGGAGGTCATCTAGTCCAAGCCCCTGCTAAAGGAGGAGGTTCCCTATAGGAGGTTGCAGAGGAAAGTGTCCAGGTAAATATCTCCAAAGAAGGAGACTCCACAACCTCTCTGGGAAGCCTGTTCCAGAATTCTGTCACCTTCAGAATAAAGAAGTTTTTCTTTGTGTTTGTATGGAACTTCCTGTGTTCCAGTTTGTGTCCACTGGCCCTTATTCTGTTGCTGGGCACTGTTGAAAAGAGCCTGGCCCCATCCATTTGTGTTGTGGCCCTTTAGATATTTATAAGCACTGATAAGATCACCTCTCAGTTTTCTCCAGGCTGAAGAGTCCCAGGTCTCAGCCTTTAAAGCACACAGAGGGCTGAGTATGGAGATCCTGCTGCATGAAAAAAGTAGTTAATTTCATATGTTCAAGCTGACCAAAGACTTGATGCTTTCAGTAGCTCTTGGTTAAATCAGATGAAAAATCTCATTGTATTAGGGAAATTTGAACAGTATTCCATTCCATATAAATCTAAAACAAATGCTTTTCTAAGCAAAGAAACCATGATGAAATTCAAAGTATTTGGGAGATATTTAAAAGTGGATTTAAATGTTGCAGCTTAGAGATCTAATTAGTCCTTCGTTTGAAGCCCAGATAGATCTGGCACCTGTGGCAAAAAATTTTGGAAAGGTGGTTCTGACAGTATTAAAAAATAATTTACTTTGCTAAGTAAATGGAAAATAAGACCAGAAAGAAGCTCAGAGAATAGGCAGTGCCCTCATACTGATGATATAATAGAGGATCTGCAGCTCTGCAAAAATGACTTTATGCAGAGGAGAATAGAAGGCCAAAAGAAGTCAAATGTAAAAGTCCAGAAAAAGCCTGCCATTTACAGAAAAAAAAATGCACAAATTGATCTCAGTCAATTTTCAACTGCAGTGAGTATTTTCAAGTTCTCTCAGGGCATCTCTATGTAAGAGCTGCTACCTCAGAGAATACCCGTCACATGAGCAGTAGTGGGCATAACACTCAAAGATGACTAAACTGTCAGCTTGAAAGAAATAGAACATCAAGTAATTTACATCAGGACAAAGAAATAGAGTCTGTAAAATTAGTACCATGGGAAAAAAATGAAACAGTAGAAAATTAAGGAGTTAAGCTGTATGCTTTTTCACTGAATTCGTGTATATTGTTCACTGGACAGAAAATATGACCTATGATGGTATCAGTGAAGAAACTATTTCATGGATGGTGTAACTACATTAATGGACCAGGGAAGAGCCAGTGATGTCATCTATCTGGACTTCAGTAAAGTCATGGTCTCACATAACATCCTTCTCTCCAGACTGGAAAGATATGGATCTGGCTGTTCAGTAGGTGAGGAACTGATTGTGGGTACAGACCCAGAGAGTGGTGATCAATGGCTCAGTGACTGGATGGAGATCAGTGGTGAGTGATGTCCTTCAGGGGTCAGCGGTAGTTTTAGTGCTTTTAACATCTTCATCAGTGACACCGACAGAGGGATTGAGTGCACTCTCAGTTTGCAGATGACATCACGCTGTGTGATGCAGTCGACACGCCCAAGGGATGAGATGTCATCCAGAGAGATGATCTAGACAGGCTCAAGCAGTGCGCCATTTCAACCTCATGAGGTTCAACAAAGCCAAGTGCAATGACTCGCACCCGGGTCATGTCAAACCCTGCTATCAGTACAAGCTGGGGGATGTAAGAATGGAGCATAGCCCTGGTCAGCAGGGAGAGGGGGGTAATTTCTAAATTCTTGGATACTATATGAGCTTACGTAAAACAACATTTTTCCTAAACTTCAGTAAAATGAAGCTAGATGATTTTGATCATCCTTTTAACAAAACACACAATACAAGCACTGAAATATTAAAGAAAGGCAGTGCTTCACTGCAGAGATTTTGCAAGTTCCACTTGTAACTGCTGAGGCAAAGATTCAGAGCACAGAGGCGTGGGTGTGCACAGTGTCACAGTGTTGTGAGTGCAGTGACAACTGTACATGCCCATTGTTTTGCATCATTAGTACTCTGCTGAACCTTAAAAAAAAGAGAAAAAAGGAAAAAGAAAAAAATGCCCACAGAGAAATTTAGTCTCCAGAGTCCAGTCTTTTTATTATCTTTTTTTTTTTTTTTTTTTTAAACTTTATACAGCACCTAATTTAGGCTACAGACAAAAGGAAAATGTATCTTGAATATGCATCACGAGTTCCAAAAATGAAAAGAAATTGGATTTGGATAGCACTTACTCAATAGACAGATATGATACATGGTAAGAAGGTGCACTGTCTGCCCTGTGATAGATTAAACTACTTTGTAGGAAAATTACTGTGAGCCAGTCACCACCACCACCGTGGCTAAATCTTTAATAAAATTCTCTTCCATATTCAAGAGCGAGGTATGAAGTACACAATAAGCAGAGTGGAGTAGAGTGCCATTTATCAAACCACAGCTAGGTCTGTAATCTCCTGCTTTATCCTTTTTTAGTACTTTATTTGTCTTTATTGTTGCAAGGAAGCACATTTACCCAGGGCAGTGGGCTTTCGGTCCTGATAAACCTTTTGTTTTAAATTCTACCTGTGTGTTTTTATTTATTTATTTTTCTTTTTTTTTCCTTTTTTTTTTTTTTTAAATATATTTTTTACTTCTTATTTTTGAATCAGATAGCTATGCTGTCACTCTATGGGAGTAATTAGTTGGTTTTGTTTTGGCAGTGCCTTGCTTGTTACATGTTTTTTCACCCTTCCCTACCTGACCTGACCCTACCTCTCCAGTCTTTACAAAAAAGGAAGCCATAGCATCTAAGACATTTTAACAAGAATACCCTGGCCTGTGGAGAAGTGTGGGAAGTATTGCATAATGCTTTATTGAGACTATTTGGCAAGATGGCAATGTTAAACCATGTTGCAGTTGGCCCCTGGGTGGCACTACATGGCTGGAACTGGGATCAACAAAAGCATTTTCAGAGAAAGGAAGAAAGCATAATTAAAAGAGTTTTCTTTCTTTTAAAGTTGAAGATAAATCCTTAAGCTAAATGTGTTGATATTTGCTGAATTAAATACGTATATGCAATGCTGTTAAACTGGATTCCTCTTATTAATTCCGACTGCAAAACACTCTGTATATCTTGACTACCTGATAATATCTGGATCACTTTGGGCAACATGCTGATATTAAGTACAGATGCAGTAGAAGGGTCCTATGGGTAGAAGTATGTGACTGGAACTGCTTTGTGCTGCCTGAATATGCATACTACCAGTCTGTGCTGCAGCCCTGGGGGTGATTTTTTTAGTACTATTATAACCCTTTTTATTGTTTGAATAGCAGTTTTATGACAAAACATTTATATTCAGCCTGCCTTTGTACTTGACTGAAAGAGAGCAATCACCGAGAATGATAAGGCAACAATGGTAATGATAACTGCATTTATGGAGGCTTACAGAATTTAAACGGGCATGCAAAAATAGACTTACAATAGTGCTCTACTTGACTCTGAGCTGGTTTGGGTGTATTTCTTGTGCCAGGCCCAAGTTTGCTTCCTCATGGAGATGTTTCTGTTACTCATGTGTTTGTTTTTTTTTCCCTTATGACGTTTCTTCTGTATGTATCTTACATGTGTGTACATCAGGTTTATCTTAACTGAGAACGTTGCTATAGTTAGCTGGAGGAACATAATCATTTTTCAAAATCCATGTCTCTGAAAGTGTTGCTCAACTTTACCGCAAACTCTGAGAACTTCATATTTATGCGATCTTGAAGCAGAATCAGCATTATATGTCTTTCAAGGTCCTGTCCTTTATGAAAAAAACAGGCAATTCTTTCATTCTGCTTTGAGAAGAAGTGAGAGGTAATGCTGGACATTGAAAGGTGATCCAGCAGTTTAAGAGTGACCAGCTCAATCAATTCTATTTTTGTCTTCTGTTCCCATGGTGTTTTCTCCACTTCAAGGCTTACATACGCATACTCACACTGTATTTATGCATTTCCTTAAATTTGTTGTTTATGTAAGAAGGCAAGAAAACAATGAGAAGTTTTTTATGGGGGGAGGCAAATGGTTCATGATTCTCTGAACTTTGTGTGAGGAGAAGAGAATTACGCTGTTATACTGAACCTTATTTAGATTATAATGGAAGAAGCTGTCCACTACACTTTGCTCTAAAAGTATTCTAGGACTGCAGCCTGCCACAGGGTTTACAGTGACAGCTAAGTGTGCTACCTGATGCTAGAGGCTTTCTCACAAAGGAAGAAAATGTACTCATGGAGTCAGAATGGCAGATTAAGCCTATATTTTTATATGTATTGTTTCAATATTTAAAAATAACTTTTTCAGCTAGCTCTTTGCCACACAAGTATGTCTGGACTGTCTGTTTATATAAGCCAAGGAAATGTGTCTATTTTTATAAAAATGAATGACCATTTTTAAATTATGAGGCGTACTTTTAGATTTTATTGATTTTGAGAGCTGATAATCTCAACTCACCTCAATTTCTTTCATACTGTGACTTTCCCATTATATACTTTCAACTGTTTCTTCATCTATATTTTAATCTGTGCTTATTATTTTTGAAAGTTGTCAGTACACAAAAGGCGGGCAGCAAAAATTTGACAAAATCAAGTGACTAGAAATATAGGAAGAGAAAAATAATCTTCATTGTTAAAAACAAAAGGTGCACTTTATTTTATTCATGTATGTTATTTTGCTAATTCAAAAGCTCTTTTACTATGCTGCATATGATCATTCTGTGTCATCTAGTTTATTTGTTCCTGCTATTTAGGTTTGAAATATGTTTAAGTTCATAACTCAAATTCTTTTTTTTCCTATAAGTGAAATATAAGTAATGCAAACATTAACTTGCTTTGCCTGACTTCTTATAGTGTCTTACTGGATTGCTGGATTCAAAGATATGTCATTTTCTACTAAATGTCTTTCTAATTCTTTTGTGCAAATGATACCTTTTCCCCAGGCCCAGCTACTTAGTGGATATTATTGAACAAGTGTCTTTTATAGGCTCTAAAAAAGTGCAGCATTATGTGAAAGAAATTTTTTTAAATGTGCACGGACTATTTAGGAATATGCTTAGTGAATATTAAGCAAACACCTGAAGTTCCTGTGCTTCTGCCTAGAACCAGCACTTCATTACCTATTACGTGCTGTGACTTTGAATTTTTTATTAGGTACTGGTCTCTCAGCCTGTAAGGCTTGTGCATGATGTATATGAGAACGATTTCCAGCAGAGAGAAGCTTATCACAGATCCACCTAAAAGGTAAGGCTATTTTTTTAATTTTTAGATCATATGCAGAACAGCTGCCTGAAGAAGACTTGTACACAGAAGAAGAAAGACATTTGGTTTAGGTTTTGATTATACATATCTTGCTATCTTATCCATACAGTAAAGCATAACAGGCTTCATATAAACATAGAATATATAAATGAAAAGGACAACAATACCAGAATACTTACCCCTAACTTTTTGCTACACTACATTGTTGTGTTAAATATATTTCAGTTTTGCTTAGTTTTCCCAAATCTGTGCTATGCTTGTCTATGATTTAGCAAAGTTGAACAGTAAATGTGTCAAAGTATGTAAAAGAATAATTCCTGTTAGCATTCCTCATCTTTGCTAAAGTGAAAAAAATGAGTATGAACTGAAAGAAAAAAAGAAAAAGAAAAAAGGATATCTTGAGAAAATGGTGAAGAATTAGTGAAGAAAACTAATAATGAGGAAAGAAGGAGAAAAACATAGCAATGAAATTAGAAGTAATATAAATAAGTAACTAGTAGTAAATAAATATAAAAAGGTAAGTAAAGATTATTGTTTCACTGAAAATGGCTTACACTGAGGCCATTGAGGGCAGGGGATCTTATAACTTACTCCTGAGGATTTTAGTTTGTTTAATACAGATCAGATAGTTCAGGTGATAACTGTACAAGAACACCTGGAGTACAAATAGAATGGTAGATGATGAGGAGAGATGGTTACGATAACGGAATTAGATAAAATAATTTGATGGTTAAGAAAACTTGAAAGGCAAGAGCAACAGTAACTTTTTTTGATCGTTGAGTCTCTTGTGTTACTATCATAAGCATGGCAAGCTCCATCTGAAAACTTTTTTTTTATAGAAACATCTTTCTGGGCTTTCTGTTAGAAGCTCTTTTTGCGTTTCCATCCTGATTTTGTTCACTGCCAATTTATAAATACTTTTCTGCCAAAATTTACCTTTTGGCAGCCTGATGTTTAGCATTTCAAAGAAACTTGTTGGAATATCTTTCTTAGTCATTCCTTGTTCATCTTTCAGTTTCATTGTGAGGCTGCATATTTTCCAATTTAACTATTCTTTTAGTGTGTATGAAGTACTTTGATGAAATCCAGAGATTTTTGTCAAGCATATCAGTTATCTTACTGAAATTAAGTAATCAGTTTGATCTGGCATGATCTTCCCACACTTAGTTTATGTTGCATTTTAAAGCTCATTTTCACATTCATACGAAAACACAGCTGCTAGTGATAATGAAATTGTTGCTTCTGCAAAGGGGAAGACTTGTCAGCCATGGTTTCTGAAGAGTATATTTAGGTAACAGCATTTATAAGAAGGTTTCTTTGAAAAAAGTCTATTTTTTATATGGCCTTGATCCATTCCACAATCAGACTGAGCATGTCGATCATGTCAAATCTTTCTTTCATTAAAATAATTTACTAGCCTAAACATGAGTTTGCTGAATCTGTGTGTCTACTGCTTCCATGAGATGATAGGAAAAACTGCTTGAGCGAAGGACATCTCTCCTTGTGTAGGCCATAATGTTGCCACTGGGATCACAGGGAGCGCTAAGGCAATCCTTTCAGGGAACAGAGTAGGAAAGTTACTCATGGGTGCAGTGGTTTTGTTGCAACAAAACCAAAAATCAGACCTGACAACGCTGCTTAGTCCTGAAATTGTGCAATGGTAACAAATAACACAAAACCTAAAAAAGCAAATCGACAATGAAAATGGCTATAATTTCTTATCTCCAGCTTTTACCTAACTTATCTAATTTCTTGGACATCTGTGTAGAGACTTGATGGCAAATAGTTTATTTGATTAATTAGTTTTCAAAGTAAAAGTTTCTTATTTAACTTCTCATAGGCATGCTGCACGGCTGTCCAGTTTTGTAGCACTAGGGTATTTAATAATGAGAATAGTAACCAGTTTCAGTTATTTTCTTCAAAAGGACAGTGATGTTTCAGAGGACAGGAAAAAACAGACAAAAGCCAGTTATTAGTAAATTGAAAGATTTGGGTTAGATACTTTCAGATGGTCTAGCATGTGGAAATTAAAAGGCATGATTTCTATAGAGGTGGTAAACACTGATTTTTCAAGTTTTTTTTTTAATCACTTGAAATAAAAAAAGGAGAAATAATGAAATGGAACAGGTATTTTTAAATTTAAAATGATTACTAATGGCTCTTTATGGCTAAGTAATTTTCTTCATTTTCTGTGAAAATTAGGAACTTTTTGAAGAAAGACAATATTAACATCATTAACATACACAGTTAAAATTTACTCTCAAGGTAAGAAGAGCTGGTGGTAGAAATTGATTTGCAATTCTCCATAAAAATGATCTTTCAATAGAAATAATTCATGCCTTTAAATTAGAAGTGGCATTAGTATAGGTCAGTAGTAGCAGATCCCTAATTTAATTTTAAAAAGAAAGTCTTGACATCATTAAAATTCACAGAAGTGAAGTTTTTTGGAAGTGTTGCTTTAAAAAGAAACAAAAATGAAACCACTTCTGGTGATAATTTAATTTGTACTAAATATTGCAAAATCAAAAGAAAGGCATTTGGAATATTCCAAAATTACAGTATGGAAGTATCTGAGCTTTTCACTTTATTGAATTAAAAAATATATATTTTTCCAATTATTTTGTTAAGACCATATTTTGAAATCTAAAATTACTCTCTCCTGTATCTTCCCATACAATGTTTGCTAGTGATGTTTGGTTGATATATACTATCAGCTGATCTTTAAAAGTATCACCTTAGCCACTGTATTTAGTATTAGAGTTTACATCAAACTTTAATCAAACAGAAAGAGCTGAAAGTATTTCCGTTTTTGCTTGTTTTTCTGTTTGGCAGCGGTGCATAGCTTGTAGCCAAGTAGCAAATTTTTATTTTGTGAGTGAATCTGAATTACTTTTTTTTTTTTTCTCATTATTGAATCGAGGGTGCAATTACATATCAATATAATGTTTTCATTGATAAGAATTGAGCTTTTTGTATTATATTTTAAGAACAGTTGTGTCTTTTCCTAAAATCTTTTCCTTTGTTCCGCATAACTTTAACGTGTTGGGCATGTCTCCTTTCGTCACAGCAGGGGACACTGTGCATTTGTGGGATGAACTAGTTCAATATTAGCAATGTGAAATCTGTTTGAACTTGTTTGCCTATGTCTGCCAGTTGATAGTGGTGTTTTGAGGAGGTGTTGGGGAATCGTGTCAGTAATAGGTGTTTTTTTCTTATGAGTTAACTCATATCCTGTAAATATGCAGTTCCCATTACACTTAAGTCCTGTTCTTATTGTCTATGAATATAGGATATTTGATAATGGCACATTGATAAATAAGTTTAGAAATTAAGAGCTGTCATTAAAGAATGAAAGACAAACATTCACAGTTGGCTACTTTAAACAAAATTTTGCAGGGGTGCTGTGTTGAATTTGTTTAGAATATTTTTTCATGTGTTCATTCTATATAGTTTTCACAGACTTGGAGCCATTTAAATCTTAGATCATACAAGTCCCTGTTTTGTATACTCAGAGTTTAAAATGTGGAGAACTTGGGTGTGAATCTGTGAGCCAGGTGCTAAAGCTCTCTGTGCAACATGCAGAAAGGGATCTTCCATGCTTCGGTGAGCATATGTCAGAGAACAACTTAGTCTGACTATTTCAGCTGGTATAAGTACTAAGCCCCTCAGTTCTGACTTACCTGGTGTGGTTCTGGCAATGTGTAGAAGTAGAATGCTGAATAACTTGGAGATATTAGTGATAAAAGTATATGTTTATGTAAGTCATTTTATGTTTTCGATTTACATACAAGTGTTCAATCAAACTCCCACTTAAGGTGCCTCACAGTCTGTAAATCTCACTGTTTTTATTTTATCTAAATATGTTTACTGGTATAAATTTTTAACTTGCATTACTTTCTTTATTTAAGATAAGAGCAGTCTTGACAGCTCTTCTTATGAATGGTCCACTGTGCCTGTAGGAGGTTACAGAGATGAGAGGTATCTCTGCTTGGTTATTTAACTAGAAAAGTATCTTTCCCTACTTGATTTGTAATCCCATCTAAATAAGTCTGCGCTGCATTTTTAAGATTCATCTTATTCTGAACTATTTACAAAAAAAAAACATTGCATACTCTTATTTTTTTATAGGGGAGACTGTACAGAATCTACACTATTCTGCACTAAAGATGAGCAAAGAAATAATTTACCTAGGGCTGTATATATTTATAAATGTATAACAAACCAGACAGCAAGTTTTTCTCATACTATAGGGCTCAGATTTTAACTGTATTATTGTTGGCTTTTGACAAGCAGTGTATCTATCTCCTTCTATGATGGAGAGATGCTGCTCAGTAATACAGAATACTAATTTCTGTGTCTTTCATATTCATGCCTGAGAAGACATGTTCTTTACAGAATAAAAGTACTCCTGAATTTTTAGAATTTCAGGAAAACAAACAACTTTTGAAAAGATAACATGGGAAAAAAGCAGCGACTTACCTTTTTTTCAGAAGCTTAGACATGAAATTCCCTTTCTTTAAATGGACATTTTAAAAAACATATGTAACTCCCTATGATATCTCATGCAAATGATTTTGAAATGAACTAAATCATGAAACGTAAAGGAATTTTTTTGTAGGATTTAAAAAATGACGAGAACGTTTCCTATTTGGGCTATATGAGGGGATGTCTGCCCTCCTGAATCTGAGACAGCATCCATGCTGTTATTAATTTTATTACAAATTTACTTACAGATTTTTATTTTAAAGCATGTGGCTTTATCAGATTAATAAAATATATTAGTTTGGAATTCTGAGAAAACTGATGTGAGCTGGCCTTATAGTTTGACATCACAGGACACTAAAGTGGCTGTGCCTGAGCATCCCAAAACCAAGTTTGGATATTTATCTTTGAAGCACAAGCTTCATAGCATTGGAAAAAAGTTCAAGGGATCAATTATTACTCCCGATTCACAGGGTGTTAAAGCTGTCTTTATTACTTGTCATTGAGACAATAATTTGATTTGACAGGCAGATTGGATATTATTAAAATTAAATGATTTTGGTTGCCTTCCTGCACGTGTGAGACATTGTTACTAAGATCTACTTTGTGAAGAGAACCAAGAAGACCATAGCACTGGTTTGGTCTGCAGGGGAATTGGAAAGTTGCCCAGTTTTATAATTGGATGGTGAATTAATTATCTATAGTTGTCCACAATTTTTCACATTATTAAATCTGATACAGAGCACTTTTTTTTTTTTCTAGGAAAACAGGAGTTAGCCATTTCGGGGGAGGACTCTATTGAGGTATTGGTGTTACTGCTCTTCTCATTGTCTAGTATAAGCCTTGCACTGCCAGCTGGACTCCTTTTTACTAGGTATTGTATGTTCCTGTAGCTAACAGTAGTCTCATATAATTCTGAAAACAGTATAAGAGGAAAAGATTTCAGGTTGAGGAGAGTAGGAAATGCAAATTGTGTGTGATAACAAAATGCTTTTGTATAAAGTTTATAAGCTTTTTAACGAATAAGTAAAGCAGAAGAAAATAAATAAAGCAGAAGAAAATGTTATTTGGAGTGAAAATTTTGCTGTGAAAAGATGACTTTGTTATTGTTTCTATTTTCTAAAAAATATGGACAAGTATCTGTCAATCTGTTCATGAGCGTGTATAGAATTATCCAGTTTGGTGATACTTAAACATGTTACTTCTCTTTCATTAAGTAGTTGTGGCTGGTGATATTGGTACAGATATATAAGGCCTTTTTGTAGGATGGCTTGCCACTTACACATAAATGCTGTGAGGTTAGGCAGCATAAATGTGGTGGTTTTTTTTCTGGTCTTTTGGTCTTTAATTTCTGCCAAAGTAAACTGAAGACAGGCAATAACAGCTTATGTTCTGGGCATCTGACAGTAGTTCAATTTGAACTTACGTATTTTCAGATATTTCAGAGTGAAAGTTGAGAGAACAGTTTATCCTTGAAAGTCCTTCCATAAACATCCACCACTAGTTTGTAAAACTAATTATCTGTCTTAAATTGCTCCTTTAAATTTTAAAGAAATATATGTAGCAGAAAGAAGTTCACGTAGCTAGGATTTTGTAATATGCTTTTTCCTGTTAAGCATATTTCTATTGTGCTCTAATGATAACATTTAACATATTTTTCTTGTTTGTTTTGTTTCATTTTTTTAAAGGCAAGCAAATGTTAGTTTCACTACAGGTAGTAAAACTACAGGTAAACCTACCAATTAATTAATTCTACATGTAATTAAGTTAAATGTAAATTGCCATATGTTCAATGTGTTTCATAGCCCTGAAGATTGTAATTACCGTATCTGGCTTATAATGGTCTTATTTTCAAAACAGGCAGGATATTCCCCCCATCCTTGTCTTTTTCTTGGTTGTGGTTTTTACATAAATACAGCAAGCAAGACAAGTAGAAAACATATCATTTAAGTTTACAAATGCATACTTAAAAATTTTTAAGGTCCTGTCTTTGAAGATGAGAATAAACAAATTCAATTCATTGCAAAGAGTCTTCAAAATTAAAGCTGATGTGATTAAAAAAAAAAAAAAAAAAAGAAGTTTCCTCACCTTTTTTTACACTCAAATGAAAGTTTTCAAATGGAAGAAGGAAAATTAATAACCTGACTCTGAAACTTCACTTTTTGGGAGATGTCATTTCTCTCCTATTCCATCACACTATCCTGCAGTGTCTGAAGGGCAAGTATATAAAAATGTGACTGCGCTTGAAAAAATAGAATTTAAAAGGGGAAAATGAAAGGAAATGTTTTAGAATCTAGCCAGTCATAAAAGATGACTCATCAGGTCTTGCAGCTGGAAACACTTTCATCTTTGTCTTTGAAATGCCCATAGTCATTTCATGATTTTACTTAAGTCTTCTCATGGTTATAAAATACTGAAATACTGTAAAGATTTTAATGTCCAGGTGTAAACTACATAAACGTACATAGTATATGTGTATTAATATGTTAATATTATTTTGAATATCAATATTTTGAACACTCATTATGCTTAATAACTGATTCATATCTATGTTGTCCACTATTTGTCATGATGCCCATGGATGGAAGTAAATAATGGGGTCATCCATGTTTTGGCTCTACTTCTTCAATGGTTTCTGTTGATGTTGTATATCGGTGTTAAGCAGTAACTTAAGTCTACCACAAGTAAAGATTTTAGTATGTGTATACAATATAGCACGTAGCACTCCATCAGTAGTAAATAATTGGTTACTAATCTGTCTTATAATAAAAAGTACAAAAGCACAAACTTTTTCACAGAAAGCTAAGTAAGAAAAGGTTTTCCTAATTACCTGCCACTAGTAATACAGTGGTCATTTCAAAAATAGTATGAAAGCTTTCACAAACCCGCTTCTCTTAATTCTCTTAATTTCTATGATTCTATTATTCTCAGAAATATGATTAGAATTACTGAAAACTTGATTGAAGAAGAGTTATGTATAGATATAATAATATATTTTTAGGACTATGAGTATTCCTTTCATCCCGAAGAAAAACTCTCTTTGTTTGAATCAAGAGAAGATGGGAGGAAAGCAGCTGCTGATTGGTTATTCTGTAGTTTAGCTTCTGAAGAGAAATGAAATAGAATAGCATTTTAAAGGAATCTAGTGGGACAATTTAATCACCGAATCACAGAACTGTAGGGGTTGGAAGAGACCTCTGAAGCAACTGCTAAAGCAGAAAGCAAATTCCCATCAGTAGGTTGCACAGGAAAGCATCACGGAATCACAGAATGGCTTGGATTGGAAGGGATCTCAGGGATCATGAATCTCCAACCTCCCTGCCACAGGCAGGGCCACCAGCTTCCCCATTTAAAACTAGACCAGACTACCTGGGACCCCATCCAATCTGGTCTTGAACACCTCTAGGGATGGGGCATCCACAACCTCTCTGGGCAGCCTGTTCCAGCACCTCACCACTCTCTGTAAAGAACTTGCCCCTGACATCCAACCTAAATCTTCCTTCCTTCAATTTAAGACCATTTCCCTTGTCCTGTTGTTATCTACCCTTTCAAAGAGTTGACTGTCCTCCTGTTTATAGTCTCCTTTTAGGTACTGAAAGGCTGCAATGAGGTCACCCCACAGCCTTCTTTTCTCCACTCTGAACAAGCCCAGCTCCCTTAGTCTGTCTTCATAAGGGAGGAGCTCCAGTCCCCTGATCATCTTTGTGGCTCTCCTCTGGACCCTCTCCAACAGCTGTGTTTCTTGTACTGGAGGCTCCAGACCTGGACACAGTGCTCCAGATGGGGCCTCACAAGACCAGAGTAGAGAGGAACAATCACCTCCTTGTCCTCCACCTGGAGGTGATTGTCCCTCTTCTGATGGACTCAGGATACCATTTACTTTCTGAGCTGCAAGAGCACACTGCTGGCTCATGTTAAGTTTTTCATACATCAGGACCCCCAGGTTCTTCTCTGCAGGGCTGCTCTCAAGGACTGCTCCTTCCAGTCTGTATAAATGCCTGGGATTCCACTGGCCTAAATGCAAAATCTTGCACTTTGCTGTGTTGAACCTCATTAGGTTCACCTGGGCCCATTTTTCAAGTCTGTTGAGGTCAGTGTGAATGGCATCCCTTCCTTCCTCATCCAGGCAAATGTCTGCAGAGAAGGATATTCCACAACATCTCTGGGCAGCCTGTTCCAGAATTCTGTCACCTTCAGAATAAAGAAGTCTTTCCTTGTGTTTGTATGGAACTTTCTGTGTTCCAGTTTGTGCCCACTGGCCCTTATTCTGTTGCTGGGCACTGTTGAAAAGCGCCTGGCCCCATCCATTTATGTTGTACCCTTTAGATACTTATAAGCATTGATAAGATCACCTCTCAGCCTTCTCTTTTCCAGGGTGAGCAGTCCCATATATTTTAGTATAGATTAATTCTATCTAAAATATTTTTAATAGTAGTTTATTTTTAAAATCTACTTAGAAGTATTCTCTGTAATACACTCTACAGGCATTTTAAAAGCAGATGTGTTATGCATGTCTAAGATCCACACACATCTTTAATTCTTGAGTTTTACCTTTACCCTTCCTGTCTCTTTTAGCCTACTGTTTCCCCACTTGTTAGATGAGAACTTCTAACAATGCTGACAGTAATAATGACAATAACAATAATAATAAACACACAAAAAATCTGAATATCAACAAGAAGATTCACAGAGAAATGCAATCAAAGCTGATGTTACAAATCAAGCCCACAGTCAGGCCATGAAAAATTCAAAAACTTTCAGCTATTTGCAATTAGGGTGGTAATTGCTATTTTTAAAATGTTTTCCTTCTTCCAAAGAAACTCCATGTAGTTAGCTGAAATTCTAGGTATTTTAAATCACAGAAAAATCTTTTTGCAGCTGATGAAGACTAAACATTATAGGCAATCAAAGCAACATATTATCTACATATTTTATCTGATTAAAAAAAAGTAGCTCTTGGAACTATCTTTAAAAATCATTTTACTACATGGTAGTAGCTAATTACAATATACTTTATCACAGACAAAAACATTAGTGATATCTATTTTAAAGTGTAAGGTAGGGAATTTTAAAATTCTTTTTAATGAAATGGCATCTTAGGTTATTTGCTATGGTATTTTAGTCTATGTAATCATTCCTTTTTTTTTATGAATCAGTCACGTTTTGATCAATATATGTAAAATAACATATACATAAAATTAAGGTTCTTTTAAAAACACTGTAATTTAAAGATTGACATATGAGCATTACATAATATCTGTCTATTAAATGGAAGTAAATGGCTGAGAGTTAAATATAAAGTGTAGGAAAATAACTGTGGAGAAATAACGTAAAAGTAATTTTGGTTCAGAGCAATTAGTACAATAGACAACTAACTTCTGACATCGTGTGTTAGACTCTTTCTTGTAGTAAATTATATCAGGAATACGAGAACAAACTTTTATTTTTATTCTCTGATAGTAATAATAAATCATGATCTTTCTTCTTTTGCTCGGTTTTTGATAGATAAGCTCAGTAAGGAAAGGAAAAATTCTTTCAGTCTCATTTATTGAAAAATTCCATTTAGAATTTTTCTAGTAAATCTGTTAAAATTCAATAATATACTGTGATTTTCAATGAAGTAAAAATTCATAGGCATTCTAGTACTTGTTTACTTTTATTAACGGTCCATTTTTTATCAGTTGAATTTCTGAAAAACAAATACTAAGATTTTGTTGAAATTTAGAATCTCCTATGAAGGTAAGGTTGTGCAGTGTAATAATAGTCTTCATGACAAATATCTGAAAAACTTAAGTATTTGTTTAAAAAAATCCTTTAAGAACAGAAACCCCAGTAAATAATAACAGTTATTTTATACTCAGTGCATCTGCATGAAGCAACTGCAAAGATTGGCAGTGATGACCCAGCACTGATGCAACTGCAGTAGGATCAATGAAGTTGGCAGAGCTTTAGGTGGAATTTTTTTGAAGTTAGAGGCAAATTTTAGCAGAGGGCTCTGACTCAGAGACCTCACTTACAAAAGAGTCAGAATGAGCCACTGTATTAAAACACTCTGAAATTGCATAAGGATATTTTTTTACTGGCCTTGCAAGAACATAGGAGCTGGAAAGTGTATGGAAGTTTAGGAGAAGGGAAAGTCTTTAAAGATCAAAATGACTTTAGATAATGATATAAACTGAATATTTTGATTAATCTGTTAAATATCTAATTTGGTACTCTGTGATTCATAACATTGAGCCCAAAGACTTTGCAAATATTTAGTAAGCATGTAAAACAATTTGAGGCAAAAACAAACAAAAAACCCTCAAAACCTCAAAATGAGAGCAAAAAAGCTTCACGGGTTAAAACTTAGAGTTGTTTAATCTTCAGAATTAAAATAATTAACTCTTTTGAGGAAGAGAAATGGTTTATTATTGATAAAATATTTGGGAAAATTCAACATTAGAGTAAATCTGCCAACTTAGAACATATAATTTTAATCAGGGCATAGATGTTGAGGATTTTGTACAAATCAGCTACACTTGTGAGTCATTAGGGAGGGTCACTTGATAATGCATCTATTTTTATAAGGTGTAGAATACCGGAAAGTTAAAGAGGAAGAAATCCGTTGTGGTATTTTGAATTTTAAGCATATGTTTTCTGAATTCATATTCAGCTTACTTTGTTCTTAATTAAAATGCGTGCTAAAAGAAAGTAAACATATATTTAGAACACATTTGTAATACAGCTGTGTATTTAAGAGCAGGCCTGTCATACTTCGTGTTATGTATTGGAAATGACACCATTTGAACAGGATTCTTTGTTTTATAATAACTATAAACTTCAACTTCGTTATGAAAGAGGTACTATTGAGAGTTTTTCCCCTTACAAGATGTCACTAAGTCTGTTATGACATGATAGTGTAGGAATGAACAAGCAGTCATGATTGCACGTAAAAAAAAGCCTGAAAGTAAATCTGTGTTACTGCAACTATACTCAGGAAAAGCACCAGGCATTTTATTCAATAGCATTCCTGAGCCAACCGATAGATGAATCAGTTTTGACAGTAACTCTCTTTTTGACCTGTGTGGCAGAGACAATGTCACAGCAGTAGAAGAGGTTTTGTGATAATTGGAAAGTGAAGGGGACTTGGTGATGCAGTTGGTTAGTGCATTAACCTTTCCCCTCTGGAGACCTGGGTTCATATTCTGCCTTAGGGTCAGTAGTGAAAATTCATGCTTTGGTGTCCTACTTCTGTTTGTACATTTGACAAAAGGACTAACATCTGGAAAAAAAGTGTTGTCTTTCTTTCCCATAACACGCTATACTGGCAAGACTTGTAGGGCTGATGTATATTGGCAGAGAGCTTAAATAGCTTTTACTTCTGTGATAGGTGTCTATCAGGTTTACTTTCCCCACAGAGGTATTCACTCAAGGTATTACTAAAAGGAAGAAAGGAAAAAGTCAGATTATATTCAGGAAAATAATGCTGATAATGAAGGAAATTCATCCATACTACTATGGATGAAAAAAAGCTATACCGATAAACTATCCATTTTACCTTGGAGTTAACTCCTGCTAATCTATCTCGGGCTGAAGTTATATTTCTGTTAAGATGTTTTACTTGAACATCCCTCTGCCAAAGATTTTAAAGTGCCAGAGAGCTGCTATTTCATATGCACTGGAGTGGAGCAGTGATGACATCCAGTGATTAAGTAGTTCAAAAAACACACATTCCCTAAAGGCATACTGAGAACCACTTTCCAGATATTGTTTGCCTTTACAGATGATGGTAAGCTGAATATGTGTTGGTTATCAGCAATGTTCTATCTTATATTTGCAGTGCCTACTGTTATTGCCTTGTAAGAAGCGTGGTGCAACTAATTGCACAATGCATAGAGCCCAGTTTTTTTCTTATTGACTCTTTCAGTGTTTATCTTTTCACTTCCTTTAAAATTTGCAGTGTCCATGTTACTTGAGGGATTTGCAAGAATTTATGAACAACTCAGCTTTCAAATCCTCACCAACATTTTAGCTCTGTTTACAACAGTGAGAGAGCTTCCTCTCTTTAAACATACATTGAATACTCAAGATGTGTCCAACCTAAGAATCGTAGTGCAGTCTGTTCAAGGATAAAAAAAAAAAAAAAAGCCATCAGAGAAGACCTTTTATAGCCTTGTTCTAGGCTACAGGCATTTTGCAATTATGGCTTCCATCTCTGGAGCAGATGACAAGAATTATCAACTAACCACAGTATCAGATCTCTATCCTTTTTTGACAAGGATTTCCCTCTAGGTTGCGGGAAACATGAAGCAGAGATTGAAACCTAATTTCTTTTTTTCCCTTCAATAGTAACAAAAATAATAGAGTAGGGTAAGCAGAGAAGGAACAAAGGATTAAAGAATAAAAACAGGACAGTGGAAGCTTGAACAGAAAGCGGCAGTCAAGAACAGAGTTGTCATTTGACTGATAAATCATTCTGTTAATCAGCTGTGCCAACCAAAGAAGGCCTGAGTAAGCAGCTACAGATGAATAAGCCTTAACTGATTTTTCTTTGTTTCCATCCTTCCATCACATGCCTAATTTACACTTCTAATTGCAGTATTTTCTAATAGAATGATAAGAACCGGTGTCTGGGACTTTCCTTGAAGAGAAGTCCTAGAACTGTGAAAAGCTTTAAGCAGCTTCTATTCTACATAGAGTTTAGATCACCTTTTAAATGTGCTAGATTTCTTTGGGTTTTTATATTTCTTCACTGAGTTCATTTAAGGGAACAAGTTAAGATAGTTTTTCTCAAGGTACACGTGCACCTTGTCAGATCAGTAAGGTCACTCTCACTCATCCTTCACCTCTATTTGCAGACTAATATCAAAGATGCCTTTGAGATTTCAGTCTCATATTTTCTAAAGGATTATTTTATCTGCTTCACAGCCTGGGAAGAGAAAGAGTACCTAGGAATTTCCTTCCCTATTTCCCTACAAATGTGAGACTGAAGTAGAAATGAGACTTGAGGCTGAAATAAAATTGGAGAAGGTTGGATTGAGGTAGAAGTGAAAATACAGTATTATAAGTTGTAACAGGGTTATAGTAGAAAAAAAAAGAAACAAAATCAAATTTCAAGTAATCTTTGAGTGAGTTGATCCAAAACATTGCTTTTCACTTTTTTGTTATATATTTTAATAATTATGAATCCAGATGTGAGACAAATGCATAAATGAATCTGCTCATATTTACTTTAACATATACTCATGTCTTAAAACAAAACCCCTTCAGGATGGTGAGGTACTGGAATAGGCTGACCAGAGAAGCTGTGAATGCCGCATCCCTGGAGGTGTTCAAAGCCAGGTTGGATGGGTCTCTGGGCAACCTAATTTAGTATCAATCTAGCACCTGATCTAGTGATTGGAAACTCTGGCCATGACGGAGGGGTTGGAACTAGATGGTCTTTAAGGTCCCTTCCAACCCAAGCCATTCTATAATTGTGTGGTTCTGTGTGTCTATGCGAATAACTCTTTTCATAAGTAAAACTCTTTGGTACTATATACAGCACATTATCATCATATTCTCATGCTGTGCCCCATTAAGAATGAGGTTCTAAATGAAGTGAAGGATGTGTAGTTTGAATGAGGTCTGTTGATGTTAAAGCTGGAATAGTATCGTGCTCTTATTCAGGAAGGCTACATGAACATCCCAATGAACTTTCTAGGAATATTACAGAATCGCAGAATCTCAAGGTTGGAAACGAGCCTGCAAGATCATCTAGTCCAACCACCCTCCCATTCCTATTAGTACCACAAGCTACTAAACCACATCTCATAGCTCCTCATCCAGGCGCCTCTTGAACACTGCCAGGAATGGCAACTCCACCACCTCCCTGGGCAGCCATTCCAGTGCCTGACCACTCTCTGAGAGAAAAAGTTTCTCCTAATGTCCAACCTAAACCCCCTCTGGTACAACTTCTTGCTGTTTCCTCGGGTCCTACTATTTGCCTGGGAGAAG
Organism: Lagopus leucura; assembly: GCF_019238085.1. Taxonomy (NCBI): domain Eukaryota; kingdom Metazoa; phylum Chordata; class Aves; order Galliformes; family Phasianidae; genus Lagopus; species Lagopus leucura. Next base: position 31,834,363 of record NW_024962252.1, read on the forward strand.
AGGTCAGACCCTTTTACATCACAACCTCCCTTCAGGAAGTTGTAGAGTGCAATGAGGTCTCCCCTGAGCCTCCTCCAGACTGAACAAGCCCAGCTCCCTCAGCTGCTCCTCATAAGACTTGTGCTCCAGACCCCTCTCCAGTTTCATTGCCCTTCTCTGGACACGTTCCAGGGCCTCAATGTCTTTCTTGTAGTGAGGGAACTCACTACATTAGTTTTCCTTAGCCGTATTTTCTTAGAATTTAGATGTAAATCTTTAATGTTTAGTGGCACTTCTCACTAATAATTGTCTAGGCATCCCGAGACAACTGAAATATGTCTATTTGTTACTATGTTATCATAACTATAGTATTCAAACATGCATTTTAAGTCTCATTTTTAGAAGTTCTTTTAGCTTTTGCTTGTAATTATGGAAAATGAAAGGTAAAGGTAGTGGTACAGCGATCGCAACAAAGTGATCAGATTTCCAGATGCCAAAAGAACTGTGTGTAATTCTTGATTTTGAGTTGAGAAAATAATCTGACAATTTATTTTTACACCATGTTAGTAGTGGTGTAGATTTGTTGTTGTTGTTTTTTAAAGTTTCAGCGTTGCTAGGTATGATGCTCAGAAGCAGGGTGAGAAAGTGATTTCATGCTCTATTTCTCCAGATGAAGTTTGGTGCTTTGCTGACAAATACTGACATGTAAACCCAAATTGCATCTTCCAGGTTTAACAGTGGTAAATAAAAATGTTCAGAATTCATAGATAGAATTTTGTAGGCCACAGAGAATTTTTACATGAGTTAATATCTCACCATGGCATACCTTATCTTGACTTGATCTGATTCTTTTTATTTTAAATAGACTGCTTGTTACCATGTTTTTGAATTACATTGAAATAAAATTAAAAAAAATGGTGGTCATGTTTCAGATTTCTTTTGGAATGGAATTTCTTGATTGTCAAATTATGTTATGTTATTTGGGAAGATATAAAAGGACAAAGTCCTCTAATCCATGAATGTACAGAAGTATCAGTACTTTTGGTTTTGAAATCTGAGTCACTCTTTCTTCTCTATTACTTATCCAGAGTTCTAATCTCAAATTGTTATTCTTGATTTTGTGCAGTAATCTTGAATGAATGTATAATAAGGAAGTGCTGTATGTTAATTTAGTACTGTTTTACTGTCTCTGGATTCTGCTTCACAGAGCTGGATGTTCACTTTGGGATGATTCTTTTAATCTCTTGCTCCCATTTGTCTGTTTTGTCTGACCCTGTCCAATCTCTGCTTTAGACATTTGAAATTTATTATGAAATAGCTCAGCTATTAATTGAGCTAAATCTGTGTACAAATAAATAAATAGTTTAATATCAAAGGATTTTTATCTGATCTTTTAACTGTGGAGATTCTCCTTCCAAATGGCTTATGAATATCACTGTCCTTCCTGCTTTGGGAAGGAAGGAAGCAACCAGTAGTTCATCTTTAATTAAGAAGACTTTCTGGAGTTGGCCTCTCCACTGGACTAGTACTCTTTTCTACATTTTTTTTAAGACAAGATGATTACACTTGAAGTAGAACAAATAAGTAAATGCTGCATATTTTTTTAATGGAAAGAGATATACAAAAAAAAATTAGAAAGACTTTCACCTCATGATATAGTGAGAATTTTATTAAGCTGCTTGCATCTGGCCAGATATTTAATTTTGAGCTATTTGAGTGTTTTGTAATACTTATCCTCAAGGTGAAGGTCTCTGAACTTGGATTTCACCAAAACAATGAATACTGTGCTTCATACATTTAAACAACTTTGAGTTATGAGAAAAAATGGTAGATAATGGTAAAAGGAAATATCAACAATAGCAATACGAAATGTTTAGTAATATTTCAAATAATAGTTATAAAAATTTTTATGTAGTTACTTATGTTTTCAATAAGAAGCTATGGAGTAACAGCCATAGTCACAGGTAATGTAACTAAGACTTCAGATGTTTGGATCAACTAGCACTAATATCAGAAGATGAATAAGTAGATTTATTGAATAGTAATAAATGTAATCATGACACTCTGACATATAAACTTATTACAGAAACAAGCTTGTTTCAATTAAGAATAATGGAATACTGCTAGATGAAGTGAGATTATGTCACTGTCTTTTCATCACATAAAACAACATAAAGCAACTAAGAATATCAAAATGTAACATGAAAACAATCATTTTATACTCCCCTTGTTGGGATCACTTCCTAGTTGCTTGGATTTTAGTATTTATGAGTGGGTAAAGGACCAAGGCTGTGAGTTTACCTTTTCTTCTGACAGCTTTGATAGGCTCAGTGGCAAAATGTTCCTGGTCATAACTCCCCATGACATCAGGGCTGTAGGCAGATTATGTGACTACAGCCATGTGCTGTATACCTGACAGATTTCAAGTACCTAAAGATGTGTTTTTTTGTTTTTTTTTTTAAGTTTGTATCTGGAAAAAATTTGGCAACTGCTGCAGGTATTTCTAAACACTGTTTTGCTTCAACCAGAGGTGGAAACCTCAATCCTTCATACATTTAGAGCATTGAATAGGAATGCTCCCCTCAAGATGGCAACAACTCATAAAAGGATAAAATCTTAAGAAAATGTGTAGTGTACTGAAATATGCACACATATTGTACCTCATCTTGCCTATTTCTCCATGAAATGTCAAAAGAACCTCCTACTGTGAGATGTCTGTGAGCTCTGCAAGACTGATTAAATTTCTATATGATATCAATCGTTGCATCCTGTGAACCATAAATTATAAAAATTCTGTTCTATTTTGTCACTCCATAAAAAGATTTAAAACATTCTTAGCAGTTACAAAGAAAAAAGTGTGACTCTCTTTTTATTTGTGCCAATTTTATGCTCAGACTCCATGTTAAGGACAGTTAAACAGTTAAAATGTGGGGTATATTCTTTATAAATGTGTGTGAAGAAGTACTTTAAGAAAGCATTTTCTACAATTGATGAAATAATATTGTGACTTATTTCTCAGTTTTGTAACTTGTAACTCCAAAGAAGAAAACAAACTTAGGTGTCCAAAGACAAATATATAAAGATTTCTTGAGAGCAGAATAGGGAGTATTCAGGGGGTAAGAAGAGGCAGTTTTCTCCCCTGCATTTTTAACTAGTGGAATAGCAAAGTATAATCAGAAAATTGGTGTTAGTGAAGTTTTTGCTTTGTGACAGAAACTAGTGTTAAAAGAGCTTGTGGTCATTTATCACACCACTTGAGGATGTGTGGTTTCTGTATAGAATCTCAACTTACACATTTAAATCGTGTTCAGTGTTTTTGACCTTTTGGCACCGTGCACCAGGAGGCTAATGTGAGGAATCTCATCCTTGTGAATTGCTGACTGTGGTTTAAATCCATTGTTCAGAGATTTTCAAACTAAGATAAACTGATAAAAATGACTATTCTAATTTCTGTCTCCTACTGTTTTTCTGTCTCCTCCTCTTTCACCCATCCTCACACGGTTTTGTATTGCTGTTTGTCACCGCTGTACCTGAGTGCCTTCCAAGTAAAATAATGATAGCAAAGCATCTGGTGGACACCATGGGGAACATCAACATTGTGAGACAGGGCTTATACATCTGCATACAATGCTGTATGTGTGTGATTACAAGGGCTGCTCCAAAAGTAATGCCTCCAATTGTATGATGTTGGCCCATGACATCAGAGGCAGATGTTGGTGGTGTGGCAATAGAGATTGAAGCATAGTCCATGATTGAATGGACTATGGTTAAACCACTCTTCCTGCCAGTACTCCGTTACATGTTGTTGCCATGTGACGGATGGCAGCAGAGGGGCAGACTGACAGAATGGCACCTGATATCGAAGTACATATGAAGCAAAGGTGTGTTGTGCTCAAGCATGGCATGCAGGGCCCTTGTTTGTTGCTGGTGAAAATTTGCAGCTAATGGTGGTAACTATGTCGAAAAACACTGTTCTGCAGCTGAGAATGTTTTCTATCAAGCAGTGTTATTGTGCTGTGTGTATCTGTTGTAGTTTCTATGAAAATAAATAGGATGCATTACTTTCAGAGTTACCTACATAGATTGCTTTCAGATTAGAGCTGGCTTACATGCAGCTTCCTGAGTCAAGAGTAGTTGGGTCACTTCAGGCCTATATGGACTTGCTTTTGGCTTGATGCTTCTCCCATGGCAGGAGAAGAGTTTGAAAAAGATGAGAGAGTATGTGCGAAACTTTGGTAAGTTTGTGATAACTGTGCACAGATTCTTTATGTAAGTTATGACTCTCAGTGATAAATTAACCTGTGACTTCTTATGGAATTCCTTGATGGAAATGAGCATAATTTTAATAGCAATATTTCTTAATGAAAAATTGGTAGTAGATTTTTTTTTTATATAAAGCCATGTAATTTTATTTTTTCTTTGATTGTATCTTTAGTATTTTATTTATCTTGCACAATATGCTATTAAATCAAGAGCAAATAAAAATTGATTACAACAGAGTGGCTTTCAAAAATGCAATATTCATTTGAGAATGGATCATAAACAGAAGCAATTAGTAGAATTTTAAGTAAGATACAAAGAGTCTGAGGTAACACGTATGAATAAAAGTGGTAGTTTCAAGAATTTTAAAAATTTAAGAGGAAAATCTTGTAACAAGATTTGAAGTGTAAATTAAACAGTTTTAAAATTCTTAAAATCTCAGCCACATCAAAACAAGTACTAGTAAATAAAAGTATCAAAACCTCTCCCTTAAATGGAAACATACTTAGGTTGCATGCATCGTAAGTCCTTTGGGTGATTTTCCACGCAGTTTAGCAAATGTTGTGTGTCATGAAGGAGTTTTGTTCAAATAAATTCAGAAGTTATCTATATGGAACCAAGGCATACAGCTGGCTACTTTGTTGTTGGCAAATAAATAGTTTTGAAAATCGTTAAAAAAATGGAGTAACAGTGAACTATTCTTTAATAACCCAATTTTTATAACTGATGATAAAAATCTCAGAGTTTGGATAACTTCTGAAGGATTGATGCTTGAAACATTCTTCTTTTTTTTTCTTTTTTCTTTTTTCTTTTTTTTTTTTTTTTTTTTTTTAATATGATGTTCCTTCAAAGAAACAACTTGTCTAAGGTTTTGTTTCGTTTTAGGTTCAGTAGAAATCATGAAAGCAATGGAAAGTGTCATCCTTTTTTTTTCCCAGAACTTAACTAAGTTTGAGAAACAAAAATAAGCAAAGGGGAAAGTGAAAGTCTCAGAGATGAAGAAAATGACTGAGAAATATGGAGTCCTCTAACACATTTCCTATTCAAAAAAAACATGAGAGGAATCAATAAATGATTGGAACCTATTGGAACCCTGAGAATTATTATTCTAGCAGAAAAATAGCTCTTACCAGCTCAAACAAATGAAGACTCACAAGCTTGGGAAGCAATTAATACTTTGAGTCAAAAAAGACACAGTTGTGAAGGGCAGAGATTTTATCCAAAGAAAAAGGCAGAGATTTTATTCAGGAAAATCTGGGAGGTATCCAGTACTCTAGGTTCAGGAGGTGAAAGATCATGGACTAGCCCAGAAAAGGGTCAATAAAGCAACCATTAAATCTTTTCAGCTTTGCATTACTAGCATTTTTCATATATATTTTCAGGTAATGCACATCTTACATAGTCCTTCTGCTGTGACAACGGTTAGAACAGAAATTAAATCTTGTAGATGTTGGCCCACTCACTAAAGTGGATTTCAGTAATCATTGCAAATCACCTAGACAGCTGACAAAGATAAAGGACTGTTGTATTCGGACTTAATTACAAAGATACAGATTTTGGGTATCTGCATTTGTTTCTTACTCAAGGAACTTAAAATATTCAGTTTCTGCAGTTCATGATTCTTGGTGGCTCAGCATAAGTTGTCATTAAAAACTGGAGGCTTCATGCCAGACCTTTGATATAAAGACCTAACAACTGAAATTGCAGCTCCCAATCTTTTTTCCAGGTGGTAATGTTATATTGCAGTAAATTAAAGTAAGAATGAGTAGAATTTAGAAGGGTGAAGACAAAGAGAGAAAGTGTTTTCTACCTTTCTAAAACTTTCCATAACAAAAAAATTGTTGTGCTTATATACAATAATTTAACAGAATTAAATATTTATGAAGCATTTCTATTAATAAGTTGATAATAATAATAATATGTTTTGAGAGACAATAGTGCTAAGCTCATATTGTAGGAACACGTATAAGAATTCATTTCAGTGAAAGCTCATTATGGGCAAGACCAGCAAGGAGTGGACAAGGAAATAAACACATGGAAAGGTCAAATGATTTGCAAGATGGAAGTAGTAAATTTTCCCAAGTCTGCTACATCTCAGTCTGGAGCTGCACCTATTAAACCACAAGAGGTTGACGGTTCTGAAATAGGTCGCAGAAACATTCATTTTGGGAGTGAGAAGGTGGTAATAGGTGAGATAATTACAAGGTACAACTATTTCAGTCAGCTGTCTAACTGCTAACTACCTATAATTATGCAGCAATCTGTGATGGATAAGTTAATGTAAATCCTTTCAGCGAGTCTTTATGAGCCTTTACCATGTAAAGATCAAACTATTGCTGACTCAGAAATTTTCATGAAGGTAGACAAAAGGTGAGACAAAAGGAGGTCAAGATTTTCTAGAAAGTTTGAGAAAACCTTCATTAAATTGCACCTTTTCTCAAATATTCTAATTTTATTCTGATTCTACTTCCCAAAGCTTGACATTTCTGGTTTGCTTTTACAGATCGTAGGGTCTGTTCATACGTTAGCTCTATCTATAATTAGGTGAGTGAAGATCACAAGCACAGCAAGAATTTCAGCTTTTCCTCAGTGGCTGCAATTCAATTAGTGATAATGTTCTCCTGCGTGGTAGTTCAGGTATTCAGTGGTAGGTCACTCAACAGCTCAATTTTAAATTTGTTGCTAAAGATTTGGGTTTATCCCTTCTGTTACTTTTGGAAGTCTTTGACAGCAAGGTTCATACGAGCGCTGGAAGTAAGTCTTGTGTTGCATTGCCTCCTATTTGGAAGGAATTTAACGCGTGAGTATCCAGATTAAAGAGATTTCTCTGAGTAAGCAGTGGAAGGAAAGTTAGGACGGATGACTTAAGAAGTACTGGGAGTAGGAAAACTCTTAATTTTGTTTACTGTATCAATAAGTTTCCCTTTCCCAGTCCCCATTCTAGAAAAGCAACTTATATTATTCTAGAAGATGTTGGCTTGACTCATCATTTCTGATTTTGTACAGACCTCCCGATATGGGTTTCAAGTGAGTGCTGTCTCTTCTAATGTGTTGGGATTTATCCTCAAGAGAGCAAAAAAGAGACTTAAGTTTAGTTGAGCCTCAGTAATTGTTGGCCCTCTTGTTCTCTACAGGGAACTCCAGAATGGGGAAGGCAGCCAGTCATGCATGCTGTAATTTACATCTGATTGATGAAGGATTTAGATTAACAGGAACAATTTGCTCTGGAACTCCTATGGGCCTAAACTGAAACATTCACAGTGATACCCAGCATCAGTTTTTGTCTTGATCAGTCTCATATCTTATCACATGTAAAATTCATTCTCAGAGTTAACCCTTAGAGTCAAACACATGAAATGGTACTTGATAGTTCCTGTTTCCCGTGTTAAGTAATCAAGTAAGTTAAGTTGTAGCTGAAAACTCTGTATTTCTATCAATTACATAGATAAATTTGATGGAAAATAGTACACCATACTGTGATTGCAGTGCTTGCAAAAGTCAATTAAACATTTATCTTTAGAATAAAAAATTTGCACATATTTGTTAATTCACTGAAGTCTTCAGAAAAAGCAGTCTTTAAGCAAAATCAAAACAAAACCAACATCAAAGAAAAGATTTTGGGCCTCTCACAGGAGAAGGAATTAGTATTTATTAATGAAAAAGAATTAGGCCAAAAAAAGTTTATATCAGTAAATTACAAAATCAATTAATATCAAAATTTACTATTTTGTAATATAAGTAGCATATTTTATACTAGTATCTCATCAAACGTATAGTTTATGTGATTAAAAAAAAATCAGGTATAGTTTCAAATAGGATTTATTTAGAACAATCTTCAAAAAGCGTCTCAGCAACGTAGGCAAAATTGGCCTTTTGTGGCATACCTGGGATAGGGCACTGAATTCCTGACTGGGTTTTTCTGATATCACTAAAGTTTCTGCATTCAAACTTGAATCTGAGAATGGTTCTTAGAATAATATGCGTAGATTTCTTTTATAGGAAAAAAATACATTCTATTCAATTGTTTTTTTTTCTTAGCCCCAGGAATCCCTGCAGGTTTTGTTCTGACCTAGCATGTTTCACACAACGTACACATCTAGAAGATTCTTGAAATTAAATAATTGATAATAGTAGAGTTTTTCTTTCTGAGCCTCGCCATTTTTGGTGCATAGTGGACGTAGTGAGGGGAAAATTACAATGACTCTTAGCGTGAAATGTAAGAACAATCATATATTTTTGTTTCCAAAGGGATTAAATATTTTTAAATATTTGTTCAATTTGAATGTGTCTTCAAAATGAATCACCAGAAAATTATCATTCCCTGTATATATTTCCTTTATAACTGAACTGGTAAATATATAAATTTGTCATAACACTTATTAATGGACATTTGTTTACATATTTTTATCTCAATTATCTATGCCCATAGGACCTATTCAGTCAATTTTTCACTAAGTAGTTTTCAAAATATAATTACTCTTATGGGTAGGTCTATGAACAGCAGTGTCATTTACACTATAGTTCACTAATTGCACTTCTAAGCCATTATAATGAATTATACTTGTACTTTCTTCGAGAAGATCAGTTAATGCTAATCACTTCTATCACATATTTCACTTAGAAGACACCCATCTATAACAACCTTTTCACTTACAGCTTCATTCCCTTTTAATTTTCTTGCATTGTAAGAGATGTCTATAAATTTATAGCATGTGCTCACTAAACCAGTTAGTCTTGCAAACTTAGTATTAAAAGTTGAGTTTTAAACTTTAGAAGATGCTTTTTTTTTTCCTTTTTTTTTTTTTTTTAATAAATCTACGATGGCTTCTGATTATTAGATGTTACAGCTCTGAAACATTAGTTCAGGAATTTGTGGCTACTATAATAACAGAAATGTGTAGTTTTACTATGAATATCGATACATTTATCACTGGCCAGACTCTCCTTTTTATGTTGGGTAACCAAATCTGTTGGTTTAGGTGCAAGAAGCTCTGGTTTTTTTGCTACCTCTTCTTCACTAGCACTATTCACTGGAATTTCTAACAGTTGCAACATGTGGTATGAATCTAAGGTATGTAAAAATGTAAAATATGACAAATGAATTGGTGAGGAATATATATCCAGGAAATCACTTCTATCATTTGTTTCAAAGACCTCTAATCGATGTATGAAGCTTGATTCTCTTTTAAAAACCTCTGTTTGCTGGTGTTCCATGTGTTTACTAACATACCCATCATTTCAATTTCTCCCGGTTTGTCTGGTGAAGAAGTCAGACTTTCTAGTCTTTGGTTCCCACGTCACCTCTAGGGATGTTTTAATGAATTGCTATTATATATACTATCTCTGTTTTCTTTGTGCTAAGGCAGATTGGGTCATTTACATTCCCCAGTTAATAGACCAGCAATTTAATACGTTGTTTTTTTTTTTTTAAACTATAGGTTGTTGCTCCAGAGTCATGGTGACTCATTACCATCCAACTGATCAATTTGTTCACAACACCTTTTTAGTTATTTCAATTTGAGATGATTTTTTAGACTTCCCTGGCAAAGAATGACAAATCTTATGTTTGCTTGTATAGCGAGCATGAGATGCTGGAGTGAATGTTGATTCTATTGAAGTCAGTCTGTGTTTTAATTTCAGAAACAGAATTCAACCTTGCTGTATATCCAATAATGGGTACCGTGTGCTTTGAATCCTTGGTTGTTTGCGTTCAAACTAATTGTATCTGAATAGCAGTACAGCAGAATTGGAAGCAAATTTATTTAAGTTCCAAATATATTGTTCAAGATATGTGAGTAAAGACCAATAACTGTAAAAATACAGGTAGGTATTAAAATGCTGGATTTTGTTGCAGTGTGGCGAGTGAAAATTACTTTAGTAACCACTTGAGATTGGGATATCTTACATGTTAAAGAACAATATAAGCAGAATCTAAATTAAGCCTAAATTTTGCATTGTGCCCTTTTTGCACAGTTATTATCAAGTAGCAAGCTGTGTAAAAGATGGAAACAAGTTAGTAATGTACCAGCAAATAGCCTACAAAATAAAATGAGTAATTACAGGATGTACTTCAAAATAGAAAACAGGGTTATTTTAAAGTAATATTAGACACTGAATATTTGTAAGACCATGCAATATAGGAGATTAGCCAAGAAGAGGAATTCTATTAGATCAGTTTATTATAAAAGACAAAGGAAAGAGGCTGCTTGGAAATGAGCAAGAAACATTCATATGTGCAAGAATCATACTTCAAGCAAAGGAAGCAGGGGAATCATGATATCTGTATAGTCTTGCATCATTCAATGTGGATATTAGTACAGAAAATTGACTTGAAACATCTAGGAGAAATGTTAAGGTTTGTATTTTTTTCATTTTTCTTTTCTCAGTGCACTACTTTACCATCTTCTTCCCAAACTGCATACCATTAGCACTTCTGTATTCTAATCTCTCCCTTGCTGCTTAAAATTATCACTCCTTTATTTCAAATATAGCTTCTTATCCTCTCCTCTGCTAATTGGCTTTATTACCCTCGACCCCTTCTTGCCTCCACTGCAGGCAGCTTGACATTTTTTCATCAACTAATCCCCACTTTTCACACTCCTCTCCCCCTTCCCACCCCCATACATTTGCTTCCCTTTCCTCTTCTGGTGTATTCAGAGCTGCGGAGAGCTTTTCAGCAGATATTCAAACCCCTGGAGAAATTGAAAGAGATCGAAACGCAGCACAAGAGCTAGGGGTGTTTTCTTCTGGCTGCCAAAAGCATAAGGTAACATTCAGAATGAGGTCACCGTACCATGATCTCATTTTGAATCGTATTTGCTGATGAGGTGTAGGAAGTCTGCAGGGAGAGCATATTGTTTTCCTAGTTAGTAGTACATCAACAGACTGTGAAAATACTTAGGCATTTACTTTCATTTCCCAATTTAAATATGCATATGTCAATAGTTTAAAAAATTATGAGAGCATAATAAAGCAGCGGCTTAAGCTACACATGGAGTGGGGTGCAGGTAATATACAGAGTTGCCAAAACAAAATGAAATATCTGAGAACGCTGTTTTGAAGGATAACTGCAAATGTCTGGAGTGGATACTAATGATTTTGGTGCTATGGAAAACAAGACAGAGAGAGCATGGCATGAGCTCTTCTTCTGAGTCTACTTCAGAGACTTCCCTGCATAAGGTGTTGCCAATAGGCTATTTAGGAATAATGCAGCATTCTAGTATTCATTCTAATTTCTTTTTGTCACCTCTTAACAAATCAGTATATATTCTTTCCAATGAAAAACCCATTTCATACCCCAAAGAACATGCAAAGTGTTAAAGTCAGGAAAACAAGGTGCATGGGAAGGCTGTATTTGGTATCAATTAGAACTTTTCTCTTTGAGAATGCCTCCATTAATGCATCATCATCATAGTATTTTGGTACAGGTACAACAGGGGTGGTATTTTGGCAGGACTTTGCAGTGATTTGACTAAGAAGTTAAATAGCTGCTGTATTAGCTTTGTAACTGGTACAGAAGCATGAGGCAGATTGGGAAATAAAAGGTGCATAGGAGCAACCAAAGAAATAGCAGAATGTGATGAACTTCACTGATAAATTGACTAGTGAGTGGGAAGAATTAAAACTCAGAGAGACCCGGAACCCAACTGTCAGGAGAGAAAACATTCTTCTGAGCTCTGGAGGAAAAGCAGTATTTGCAATGTCCCTATCAGAGCATCCGAGTGATCCTCAGCTGCTGCGTGTGTAGAATTAAGCCCTGACAGAGGCAAAGGACTCAACAGTGCAAATATTTGCTCCCATGATTAAATATTCTCATCCTAAACACAGGGGAAGCAGCAAAGTTAGGGTTAACTTTGTGGTTGCAAAACCATTTTTACAAATCTTGTGCCATTATTTTCAGAATGAATAGATAATCTCTATTGTCTGCATGGGTTATATGTGCACCACATGTTGGAATGTGCATGTCACCAACTTAATTTAAAAAGCTAATCAGTAATTTTTATTTCTATTTTATTGTGTTAAAATTACTTCCTACATATGCATTTTAAACTGTCTTTCTGTGCTGTACATTATCTTTCAGTCTCAAAAGATGATTTTGCTTGTGATTATGAGCCAGTGTTGTTACTGTAGAGAAAACTGTTCTGTATAGCAATGCAGGCTGCAAAAAAAGGCCCAACAAAACTATTTTCTGTCTGAAATCAATAACAAAAGAAGTTTGTTTCATACAAAAAACCATCTAAAGCTCTCATGACAGTCTAAAAAATGTAAAAATGCCTGCAGAGGATATGAGTTTATTGAATTTTCTTACTTTACTGTTTCATAGACTCTATCCTAACCAGATGATATAATCTGATTGTATCAACCTAGAAGTATATAGGATTTTATTTTAATGTTAAAAAGATCAGTATCTTTGGAACTTAAATTCTTTCTGTCTTCTACACTGCACTAGAATTTCAGCTTTGAAGTATTACCAGGTAACATCAATAAAAAGAAGTTGAATTTTATACACTAAAATTTACTTATTCATTTCCTATATATAAAGTTAAATTCTTTGGATGAGCACTCCCTAGGTATATGGCAAAGTAATATATACTTTATTGAATGATGAGTGAAATTTATATGAATACTGCTGATACAGCCATAAGATTTCTTCCAAAGTATTTTTGCTGCATAACTGTTATTGAATATTACATCTTTTTATCACCTTAGATGATATTCAGACATTTTAGCCCTTTAATTCAGTACTGAAAATATTTCACTCTTCCTAAAGATGTGTTCTGCTTTCTTCTATGCTGAACTACTTTTGGTCTGGGTTTAGAGTTAGATCTTCAAATCTAGTGACAGAAGTGACCATTTGCTGAGCCTTTCCAGGGTCTTCAATTAGTCTGCAGCATGGATTCCATCTGAAAGAATTTTTGAGATTTTTATGATCCTTCTTGAAATCTGGATCACATTAGACATAAAGGCTTAGGCATTTTCAGCACCATGGAAGAAGTTTGCAATCATTTTCTGTAATACAAACGGGCTTATTTAGCACTCCTGTTATGGAAAAGACTCTACAATAATAATGCTACTATTATAATACCATTTCTGTAATAATAGCACTTCTGTTATAAAACACCATTATTATAGAAATGCTATTATAAGACAAGCTCTGTTATTTAGAATTGCCTCTGCAATAAAAGTACTAAAAAGTCTGCTTGTATTACAGAAAATTATTGCAAATTTTTCTTGCCTGGCAGTGAAATTTTTCATTCTGAATCTTGTCTGTCGCTGTTGGAAAATCATTCTCATACATACTCTGAAGTCCCTGTGAGTTACTCAATACTGTGTATTTAAAAGATGGAATTACTGAATAGGCAAATGGAAAAAAGGCCAATCTTCATCTGTCTGATTTCCCATGTTCCTAATTTGTCATTCACATTTTGTCACGTACCATAGCTCTTATTTAGAACGTAGATGCAGGCCTGTAGGGCAGTTCTTACCATTGTATATAAGGTAGGGGAGGGAGAGGAAACTAAAGATGTGAGAAGGGAAACAACAATCCCCCTCCTTTTTCTTTTCTTTCTCTCTCTCTCTCTCTTTCTTTTCTTTCTCTCTCTCTCTCTCTTTCTTTCTTTCTTTCTTTCTTTCT
>NW_024962252.1:31848335-31849677 GCF_019238085.1 Lagopus leucura
TCCTTCCTTCCTTCCTTCCTTCCTTCCTTCCTTCCTTCCTTCCTTCCTTCCTTCCTTCCTTCCTTCCTTCCTTCCTTCCTTCCTTCCTTCCTTCCTTCCTTCCTTCCTTCCTTCCTTCCTTCCTTCCTTCCTTCCTTCCTTCCTTCCTTCCTTCCTTCCTTCCTTCCCCTCCATGTTAATTTCCCCATGTTTGAGTATAGTTCATCAAAAATTGCTTCCAGTGCCTCTCTTTGACGTTGTATTCTATTCTTATGCTCATAACATTCAATGAGAATGAAATTGAGTCTACTGAGAATGACCTCTAATAAACTCTTTGAACAACTTAAACAATTAGGTTCATTTTTCCTTAATCAGCACTTAACCCAGGTACCAGCCTGCTCTGGTTATCAGCCCTTACTACCCACCACACTTTGTAGCTCTGAGTCTACCATCCAGACCCACAGGTAGCCCTCTTAGGAGAAAGGTACAAAAGACAGAACCACGCAAATAAAAATGCTGTAGTCTCACCCCTGACTTCCCCAGATCCCCTGTTTTCTTTTAAAGTGTTTCCACACCTGCATCTATTACATTGCTTTTTCCACTCCTACATGTTCCGGTGACTAACCATCAGTGCTCACACGCACCCAGCAGAATTTCTCAATGGAAAAGGATTATGAAGAAAAATCAGTTATTTCTCAGCATAATCCTTGGAAGCTCTTTGCATACTTGGTTATTTTTTGTGTAAGTTACCTGGAATTGAGATAATTGTACTGTGGAAAAGTTTGTGTTACAATGTCCAGTAACCCCACAATGCTGTGTTACAAATAGCCAGTAACCCCACAAGGTCCTCTCCAACAGGCCCAGTTGCCCACTTTTGCTTTGCCGTGTCCTTGTGATGCTTTAACTACATTACTTTATGTTTCTTGTCCTTGACAAGAGTCATCTAGTAAGGAATAGTCAGCCTGAAGAATATGGAATTGCATCAATCATAGATCAGTGGAAGGTCCAGCTTCTAGTCTTCTAGACTTTTTTGTTATAATTGTTTCTTTTTCCCCCAAGAGCAACAAATCTTAAAGTCTTAATTAATTCTAAGACTCCTTTTCTTCCCCTTCCCTTCCCTTCCCTTCCCTTCCCTTCCCTTCCCTTCCCTTCCCTTCCCTTCCCTTCCCTTCCCTTCCCTTCCCTTCCCTTCCCTTCCCTTCCCTTCCCTTCCCTTCCCTTCCCTTCCCTTCCCTTCCCTTCCCTTCCCTTCCCTTCCCTTCCCTTCCCTTCCCTTCCCTTCCCTTCCCTTCCCTTCCCTTCCCTTCCCTTCCCTTCCCTTCCCTTCCCTTCCCTTCCCTTCCCTTCCCTTCCCTTCCCTTCC
>NW_024962252.1:31850180-31938197 GCF_019238085.1 Lagopus leucura
TCTCTTTCTCTTTCTCTTTCTCTTTCTCTTTCTCTTTCTCTTTCTCTTTCTCTTTCTCTTTCTCTTTCTCTTTCTCTTTCTCTTTCTCTTTCTCTTTCTCTTTCTCTTTCTCTTTTTTGTTTGTATTTCTTCCTGCACTGCCACCCCTTGGCTTAAGCATTGTTTCCTGTAGCAAAGAAGTTAACATGTAATATCCATTCTTCTATGAAATTCTACTTTAAAAAAAACATGCAAAACCAATCCTGAGTTTTGTCTTACAGTTTTCAAAGAGTGTAATTTTAACCTGAATTTGGAGCTGTTAAAAATGACTTTTATATGATGGTTATTCAGATAAACCTTTCCAGTATCATAGGGGGAATGTTGTGTCTTTCTCATTTAAAACTTCACTTTGTCTTCACTATTTTTTTAATAGCAGCGTGAATGGCCTCAGACTAGAATTTTATTTTTTAAATATGTTTTTAAATCAATTTTACTGTTATTTAGTGGGAGAAAAAAGAGCTAGTGAGTTTTGATGCTCTTTTGCACTTCTCTATGTTGATAAAGGCTTTGTTTTTACACTGCTAACTACATCATTTAGTCCATAGATTCAATTAGTGCCTTTGGGTACCATATTTTCTTGAAAATAGCATACACTTTTGGCTTATTTGTATCACCTAATGCTTAAGTGCTTGTATTCTCTTTTGTGTGTTATTTTTCAGTTGATACTTACCAGTACTTATACTGGGTAACATCTGCTGTTTTGGTTCTTCACTGCAATAGCTCCCTTAGGACTTTCGATACAAAAAGTCATTTTATTGTTAACAGCTAGAATACGACAAAGGCAATCTTGTAGTACCAGTGGAACGGTACTTATTCTACTACTTTGGAAGAGCCAAGCAACACGTTTTTCACAATTAGTACTTTGCTCAAAAAATAGATTATTTTCGTATGAGTGAAATGATTTTTGTAAGGCAGAATGAGCACAGTAGCTTCAATTAAAAAACAAAACAAAACAAAACAAAACTGTAAACATGTAAAAAAGAAATCAGACATTTATTTTTGAAAAATTTAATACGAAAATGTCAAGACTGTAATAGCAATAATGCCACTTCTAACACTAAGCAAATAAAGCATTTGTATGTTCTGTTTCAAGTGGACATTCTTCATTTGAAGTGAAGTGAAGCTTAAAGGCACTAAATAACCCCAAAGCAGGATATATATATATTATCTGAACAAAGTTTGAATATTTCAGGTTTTCTCTTGTGCTGAGGAAAAAAAAGAGATTGATCAAAACAAGATTATTTATTTATCAATTCTAAAAAGAAAAATGTAATCTTTTTTCAGTGACTTTGTGTAATGAAGCCTCTTTAGTTCTCAACTGTGCAGATGAGCTGTTTTTTGCTTTCATCCTTGATTCCCATTCTAAGTTATCTTGAATGCTGGATGTGTTTTATAGAATTGTATGAATATAATTTCATACATGCCCAGTTTACCCTTTAGCTGCACTAATTTAGCTGCTGAGCATACACAGTATAATTACATAATAAGGAGGCCATAATAATATCCATACATAAGTATCAGAGAATCTTTACAACAGAAAGAAATTCATATATATGAACATATGGATAGAATTGACTTCAGGTATCATTCTTTGGATTATAGCATTACTTTGATGACCTGGAGAGAAGGATTAAGCTGTGTGAGCTTTTGTGTTTGTGTTTGGGTTTCTTTTCGGTACTGATGCTTGGATCACTCAGCTGTCTCTTGGGCATGCAGGTAGCCACTTTCCATAGCATTCATAATTCACTACTTGCTACAATCCCCAACAGCATCCAGTATATAGACAGAATTAACTTCATGTTCACATATTTGTAGAGAGAAATAAAGTGGCATGAGGCTTAACTTCTATTTCTGGATTGCCAAAAATTTAGGCATATTTGTGCAGAAGACTGCAATCCTTCAGGTACATTTCGTTGAGAGAGATTTCTTTTCAGCTTCATTCGAAAAGTGCCAAGTTCAACTGGTCAGTCATTATGCTTTCTGAAGGTTTAACTTCTTTTTTATGATAACCTTCGCAGACAGAGGCATGACCTATTTCCAAGTCACATGTTCCATGCATGTATTCTCACTCCTCTTTAAGCAAAAAAGGCAGATATTTCTGATCTAAACGTCATGAAAATTCAGTACTACAGATTCAAATTCTCTGCAGAGTTAGATCTCATAGGTATGTTCAAAGCATAAACATGACGAGGGAGCAATCATTGATTGTTTCAACTTAAAAGAATTATAGTAGCAGCATTGCTATCTGTCTTTTTCGTAACAGCCTACTGACTTAGACTTGTGCACATGAACTGAATATTTGTTCTTCTTCCCTTTTCTGCAGCTAGATTCCAAACTGAAACACTTTGCCTCACAGAAGATTGTACTTAATAGGCTGCTTGGTATGTTGGTTGTCATCAGTCTTATATTGCAGCATTTTAAGCTTAGGCACAAGAGTTCACCGACAGCCTCTGGATTGTGGTTGTCCATTCCCTGCTCCATTTGGTCTTGCTGTTCTGTAAACCAAAGCTTAAGATAATTTTTTTCTTAGCCCACCTTTCTTTATGGCTTCTGATACCCAGGTCTGTTGTCCAGCAAGGTGGTTTGAAGTGAGAAGAAATATGAAGGATTAAAAAATGTGCGTGTGGCATGCCTAAATTAAGACTTCCCATAAGACAAGCATAAGTGCAAGTGATGACAGAATTGGAGCAGCTGCCCAGATTCAGCCTCTCTGACCATGTTAAAACAAATTTTACCTCAGTGCTTTAGCCTAACATGTAGCTTAAAAGTGGAGCAATAATGGACCTTGGAACAGGTATGCGAGAAAAAGGAGCAAAATCAAGCAAGACTAAGCAGGTATTCACAATATCGTTTCTATCATTCTGTTTGATCCACAGCATTACAGATAGGTAGCAGCAGCCTCTTATCTACTGATGTGTGCAAGAGACATTGCATTGTCATTTGCTGTGAGTGGGGTATGGCTGCATTTCTTTAAGAAACATAGGAAAGGGCCTGTACTGACTTGCTTACTTTTTCCACAACAAGGTAAATTTTGGCTAGATGTGGTTAACTCTTCAAAAAAACGTAAACACTGATTTTTTGAGATGACGGAAATTGAAGGGGATAGGTAGATATATTGAGGCCTAAATTAAAAATGCTCTTTCCTTTGAATCAAGAATATTTACAGTTGCTTTTTAAAGTTTACTATGTTTGTAAACACATACTTCACTGCATTTTTTTTTTCAGGTTCTCCCTAGTAAAGTGTGGTCCAGTGCTAGGCACTGTCAGATGTCTGGCAAAAATATACTTGCATGATCACATGTTTAACTGCAGTACATTCTAATAATACTATCTCAGAAAAATTTAAATAATAGTCTAGAATGAATATACACATGCTTCCAGTCAGTTTAAATAAATTGAGTACTACTTTACTCCAGAGGACAATTTATTCTGTTCCACCACACAGGTCTCTCTTGACTGACATAGCTTGTGTTTTTGCACAAGTGATAAAGCTTTGATGAATTCTCCAATGGCACCATTCAGGAGCAATATCAAACATCTCTAGCTGCCTCTTAGGTTTTTTTAGTTCTTTGTCTTTCTTTTTTCTTTTTCTTGTCTTTTAGTTAGTCTTTTTAAGATACTTTTTAAATCAACATTGTCAGCTCACCATTCTGATAATTTTAATTCCCTTGTACAAATTCAAATTCTTGCCTTGATTTTGTTTTAAGACTTGAAATGTGCTGTTCCAGCTAGTCTGCTCTGCTAATGATTGTCTTTTGGGGTTCTTGTTCTGTACTAAAAATTGTCTTTTGGGGTTCTTGTTCTGAACTGCTGCAGCTTACACTTTTTCTGCAATGGAGCAATGTTTATAAGTCAGATTTATTGTAACTGTTGTATTTTCAGGGTGGTAGTTTCTTAGCTAATTTTTCCTCTCTTGTAGGTTGTTTACCATTGATACCGATCTTCTATTTTAAAAAAGACATGAATCTTTCTGTGCCATGGACTTAACTGAAATTTTTTTTGACAATGGCTGAACTATGTAATACATCAATCTACAATTTTGACCACACTGCTTTGTGAGAATTTTGTCAGTTCATTCCTTTAGATCATTTGTAATCAACTTACTTTGTTTGCATTTGTTACCGTATTTATTCAGGTTCCCACTTTTGCACTTTAGTGAGTTTAAATTTTGGTTCAAAACAAGGCCAGTCATGAATTTTCTAGCCTCTTCTCATTAGTGTCATCATCATCATCATCATCATCATCATCATCATCATTATAATAGGCATTTTGCTATTGCATATATTTAAGTTTGCTGAAGATTACTTGCCACCAATTCTTTTAGCTGATCTGGTTCCTTCTGCCTACACAGAGCTTTTTTGCCTGAATTATGAAGCTGCTGGGTTTTTAGCTACTATCTGTGTTTCAGAGCTTCTCAATACCCAAGAAATCTTCAGACTTTTCTGTGTCTGTTCTGATTCTTTGACCCTTTAATAATACCACAGTCTTGATGAAGATGAGACTTCTGCCAGTTTTCCTTCAGCAGTTTACTATCTACCTTCACATCTTTGGTTTTTTTTTTTTTTTTTTGTATACGTCTTTAATTGAATTCAGCTACTTTTTTCTTTTCTTATAATGTTAAATAACACTATATTTGACATTCTACTGTCTCAGTGTTCTAATGCTCAGCTTAAAGTTAATAAATGTCTCATTTACTTTCGGAGTGACAGTCTATTTATCTTCTGGTGCAGTGATGGGCAATACAACTCTGAAAAATTCATCCTTGGAAATCATGTTGTATTTAGCCTCCCTGCCTGTGTTGTGCATTGTTGACTGCGGCCTGCAAGCTTTAATGCAGTGATATGAACCATCACATGTCTTTCATCTTATTTCGTCTGGCAGATATTGTGCTATTTTTCATAGTCCATACAAGTCTGTGGTCTCTTCCAAAGTGGCTTTGATTTTGTGCTGTTGTGCCTTAGGCATCTTTTCTGCATTATAAAGTATCATTTTTACTTATACTTTAAGGTTCTGTACAATTCCATAAAAATTATTCTTAATGAAGTGATCCCTGCTGTTTTGCGATTCTGCTTACAGTACTGGCTTAATTCTTATCTTATATGTATTGCTACATATATCCTAGGAAATTGAACGTGGCTGGGTCTTGGGCCAGAAAGCTGCTCTCTGATCATTTCTGCTGTTAAATCATGAGCATGGTCTCTGTCAAAATTTTGCTTCAACTGTAGAAGGGTCAAGGTCACTTGCAGAGAGAGACTTTAGGTTGACTGTAGTATGAGTCAAAGACTGTTCTCAATAGATAATCTGGATGTGGCCAGTCTGAGTTTGGAGATAAGTTAGAGGATCCATATGGATGCAAATCACATTGTGCCAGTTGACTATAGGGCTGGAAAATCATTCCTGGTCCACTGAAATTCCTGGCATGAAAAAATAGTCTTTGAGTTTCTCCTTCCATCTTTCCCTCGCTAGATATTAGTAGCAGTCTAAGCTTAGTCAGAAAACATGATCAGCCAAGATTGACAACATGTGGATAAACTACAGACCCTTTGCATTTTCTTTAGCTATCCTCCAATTTAATACATCTTCCTCAGAAAAGAAGGTAGTGCTTAAATCTTTGCAATGTAGTTTCATAGTTACCCTCTTTTATCTGAGCCAGCTGAACATTACTAAGCACAGGAAACGTATTAAAATCTGCTGTTAGTAATTGGGGTTATTTTCTGGTAGTCTTCTTTGATATGGGTGGTTGGCATTGATTGTAAATGCAGAGTGAAACAATTTGATTCTCTTTCTCTATTGTTTCGATTCAGTGACCTGTCAAAAACTGGACCTTCATAGCACACTTTTAACTTAGTAATAAGTATTGTGTTCTTTAGAACTATTTCAAATTGTGTATGAGAGAAGTTCAGTTCTCCATTTATTTGTTCTTCCGCTAATATTTAATCTTTTTTTTTTTTTGCAGTTTCTGTTTACAGTAGGGTGCTCAACAAGGGTCTGCAAGTACTACATATTGTGGTATTCCATTATTACTTACGAGTTATTAGTTTGCACAGCATAGCAATCTTTCTCAAGATTTTGCTGTTCTTAAAGTTGAACCATTAAAAAGTACAGTTCCAAAATTATTCTATCTGAAATGTTACTGTAAGGTTTTGTGTCTCAATATTTGTATGTAATGAGGAGTGTACTGTCATATTTCACTTTGGGAAAGGTTGGAAATAACATAGAAGCTTGCTACATCACTTCACCTAAACTGCAAAGAGTTTTAAACCCTTACCAAAAAAAAAGCAAAAATAGATTTAGCAAAGATATTTGTTACACAAGTTGTCTTTCAGCAGCGCCCTTCTGCCATCAATATGGATGCTCCTAAGTTAGGAGTGTAGTGTTCCCAGGTTCATTCTATTGTGAATACAAAGAGATTCCCATTTTCTGAAGGGAGTAATTTTAAGTACGCTGGCTAACCATGCCATTTTGCTTCACCATCCATAACCATATTGAGTAACGTTCAGCCCTAGCAGAGCTTGCTATCTGTAGGAAGGAAAGACTTCATCAAATCCAGCCTTCCCAAGCATATCTAATTATAAGTGGTGAAGGAAGTGCAAGCAGAAAGATTCTACAGACTCATCTGTTTTCTTGGCATTGCTTTGGGACTGAACTTAGTTTTACACAGTTAGATATCAGGATCTCATAGCCATTGATATGCTGGATAAACACTGTTTTGAGTTCCTCATAGGTTTCGTTATATATTGATTTTATTTTCTAGAATGTGAAAATGTATTCTTTGCAACACATTTTCTTCAGTAATAAAACAGAAATAAATAAACTGTTTGCTCATCTTATTGTGAGTCATACTACACAAAAGACCAGGTATAGTAAAAGACTAGAGGCTAGTATAAATGTTCATTCTGTCCATGAGTTTCTTAAAACTCCCCTGAAGGTTTATGTTTTATCAGCCATTTCATGACCTGCTTACCTGTTTTGAATCACCTATATAAGGTAGGTCTTGTCAAACAAACAAACAAAAACATCAGCAGCAAAACCTTTTAATTGTTGGAGACCTCGAGAAACATTAAAATGTAATTGTAATTGATGCATGAACTAAAATGTGCGACCATAATTTCAATTCCCTGGAGAGGGATGGTCATTTTACTGAAGTATGGAAGATATGAGTGATTCGTCACTCTTTGCCATCATGTATGTACTGTTATAAAAGCAAATAAAGTGGTATTACTATCTGGGGAGCAAAAGTTAGGACATGCAGTTTCTAAGAGTGTGATATATAACTATTGTTATATGATTTATGTGTAATTGTAAATATTTTATTGCTGTTCATCTCTTCTTAACTACAAATGATACATTGTGAAGTAACAAGTGAAGTAAGAAAACTCGTTTAGCCAACTTTGTTCAATAATAAATTTTCTTTCTGTTTTCTTTCATGGACAGTTGATTTTCCAGTGGCATAAATGGATGTTTGAACTTTTATTGATGGCTAGATTATTGTACGTGTTGTGATCCTGTTATTTTTGCCAGTGTTTCAGCAAGATCTGGTGGTATGGTAAAAACTGATCAAGGGAGAGTTTCCTGTCTTCTGAATTTTGATAAGCTTTTGTAACACCATGGGGCATCTCTGGAATGAGCTCTGCAGGGAGTTATGCAAAGTTTTTCATTTTACTCCTGCTGCTCTACCATAGTCTGAAGTCATGTCATAGCAAATATATTTGTGCTATGTTTTTTGATTTGAAACAGTGCTCATATTTAGAGATGTTTACAGAGATGGTTTGATAAACTATGGATAGCCCTGAGCCCTTTTCTCCCCCAATGAACACATCACATAATCTTTATGCAGTTTGAACTAGCATTATGAAGAAACTCTTAGGAAAAACAATTATGCTGACATATTGGAGTTCTCTTCCTTGGTATTTTATATGAACATACCAGTCTTCCTAAGCTGCATGTGACTTCAGAGACCACTGCAGCTCATTCATTATGGTTACTTGGGTTGAAAATGATTCTAGATGATGCATCCGAAAATTGCCTAATGTTTGGGAGGTTATGATAGCTCTTCCACTTTATTTAAACATTTTTTAGCTTCCTCTCTACTGGGAAATCTTGAAAATTATTTAATATTATTTAAAGATTTTTAAAGGAGGTGTCCAGACCAGTACTGATTCTGGACTTATTTATTTTGTTTACTCAAATCTCATATGAATAAAATAATTTTAGATGTGAATGAGACAGTAAACAGAAGACTGCAAGTACATCACACAGTCTTCAAATCCTAACATATTATGTTTTCATGATGAGATCTTATTATAATATAAATTCAGATGTACTTATTGTCAGGAAGATTCACACATAAAACATACTCTGAAGTCATTACGCACTGCCTCCTGTTTTTACACCAGCAAAATTCACTAATTTTAGTGGAATTACACCTGATTTATGTTGGTGTAATTGAAAGTGGAGTAAGTGTCACAGACTCTTAGTAGTAAAAAACCATGAGGCATTAAATTGCATGTAGTAATCAGAAGAATAGATGAAAATGTTTTTAACAACACTGAGCATACTTAAGGTCCTTTTCATGGGGTTATTCAGAAAAGCCACTAAAGGACAACGTATGCCCTTTAACTCTGCCTTATTACAGAGGATTTGTATATAAAACAACTTTTAGAACTCTGAAGGATGTCAACAGAGGTGATAGATGAAGCAGGGACACACCACCTACCCTGGTCTGCAGTTTTACAAGCTGAGCAAAGCTGAAGGCTCTTATGCCAGCACAGTTTCTTTGCCTGGTCCCCAAGCGTGAAGGACCGTTTGTGTCATCCTTCACTTTGGAATAGGGTTCACTGGGAGATAGTATGGCTCTGGTGGTTCCTTCAGGGAAAGAGCCAAGGAGCAGCAAGGTTTCTATACCTGGCTGAGGGTATTAAGTGTAGAATTTGAAAGGTTTTTTAATACTGCAATGACATAATTTATTATGTATTCATGTGGTGCTACTTTGTTGTGCTTTATTTGTCATAGATTTTAGCACTTCATGACATATAAGAGTATTCTTGATATCTTTTATGACATAAAGTGTATGATTTATTAATATTATGAGGACAGTGGTTAGAGGTACAGAGATTCAAGAACTTGAAATTCTAATCCTGTCTGTGTTGCAGACTCAGTGTATGACCTTGAACAAGTATCCTCTGCATGCCTTTTCTTTCTGACAACAGCATACCAATTGTAGCAAAAATATCATACTTCATACTGTTGTACAATTTTTTTTTTCCCCTGAGGAAGTTGAGAATAGTCCTAATAATAACAACAATTAGTTATCAAACTAGAAAATGAATTCTACCTTCAGACTTCCAAGGAAGTTCATATGAATTCAAGATACACAGAAATGCCTTTATTGAACTGCATTCATTGTCACTAATTTACTTTGGACAAAGAATTGTACTTCTGTTTCCATTTCTTGAAGTCATCAGAGAGAAATTAACCATTAGCTAGCATAGGAAATACTTTACTGGAAACACTGAGATACTGTAAGGTGTTCCCAATAATAGACTATTTTAAGGAGAAGAAAGCTTTTCCTTCTCTAGATTCTTCTTTAAATACTAGCTGTGTTGGGAGGTACAATGCTGTGAGTTCTAGCATGAAAAAGTAATTGGAACACTGGTTTATAATTAATACATTGTCAATACAACTTCATGATGCAGATTAAGTCAACATGTTTTCTTAAATATCCTTTGGATATTA
The DNA here is from genome assembly GCF_019238085.1 of Lagopus leucura. Lineage (NCBI taxonomy): Eukaryota > Metazoa > Chordata > Aves > Galliformes > Phasianidae > Lagopus > Lagopus leucura. The sequence continues at coordinate 31,859,955 of NW_024962252.1, forward strand.
CAAAATTAATTTGTAATATTTGCCACTTTACTTTCAGTTCTGTATTCGACACTTTCTTCTTAGTGATTTTATCTTAACATTTCTAATGCACTGCAACTATTTCATTTTTTTTTTCCATAGTTTGACAATATTCTAACTGATCTGTCTGCAGCTGCAAAAAGGAAGCATTTGGCAGGGGAAGAGAGATTGTTTTAAAACAGTTGGATGAAATGCTCCTATGGTGCTGGAGTTTTACTCTGCCATAATCAATGGATAATTATTCCTTTCTGATGTCAATGGGATCTGATGAGAGTAGGGTGGGTGTAATTCATTGTCCCTTTTGAGGTTGCCAACAAACTATGGGAATAATAAGCTCAGTTTAATTGCTTAACATTTGAGAGGTGTCTCTAAGAACATATTCAGGGCCTTTTGCAGACAGAGGAATAACAAACCAAGCATGTGGTCCAATTAACACTGGAAAGTGCATTGTGGCTGAAATTTGCAGAGAGACTAGTTTTGCTGTTTTTAAAAACAGTATTGTAAATATATTCATCTAGCTTTTGAAGATCAGCATCTCAAAATAGAACTTCAGAAGTCTCTGAGATGGAAGATAAATGACCCTACTTTGAATTTGGTTTGTGTATGGTATATTTTTCTAGTCCTAAAGATAACTGTATTGGGCATGAATTGAAAGACTTGTGATGATTTTCACAAATTAAGGAAAAATTTGCTCGTTTTGCCCAAGGTGAAAAAAAATAAAGTAAATTCTTCTCTCAATAACCAGTGGAAACACAGGGCGGTATTCCCTCCTTTATCTATTTTTTTAATCTATCTGCTGTGTTTCGCATATCAAAATATGTGTCAAAAAGTATTTTTACCTGAGTTAGATGGTTTTCATTCATTCATGAAAATAAAAGTTAGACACCAAGGAACACATCTGTATGATAAAGATTTCATTTGTCAAATTTAAATTCAGGCTGCAGAGTGAATTTATCTAAGACAAAAACAGAAACAGAAACAAAAAACAAAACAAAACAAAAACAAAACAGAACTAAATGTGCAATAAATTCAGGGCCAGATCCAAAAAAGCAGCTACTGGAAATTTGGATACTCAAGTCTAAAACATTGACAGCATTGTTGTCTAACAGTACAATTAAGTAGGAAGATGTAGGTTTCTCACTAATGTATAATTCCCTGTGTGCACAGAATTCCACACGTAGGTTTTTTAGGACCACAGCAGTCTTGATCTGAACAGGTGGGAAGATACACCAGGTGCAAGCCAGATGACATCCAGAAACAGATTGTTTTTAATGTATAATTCCAAGAAATTCAGTTGGCAGTGTCAGTGTGGGCCTCATATATGGTAACTGCAGAAGATTCATATCAAAATGTGGATATTGACTTAATATCGTGGTCAGATGATTAACTCTTTCATAGAACGTCTATATTTAAATATTTTTTTCTTTTTTATCTTAAAACTTGTGTACAATTCTCTTGTAGCTGAGAGGGCTCAAATGTATGTTGTTCAAAACCTGTCTGATGCTGTCAGATGCAAGGCTGTTCTGCTTGGAAGTGATGCTCCCCAGTCTTAGGGTTAAAATTGTCACTATTTGAAAAGGAAATTGAAATTAATTCTTTTCAAAGGGACACACCACAGATCTGACCAGAGGGGACACAGCCAGAAAATTCAAGGCTCTGGTACACCACCATAGGCAGAGGTACTTCTTCAGTACCTAAGATAGGAGGCTTGGGGATATATATATATTTTTCAATTGGAAAGTAATGCCTGTCATTTATTTGCATGGAAGCTACCACGGAGTAGTGCAGTACAGTACACAGTACAAAGAGCACAATAACACTATTTAATAGAGCAAGATCTCAGCTAGCAAAGTAATATTTCTCGCATAGCAATGCATTTTCACCAGCAGTGAACAAGAAGCTGCATGCCACTCATAAAAAATCAGCATGGCTATCTGGAATGTGGCTTGTTCTTCACATCGCTGTCACCACTGCTGAAACGTGCCACTGACCATCTCACTGTGCTCACATCCACTGGTTGGTCTCCAGAAATATTCAGCAAACATCAGTGAATGCCAATGGAATTCAGTTCCACACCTTTGCTTCATACACACTTCCATGTCATACTGCTCCTCTGCTGTCATCTATCACATGGCAACAAAATGTAACTGGAATCCCGATAGAAGGTTCAACCTCTACTGCTACAGACCAATATCTGCCTCCAATGTTGTGGGCCAACATAATAAAATAGGAGGCATTACTTTCGGAGCCGCCCTTGTAGATAGGAGACTAGCCTCTTGTAGGCAATTGCTTGTCAAGCATAATAATTTTAGGTGACTTCCAACATCAGTGGTTCCTTCTCAAGTTGCTCATTTCCCCTTTTAAGGAACCTGAAAAGAGATTTTTATTTTCAGCCACAAAAGGAAAGGCCTAACAATTATCTCGGCAGCTAGTTGAGCAACTGAAATTTATTCCTTCTCCTGATCATGGTTGTTGATGGATAGTATGAAATGTAAAAATACCAGATGGTCAGATCATTTTTGAGGACTTTTTTTTCTTGGATAGTCATGGTATGTTGATGGAGTAAAACAGAGACCTCTAGATCTGAATCTTGACCTCAATTTGTTTGAAGGCTGATCTTTAGATTAGTGTGATCAGTGAAGAAAACAGGAGTGTTTAATCACCTCATGTGACATTCATAACTTGCTGGTGCTTATAGGTCACACAAATCCCCAGAAAGTAGTATAGTAGAATGTATCTGTACTATTTATCCATGAATTATTTAATATGTGATGTCAATTCTGAAAGCATTTTATTTACTGGATGGAACATATTTGGTTATTTTAGAGCACTTTATGTGCACTGCATTTCTTTGCATTGTGGCTACTTTTTCCTATCGTTGGCTCTAATAATTACATGTGTCTCCTCTAATGTTGTTACCTATCTGCAAGGGAAGGGGTGAGAGACAGTTGTCACTCACTTGTGGACATGACATGAGCAAATGCAGTAAGATCTTGCAGAAAGATTTATTAGGCGTAGATATTGCATTGCTTGCCAGCTTTACAATTGGCTCTTGTAGTTAAAATGCCCTTTTCTGTTCCCTTCTGTAGAAGGGAATGAGAAGCAGTAATTTGCAAAGAAAGATTTAATAACAGGGGAAATGCAAGATCAGAAGCATCTTCAACAAATAGGAGGTGGTTTTCCTTTTTCACTTTAAAATAATTTTCCAAAGAGATTACCTTCATTAGGAAGGAGTCGCCATGCATCAGGATATATTGGCTGAGAAATTAAGAGATGGAGAAAATGAAAACTGCAGACTGCAAGTCACTTGAAAGCGGTGTTAACTCCCCTGTCTCCTGCACAAACCTTGCCTCCTGTTACTAATACAGCGTAACCTGGGATGTTATAGCTTGTGGAAAATGGCCATCTGATAGAAGGCAGGAATTCAGTGCCACAGATCTGAAGGTATTCAGGATGCAAAAAATCTCTTGTGAAACGCCTGTGAAGACTACTACATTGTTGTCAGAAATACTACAGGATCTTAAAAGATAAAAGCCACTGCTAGGGTCCATAGGAAAGGAGACCTGACTGGCTTGGGGTGAGCATCTGAGACGAGCAGTCACTGTGCATCAAACCATTCACAAGATCAGAATTTTGTTGTAAGAGGGCTAAAAGGCTGGTTGATATCGAGTCACAACGCAGAACACGCTTCCACACAACTGCCTTCAGACACTAGGTTACGCAGAACACCATTTGAAAGTGTTGTTGTTTGATAAATACAGCAAACTTGCATGACCTGTGAGGAAAGTTTATATAGTTTTAAGCAGTAATTCAAGGATACAGTACCTCCCTCTGCTGTTTCAGACTTGCCAAAATGGCTATTGCTGATGACAGCTTGACATGATGTTCGTTATTTTAAGTGTCAGATGAGAGTGGCTGATGCCACGGTACTGCAGTGCTCACATTTGTTGGAAAATCAAATGGTGATTTAAAAAAAAAAAAAAAAAAGAGGCCAGAAAATCCCCAGCAGCCCAACTGCTCTGGCTGCCTGTTTTGTTGTTGTTGTTGCTGGTTTTTGTTGTGTTGTTTGTTTGTTTATTTGTTTGTTTTTCTGTGCTGGGTGTGTATTTTGAATGAGCGGTAGTGAACATGCCTGAGGTGTTAAGAGAATGATGTGATTTCTGTAGGTATGAATACTCTTAAATAAAACAGGAACACCTTCCTGTCATTTGTTGTCTTCCAGAAAGATTTTTTTAAAGGAAACGGAAGCTAATTAGCCCGGAAGTTTAACCTCTTTTAGCTTAGCTTCTTTTATGAGAGGTTTTTAACCTTTTAAATAAATCATTTTCTTTTTTTTCTCTCTTCTCTTTTGAATCAGTTACTAGCATTTCTCTTGCTGGGTCCAAGGAGCAGGCTGCTTAAATTCAAGAATGATTTTGAGGGGATAAAGTGTACAAGATTTTGAATTCTTGCCATAAGTCCCTGGCAGACAGCCAGGAAACCTCAGAGGAATAGGGCTAATGAAGGGTAAAGGAGATCTGGAGACTGTGGCTGGTAATGCAGTATGCACTTAATTGGGAGCAGGTATCGGTGCAAACTTCTCCATTTTAATTGGAAAGAGAAGGGGGGTGTTAAGGAAGATGGAGAAAAATAAGAATGCATAAAGTTTTCAAGCTAAGGAGCCAAAGGCAGGCCTGGATATGGCAGAGAAAGAACTCAATTTAGGGCAATTTGCTCTGCAAGCTGGGCTGCAATCTCCCCTGGGGATAGGGATGAGGAAGAAAATGAAACCAAAAGAGAACTTGATAAAATCACCTAGCACAGACAATCTCAGTAGAATAGGTTTTACTGAGTTAAATCTGCCCCAATCAATGTGATTCTTTTCATATAAGTTACAAATAAAAAGCCACAAGATTACAATAAAAATTGAGGATGTACTGCTGCTGATGTAGCACATGGGAGTCTTAAGGACTTGTTGTGGAATACAGTCTTTCTGCAACCATCATGTTTGGTTTTTTCTTTTCACCTTGCTCTGGGAAAAAAAAAACTCATCCCTGCCTATCTTTAAACTATGGCTTATGATAATGTGTGAACCTGATAGAACTTAATTTTCAAAGCACTGCAAGGCTGAGCATGCTTGAGTCCTGAGATGTGCTAAACCTGAGCTCAATCGTGATTTCTTGTTGAAAGAACTAAGGCTTTTTCAGATTTTTTTTTTTTTTTTTTTGCCTTTACATGTGACAGAAGTGGGGGAAAAAATAAAAAAGGAAAGACACTTCCCACCTCTTTCCACCCATTCCTACAGGTGGGCATATATACATATAGGAGAGTAAGTGCCTGTCATGATGCATAGTAGAGAGATTATGTTTTTGTTTGCAATAGCACATGCATGCTGCGTCTTTTTAAGTACTGATGCTGAAAGAGTTGATATTTCAAGTGCTGAGCGGTTGTTTGTTGTACATCTGAGGGCTGCCTGAGTGTGTTTGCCTTTTGTCTTCAGTAGTGGGTTATCCTAAGTGCTTTGTGTTTAAGGAGCTCCTTAGAACTGATATTGGCATGAGCTGTGAGTGTCCTGGGTGGGCAGCTGCTCTTTTGTCTGCTGTCATGCAGCTGAGAAAGATGAAGTGGTTTCCAGAGTCATTAGGTAGGGTGGATAGTTTGTACCAGTGGAGCACAAGACAGACAGCGTTAGATATATGGCTCTCAGTGTCTGGCAGAAAGAGCAAGAATAGGGTAGGAAAAAATTAAAAATGTGGGGCAGTGATGATGTGATGATTTGCAGTTGCAAAGGATCAGTTGAGATCTGTACCTACAATTAAGTGTTTTTCCTTGTTGTGCTGATGCAGGACTAATTTATCCTGATTTTTCCTGAACCCTTCTTGTTAATTTTCTCCAACGGGCAATGGAAAAGTAAAAACAGAGAGTACAGAAAGAAATGCAATGTGCACAGGCTGGAAAATGTTTTTTTGTTTTTTTTTTTTAGCTTTGTTTCCGAAAGATGTTTTCCATTAGCCCACTACTAAATCACCTGCCTACCCAGGAGGACTAGGAGCCTTAAATATTGGAGATTCCTGCAAATGTTGTGGAAATAGCCAAATAGAGAAGATGGGGCTGTTAAAGGGATACTGATCACTGCTCACCAGGTGTAGCTCACCAGGCTTTGTTAGTGCAGTCTGTTATCATTAATGCAATCTCATGAAACTGTATAGACAGCATGCTTATCTGCGTTTGTCTACTGCTGACTTCCTTTGGCCATCTCATGCCAAGATGATTCTATATCTGCATGAACATAGCATGTGTTTGTGAGCTGTGGTTGAATGGGATAAGCAGATTTTGTCAGAACAATGAATTCAATTTCAAAATCTTTAAAAAAGAAATAAAATACTTTATGGATCAAATACAGATGTGTTATTGTATTAAATGAAAGTTTAACAGATCAGAAGAAAACAACACATTTGTAGCCCTAGTACATCAGGTCTATCTGTTAGGTCCAACCAAAAATACACAGAGAAGTTAAGCATAGAGTTGTATGGTGGAGCATGTAAAACAGTATATTTTGACACATTTGAAGAAAAGATAACATTCTACGCAAGTATAAAGTTATTGTGGAAATGTGTGCTCAAATATGTACACATGTGTATATATATATTAATTTATATAAATAAATTTAAACTGTATTGAGTATAGGACTTTCACCTGCATAATACCATGACATTTGCAGGGATATTTGAAAGAACCAATATTTCACATTTAGCTATAAAGGTGGACTATTTAAAGTTACAGTAGAAAGATGGAAAAGAAATCCTGTTTATGATGATAGAAGTAAAAGTAGAAGACATTCTATTCCCTTCTAGACTGTATTACCTAAAAATTCATAATTAATCTGTGATAGTAAGCTAGATTCTGATTTTGTGTAAATGACTATCTCTCTGTCAGCGGTAGTTACATTGATATGATCTGACATGCTGTCTATTTTTCTTTTAATATAGCACTTAATAAAAAGACTGGGAGCAAAATTCTTTTCTTGGAGACTGCAAAGAAACTGTAGTCAAGTCTCATTTCATTGGTATAAGTGAAAGGAAAATCTGACCCCCGGCTTACTAAGTAGTAATTATGGAAAATAATTTTGACAGAAGCTAACAGATAGTGGTATAGCTGCATTGCCCATCATATGTTGAAGCTTTTAAAACTAATTGGAATTTATTGAGAAGCAAATACAGAAATTCCATCCAAACCTTTCTTTTAGATTAACAGACTCTGTGGCTAACTAACTGAGAACTTCTCCTTCAGATATTCAAAAGAATAAAAATCTTTTGTATCTGCAAAGTACCTGTGTGACACCTTTCAGACCTATGAATCCAAGAGTGACTTCCAAGATGAATTTGGTTTCTGTTCTGTTATGTAAAGAGACGTTGGTGGTGGAAATAGTAATTTTAAAATATTTTTAAATTCAGATCTCTCTTTTTCTGCTTTTTTTTTTTTTTTTTTGCTTGTTTTGCTTTACACATACAGAGCTTAGTTTAACAGCACAAAATATTGCCCATAATTATAAGAAGACCTTTCTCTGCTCTTTTCCTGTTGTAATGACATCTCTTTGAACTTCATCCAATTTGTTTCTCTATTTATTGACTGTTCTCTTTTTCCAAATGAGGGAATTTAAGGACTTCCTTATTTGTTTGGACAGTATGCAGTCTTTCTGATCTTTTAAGTCAATATCTGATTTAGCAGAAATTGTCTCCCACTGAGTTTAAGGTGCTTTATCAATCTGAATATCATTCCCATTGCTGGTAGGAATTATACCTCTTTTGTCTTAGCACCACTACCAGCCAGAACAGGATTTCTAGTAATATTTACGTGTCTATATAAATTGTCTTTCTGTATAACTGTAGATAGGATTGCAGTGACAGTCAAATAATTAATTTTCCCATGAGTGGTTTTTTACATATATCTACTTGTTGAATATGAACAAGCCTTTTACTTTTAGCAGTATCCATTTGGTGCACATATATCCATGACTTTTTAATGGACAAAATAAATTGTAAACGGGGGAACATATGGTAAATGCAGCTTGTATATGAACCACATCATACTCTTTTTTGGTCTTGCCTTTATCCTTTAAAGCTGTTTTGGATCGCTTATAATAATGTTTTACCAATGTCTTTTTCTTTTTCTAAGAATTATTATTAATATTATTACTGTTTGCTTTTCTGTCCTTCTCGTGGCTTCTTTGATGAATTTCATTCCTCCTCATAAACAGTAGAAAGTTGTGCTCTTATCAAATGGTCGTGCTAGAAGTCTTTACTGTGTCAAAAAGAAGCTAATTTTGGAAAAAGCTTAAGGACCTAAGTCCTCTTAAGTGAAACAATACAGGTAAATCTGTTGTGTCTGCCTCAGATCTCAGTAGCGTTGATGATTTGAATCTTGCTCAGCTCTGCCTTTTCTTTTAGCCAAAAAGTGTGTCTTTATGCTACAGCTGTGACTAGGGGAGGGGTTTGAGCTTCCGTGTACAACCTCATGAATGCGGTTCTTCATCTCACTTTTTTGAACTTTCATCCTTAAGGGGAGTACAGATAAGGTCATGAAACCTACTTTTGAATTTCCTTCTGGTTGTGATACAGACTTATGAAAAGACAAAAAACAATGGAAAGAATGGGACCATTATCTCATGAAATTAGTTCCTGCTAATCTATAAAATACAACTTCATTGTTGGATGATCTTTTTCTATAATATTTGGTACTTCATGTTTGGAGCTGCTTATGCGATGTGGAGCCCTAGATGTTTCTTCTGAATTGTCACCAATTTTATCTGTCCTTTCTGTCATAGTTAGCTGTGGGAAGTTACTCTGACAGCTTTGCCCACACTTTTATTATTTCTGTTAAAATGTCATTTCGCTTACTAGTTTGGTTCTCTTCTGGAGTCCTATTATGTAGTTTTCTTTTTTTTGTCTTGAAATTTATACCTTCAGCTCTTTATACCATTCACTAATTACTGGCAAATAAGATATCAGAGCTAGTAAGAAAGATAATTTTCCTTCGGTTGGTAACAAGATTTGGAGCACAGTCTGCTGTTCTCCATCCTTAATATTACCATAAGATCATAGAATGGCTTAGGTTTGAAAGGACATTAAAGATCATCTAGTTCCAATTCCCCTGCTGTGGGCAGGATTGCCAGCCATTAGATCAGGATGCTCAGTCCCCCATCCAACCTGGCCTTGAATCCCTCCAGGGACGAAACATCCACATCTTCTCTGGGCAGCCTGTGCCAGTGCCTCACCACTCTCTGAGTAAAGAATTTTTTCTGGTCTAAAAATCTAACCTAAATTTCCCCTCTTTTAGTTTAAAGCCATTCCCCCTTGTTCTCTCACTCCATGTCAGAATTTGGTCTCCCTCCTGCTTACAAGTTTCCTTCAAGTATTGGAAGGCTGCAATGAAGTCTCCCCAGAGCCTTTTCTTTACTGAGCTAAACAAGCCCAGCTACTTTAGCCTTTCTCTGTAGAAGTGCTCCAGCCTTCTGATAATGTTTGTGGTAATCTTGCATAATATTACAGTTCTTTGTATTGAAAAATATCTCCCACCATTGTCACCTGCATATTTCATCAAGCAGTTCTGATAATTTTTTCTGATTAAACAAGATGGATCTCAAGAATGAGCAATAATATTTTTATCTAAAATTCAGATATATGTTGAAAGATTACCATCAATTCAAGACTGCATTGGCAACCCTTGCTAGCTGCCTATATTTTATTGTATTTTAAAAATTTCGTTTTGTGCCAGCAAAGTGCATAGAAGTATCCATTTTCTTAGAAAAAATAAAACTTTTTCACCTACAACTCAGCTGACTTTCAGGCTTCGTAGATAGATATTTTACAGTGGAAGTATATGGACTTCCTTGGAAGCGAAGATCTCAACTATATCAACTTCCCTGAAATGTCTAAGTTACAAGTCTAGTCTACCAAGATGATTCTGAGACAATGGAAAGAAATAGATGGTTCCAAAGCACGATTTTAATTCTTAAGTGATAATGATTAAAATTCCTTCACAATAAGAGCCTGCTATATTAATTTTTGTATAAACTTTATCTGATTAGTTTTTTCTGTGTTCTTTTCATGAGAGATTTTCCAGAACAAACTCAGTTCCACATGTAGTTATTTAAATGCTTAGTGTAATCTCCAGGAAAGTCCTATGGCATTTTTCCTTTCTAGCACACTTGTAAGCCATCTACCAGGGATCAGTCATCAGGCATTCAGATAGTTTTGATTTTTGATGATAGCATCAGATGACTCAAGGCCCTTTCCTGTAAATGATTTGAAGGTACTTACGTTATATACCTTTGGACCCTCAACATTTTGAAATTTAGGTTAGACTAATAGTTGAGAGAGGATATTCAACCCATTAATAGCTTAAACACAGAAAAAAAATATGTTGGGGAAGTGCTATTGACTGAGTGGAGATTCTTACAAGTGTTCTAACAAGATTCTTACGTAAAATACTAATTGTGTGCTTGCTGGGATAATTCTTGGCATTTCAATTCAGAACTTGTTCTGCTAATCCACTCCTGTTTAGTTGTTCTTGTCATACAGTTGCTGAACAGGCCCTGGAAGCTGCCATCTGCAGCTGAACTCACTTCAGTTGAGTCACACCCAGAGTGTCACAAACACATCATTTTAACTCCAAAAACTTCTGACTTTTTTGGTAACAGAAATTTCTGACTGTTAAACTTATTAAGTGCATGTTTTTTGGTTTTCTTTAATGCTTGAAAGTGATATTACTGAAAATATGTCCAGAGAACTGTCTTATTTATTTTTTCTTCATATGTATTATCAAAATGCTAGCTTTTGTGAAACTGCCTATTTGTTTGTGTTGTCTGCAAAATCACAATATATTGACTGAAATGTTCTTATCAATTGCACTTAAAATATCATTTTAACATTCTTCTAACTATGCATTTTAAATCTTTCAGATCAGTTGAAGACAGAGAAAACTGTGACTATTTCATAATTTAAGGGAATATATCTGATTAAATCTCTGATCAATTTCTGCGTTTAGATGGATCTTACTACAAACTATTCTGAACATGAGACATGAAGTAACCCATTTTTATTAACATTAACACATTTTACTATAGCAAAAATTTCCATTAATCTTTTTTAGGGTCTCTTTAGCTTTCCAGTGCATTACAGTGTATTACAACCACAAGGCAAATTCCAAATTGGGAAGCAAGTATTCTCCCAATCCAGGAAAAGAAGAATTTTAACATATATCCTGGGATTTAGGTAAAATTAAGTATCTAGACATTTTAATTTAGTGAGATTTTTTCATGCCCAGATGTTGTCTAATACTAAACTCAGAACTTTTCAAGCTCTTCATAATATTACAATCAAAGAGAATCATTAGAAAGATTCTAGTTTGCCTGAGGAATTAGACTGTGCAGAACCTTTTTCAGAATCTCATTCCCTTTTCCAAGGTGAAATTTAAAAAAAAAAAAAAAAAAAAAAAAAAAGGATAATGAAGGATATTTGCTCCTTACTAAAGAGCTGTATGCTATGGAAGAATCTATGTAGTATGATAAACAAATGGGAAAAGAACTGGGGTGTAGTGAGGGAAGAATCCTAAAGAAGATTCTTGATTCTTGATGTGTCCTGGAGATGAAATCAAGGAGGGAGACTGAAAGTGTCAATTGAAAGTTGTGGCCACATGGAAAATAATTTGAAGATCAGTAATGCATAGTAAAAGAGAAGTATCTCTGTCTATAAGAGATCAAGAACAGAAAATTATCTGTGATGATGTGTGCCAGTTTTTACTTCCAGAGACAATGAAGACCAATCATACAGAACTGATATGAAATTGAAGACATTTTAGAAGGAAAGATAAATAATTTTGTCCTTTGTAAATTCTAATTGACAGTGAATGAACTTGTTAGGCACTGAAATGCAGTTGTGGTCTTTTCATTTTGTGAATCCAAGCACACATTCAATTCATTTATTTGACAAAAATAATATTGAGTTTTGTGTCAATCTTTCTCTGGCTTAAAAAATAGCAGGATGCACTCAGAACTTTGTGCCATATCTCTAAGCAGCAGTTTAAGAAGCTACCCTACCAACAGTTCATCCTTGTCTTTTTACTCCTCCTTTTGTTTTTCACCCCCTTCCCTCTGTGTCTTTCCTCCCCTCAATACAGCGTTGTGTTAATGGCTTGTTTTGTGGTTCCTATATGCTTTGGTGTAAAATCTGTTGGCTTATGTTAAAACACTTCTCAAGATGACAGTGTAGCTACAACTGTACTTGTAAAATTGGAACAGTCCAACAGACTTGGTGAAAACATCAGCTGATATATAGCACAATTTTCAGGTGATTTGCTTGGGAAATGAGCATCCCAGTTTTGACAATTCGTTATGCTGTTGTTTCACTTCCATGTAAATTCCTGATCTGCTCTCAGCCTAGCTGTTCTGGGTGATGGAATTCTGCCTTCTCCAAAAAATGTGTAAAGGTCACTTAATAGCCTGAGACTGTGGCACCTGCTGATGTTCAGGTGATATTAATCCATGTCTATTTCCAGCATCCAGACCTAAGCTTTTGTATCTAGATTTTTTTTGTCTGACAGTTGTGGCCAACTTTTGACCTTGGGTCACCTCTTTTATCTTCATTGGAAGGTAGATGTCAGTATCTTAAGAAAAAAAATAACAAAACCTTGATGGCAGTTTGCCATTTTTTATCATTCTGGAGTCAGTTGCGTGAATCATATCTAGAAAAACTGTTTCCCCCCGTTCATTGAGGAATATGGATTTTAAGAATGGCTTAAGCTTATAAGGATGTAAAATTTTAAAGTTAAGGGGAGCACATTTTTTATTAAATGTTCTTCCCTTAACAAATGAATACAGTTTTAATTTTTTTAAATTACACTCTGTCATGATTGCTTAAGTTTGCTTATGGTAAAAAGACCTTAATTTTTATCTCATTCAGATTGTATTAAAATAATTCTACTCTCATTTAAAAGGATTGCTACCTTTTTACTATCCCAAAGTCCTTTCAAGTTTTCAATTGGAAAAAATATGAAGAAACTATTATCTGTGTGGTGTACATCTAGCATACAGGAAAACAGTAGTAAATTAGAAGAAGAAAACGAGATATTGTCGGGTCAGGAAGGTGTAAACTGTGAGAAGTAAAAGGGGAGTGAAAGAGAAGAGGAAAAAATAATTATCCTCCACCCATCTCTTCTATTTTCATCAGAAAGGACTCTGTTCAAAGTATGCTTGGGACAGTGTTAGAGACATTGTCAAAGCACAGTAGGGTAATAAATATCTGAGAAACTGTGCTTGCTTTTAGAAGTACTATTTTATACTTTGGTACTGTGAAACCCTGGAAAAGAAATGCATAGCCCATGGCTCCTCATGCAGTTTCATAAACAGGCATTGTATCTTTTGTTGCAAATGCTCAGCTTTATACACTTGGGACAAGCAAACTCCAAGTGGCAAGCAGTTCTGAGACAGCACTGAGGAGCTGCATGTGGTAATTGCTCCAAACTCATTGTTATCCACTTGATTTCATGTAATCATGGCCAAATATTCCATCTGTCTCTGCCCTCCAATAATGATTTCAGGACACTTGGAGCTGAAACCAAACTGTGTGTGTGTTGTTTCTTTTTCTGTGTGTGTGTGCGTGTGTGTCTGGGCTCTCATCATCACAGCCCTTGATTAAATGACAGGTTTTTGTTTTCATTGTCTTACCTTCTTTTCCCATTCAGTTCTTGACAGCCTTCCCTCTCAGCTGAATACTGTTATCACTTCTTTATTCTAATCCTCTCCCTAGCTGCCTATATTATCACCCCTCTGTTTCAGAACTTGGATACTTACCCTTTAATCCATTAATTGGCTTTTTACCCTCAGATCTCTTTGCCTCCTCTGAGTGCAACCCGACTCTCCCCGCCGCTGCACACCCTGGCTGTTCCCTGCCCATCACTCTCGCACCTTTCGTCTCTCCCCATGTTTTGGTGGTGGTTTCTCGCTCTCCAGATAATCTAATTCTTTATTTCTTTTCACAAAAGAGTACTCTCTAGTTCAATATCACTTTCAGTGTTGCTTCTGTTTCCCTTTGTTTACGTATTGCCTTTCCTCATTGCTTCTTAACAAGCGTCGACGTATACAGTAGGAATAATCTCTGCAGCAGATATCTGTGTTGCCCTCAGAACAGGTCCATTTCCTTATCGAGGTTCAGGAGTGTTGGGCAACTTAATAAAATATGAATTGTCACACAGCACATGTATTCACTTAAACAAGATTATCTGCTGACTGAGTTAGGTTTCTGTTGCTGCGTGCATGCAGTGAAACACGTTTGTAAAACAACTTTTTTCTAATGGTACTCTGTGTTTCAAACCTGTTTGTTTTAAAAGGAATAATAAAGGACTAATATTGCTGTATTTTAAGAAATCCTATCTACTTTGACTTTTTTTCTGAGCCTTTTTTTGTAAAAATTGAGTATGCTGCAAAGAGATGCGTTAGCCTCTTTGTTTTGTTATTTATGGTGTTTTCTTTATACAGTATGTATGAATACACTCATCCGATATTTAGCAAAATAGGGAAAATTATCCCAGTGCTAATGTACACAGAGCTATTACACCCAGTCATCGCTAATAGCAGCAAATGGATATAGAGTGAGGAGTCTAGACTGAAATCCTGTCAGTATCTGCCCCTTCCCAGTAATTTATTTGAGTTTTGCAGCTGCAGATGCTGAACCAGGGCTGAATTCATGCAGAATTTTTATTTGGATAACAGACACTGAAATAGTAGCATTTAAGAAGAGCACTGAATAAAACTGACTGTGTTACCATTAACTTTTCCTCGTTTGTTGTCAATGCTGAAAACAATAGAATCCTGATTATCCATACTCTCCCTGTGAGGGTCTCCTTCCCACATTAACTCCTTGAGCAGTGGGCACGCTGGTTATTGCACGTATCTTGTGTTAACCTGTCTTTTTCAATGGTTCAAAAGCTTTCATGAGATATTTCCGTTTTCTTCATCCATTGGCACCTTTAATATCCCATGCAAACAGTGATGATGATCCTTCCATTTTCGGGGCGTCATCTCCATGCCATTTCTGAAAATGTACAAGCCTTTCTGAAAAACTGATAGCTATGCAAATGTTGTGAGAACAGAAGTACTGGGAAGGTAATTGTGAAGAGGTGAGTTAAGAGCGCCTCTGTGCCTGCCTCTCTTTGTTCCTCTGTCCCACAGATGAGATAAAATTCTCAGCTGAAAATAACGTTTTCCTCCAGGTTTAATGATGTGCATATGTACCTACAGGCATCTACAAAGGTGCAATGTTCTAACCTATTGTATTGCAGAGAGATGGCAAGTGGAGTTGGGTTACAACTTGTAGAACAAAACAGTTTTCCTTCAGAGGCGTGTGTATTCAGACTTGTTCGTGCTAGAAATAAATGTGTCTCAAATTCTTGTGTCTCTAATATTGGAAACATAAACTAAATCTCCCTTCCCCCACAACTTCTTCAAAGCCAGACAATACCTAACTCAAGGAATTAGCATACTCAGGTAAGTCTTACCACTCCTATCACTTGGAAGAGCTGTGATCTCGTGGGAAATAGAGAATGAAATGCAGTTTAAAAGCCTACTTGTAGAATATTCTTCACCTAACTGTTGACTATATATGCATTTTAAAACTTGGTCAAATCCTCCTAACTGACTAATGTTTTAATTCTATTAGAGGATCAAACCTTTGTTGTTCTTTTGCAAAAATTTTTGATGTTGGACTATTCCCTCCACTCCTCCGTGAAATATCAGCATTTGAAGTTCTTTTATAAGTGAATTCTTTTCAGCTGTACAAGTTGAAGTCTGTCATCAATATTTAATCCTGTAAAGATCTATGAGATGTTTCTTGTCCTACACCCTAAAAATGTCCATGATGTGGTAGCTTTCAAGGAGCTGTGGTTGCACATCAGTGTGCAGACTCTTTTGAACATGTTCATTCTAGCTCGATGAGTCCTGAATATGCATGCAATTCCCTAATGGAGGTGGTGGCCGTTCTGCAGTCTATGAAGTCCATGTTTTGCATGCATGGAGCTTTGCACAAGTCCTACAACTGTGTGAGAATAAAGACATGGAATCCATTCTCTCCAGAATCTTCCTTCAGTATTGGCAGCAGCCTATATGTTTTTAGCATCAGAATGCAAAGCAACCTTAAGACTGCATTGCACTCATGTAGTGCAAAAGAGCGAGCAAAACACAACAGGGTAAGGGAGATGGTAGAAAGAAACTCAGTAAGAAACCTTTTTCCATTGCATGCAACATTTTAATTCAATTCGTATTAACCTTAAGACACCACTGGGGAAGCTAAAAAGCTTTGTAAAGATACAAGTGCTTTTCATGAAAAGGATCAATAATCTTTGAAATACGTAACCTCCTCCCCCAACTGCTACCTATAACGGGTTGTATAATTCTAGACTAATTTTTTACTTAATTCTCCATAATGCTATTTATTTCTTGTCCATTCTTTCCTTCATTCATTATTGAATTTCAAGGGCTTATCATAAAACACTCTAATGCTAATGCCAAGGGTAATTTTTTAAAGGTGCTTCAAAAATATAGATGTTTAATATGCTGCTGCTCTTTAAAGAGGCAAAAGGTTTCTTTATGCCAGTTCTTTTGAATTTTGTATTCAAAATCTCTTTTTCTCCCTCAACAGTCAATGTTTAAGGAAGTGCCCCTTCATGTTTTCTATAATCCTGTTAAAAATAATAGGTAGATTTTGTATCTGTGGCTAGACGTGCAGCATGGTTCAAAATAATCTAAACACTCAAGGTTTGTTTGCAGATTTGCTCTAATGAAAAAGGCTCAAGATATATAATGAGACAGGCCCTTCTGATACAGTTAATCAGTATCCACACAAGTTGATCCCTTGAATGCATTACATGATTCATAAGAGATTGCTTGGTACATCAGAAATTAAGGTTGAATAGTATTTGCTGATGTCTTATTTTTCCACTAAAAAATCTAACATTTTCAAGGATAAAGAGTAGTAAGAAATCCTCACTTATGTTCCTCTGTTCTCTCCAAAGTAAGATAATTTCATAGACAGATATATTAAAAAAAAAAAAAAAAAAAAAAAAGCAAAAAAGAAAAAGGCAAATACTGAGTGGAAAGGTTTCTTTTCATTCAGTTAAATATCATGGGATTATGGTACCATGCCTAAGTTGTAAAAATGTTTTAATTCCAGAAGGTGTTCAGTAGGTCACACTTTTATGATCACATCTTAGAGTTAATTACTATGTCTAGGCTCACAACAGGTCTATGGTAATAAGCGTCTCACTGCATCTTTGCCTTTGTTGTGCCTAAAGTGTCAGGGTGGGATTTTTAGAGGTACCTAAGCAATATATAAACTCAGTTCCCCTTAAAACTCTTCATGGCAATGCTGATGTGCTTTAAAAATCATTTGTTCTTTGATCCAGGTCCTGTTTCATTTTCACAGGAATAGTTGGTGAAGGAGAGAAAGGAGACCTTGTCCTCGAATGTCCTTGCACAACAGTAGGATAACTAGCTAATGGGGATGAAAGATGCTCAGACCTGCAATGAATGGCACAGGAAAATCCTTTTTCATGGGCAGTAGGTGTTTATTGCGTAACCTGCACTCTATTTAGTGCCTGCCGTCGTAAGCATATTCAGCCAGAAAAGATTAATTTCCTCCATCACTGTCACAGATTTCCAAAGCACTGATTAGCTATCATGACAAAATCGAGTGTGTGGGGTTGTGGGGTTCAAGCTGGTCACTTTTGTTTTCTTAAGGACTGTCATTTGGAAAAGGAAGAGTTAAAGAAGTGACTGCTATCCTAAAATACACACCAGGCTCTTTTGCTGTTTTAAGTCTTCACATGTTCTCTTCATGTCTGGAAAATGCAAATCTCTGGGCTCCTAAGAGCAACTGAATAGGGATATGTATTTCATCTTAAAACAAAGAGCAAAGAAAAAATATGAAAAAGTTATTCAAAGGGTTTTGGAAACAGGTGTTCTAAATCAACATTAATTGGATTTCAGTTAATTATTCCTTATACTTTAGGAATCATTGGAAAGGAATATAGGGGGAAAAAAAGTAAGAAAAATTTCTTCTCTGGCATGCTAATTATTCTAATATTGTATAAGCAAAGCAGACCCTTATGTCTCGCTACCCCCCAACAAGTAAGTAAGTAAGTAAGTAAGTAAGTAAATAAATAAATAAATAAGATATCGGCTTCCATAGGACTGTTTCAGTAGCTAGGAAATGAGAAGTGAATAAACAAGATACAGTCTGAGAAAGTGATCTTTTTTTGGGCAGCTGGTTATATTTTTAGTTTGTTATTTGCATTATCTTCTACCTACAGGTAATAAGATAAATAAAGGCAACAAATAAAAAATTGTTCTAGGCTGACTTTGGACACTGCATTTATAATACGGAGATTACCTACATGATTTCCCTGACGTTTTTCCTTATTGGAGTATATGATCTATGCATATAGTTTAGAGCAGATCAAGAATGTTTCTTCAATGCTGGCAGATGAAGGCTGAGTTGAAGATGGAACATCATTAAGTACTGAATTAGGGCTTCTGGCTTTCCATTCCAATTCCTATTGAAATTAGTCCACTTTTCCCCTGGTATTCAAGCTGGCAGAACATGTGACATGAAAAATTGTGTATGTAAAGTTTTAGTT
Source organism: Lagopus leucura (assembly GCF_019238085.1). Classification (NCBI taxonomy): domain Eukaryota; kingdom Metazoa; phylum Chordata; class Aves; order Galliformes; family Phasianidae; genus Lagopus; species Lagopus leucura. Next base: position 31,878,639 of record NW_024962252.1, read on the forward strand.
TATCTCTGAGAACTGACTGATTCCAAGTTTTAAAAGAAGTGGGAGGGAGGGTGAACATGGCCATATGGGCTGTATGCCAGTATTGCTGAGTTAGGTGATTTCAGTGGGAAACTCCCTCTAACAAGATTTTCAAAACGGTTATGAATAGAAATGGTCTACAGAAATGAGTTTTTAAAATTGGAATGAAAGTAGGCTTTTTCATATGTGGATTTCATCTTTAATATGCTGATCTGTTGTAGATGGTTAGAGTGCGAGCGGACAGCAAAACCAGCTGTGACAAAAACTTGCTGGTCTCCTCTTGCTGTTCAGCCTATTAGATGTGAGCAACTCCTGGCATAAAAGAAAGGAAATTTGAAAGGTATTTCAAAACTTTAGTATGATACTAGAATCAGAGATTCTAGTAACAACCAAGATAATGTTAACAAGATTTTTACCTCAACAATGTCTGCTTGAAGAACTTCCCCTAGTATATTTGAAGTATATATGAAACAAATCATTTTTAAACAGCAGATATGGTCAAGTCAAATGTGAAATTACTTACACAACAAATTTAAAAAGACTTCAGAAAGCCTAATGAAGCGTGCCTGAGGGCTAGAATTTGCATTTTAGCCTCCTGCCTGTATGTCAATTTGCTACATATCTCAGTTAAAGAAAATTGGAAAGGGACTTCCCACATTAAGTAGTTTTCATCTGTAACTGAGGTATATTGCTAAGGAGATATACCTATGCCCACTAATTGTCAGCACATTTACCATCTTTAAAAACAGATACGAACATAATTACATCACATCTACATATTAATTTATTGTCCTCACCTCTGTACATATTTGCATAAGGTCCTGACAGGCAGTATCAAGACCTGAGATTTTTGAAGAGTTTATGAAAATAATATTCTTAAGAATGAACTGATCTGTTAAAAACTCAATTTTCTTCACATGAGAATGACATTCTTAAGAATAGACACTAAAGTTGGTGCTATGAGGGCACAGTAGAAACTTGTAACAAAAACAATACTTCATGTACTGATGGCTTCTGGAGATTGGGCTAAATGAATGCCTGTATAGTTCTATCAGCTCTTCTTCATCTCTATTTCAGACCATTTAGGTGTTTTATATTATACAGATGAGGAATCTGCATTTCTGGAGGAATAAGTGTTTATCTATCAAATGCCACCATGCCTACAGGACGACAGAGTACAGAAGATAAATGTGTTTTAAATTTTGTTCAATAATTGTAAAACAAATATATATATACAAAGATAAAAGAAGAAAATATGTGTAAGCTATATCTGCATGAATATTTAACTCTTGATTTCACAAATATAGCAGTTCGTAGATTGCTCTTGGCTGACTTTTTTGTTGTCATTAAGTTTCTGCATGCAAGCTTTTTTCTTGTTTGTTTAATTTGTTTAATTAAAAAAAAAAACAGCTTCCTTTTATTTTCCTCATTCCTTCCCAATTTTCCTCAGTGGGAAAATCCCCCACTGTACACTAAGTAAAATAAAAGCAGTTTTAAAAATCTGGCAATTATTCTGTCAAGGAAGTGTTATTATAGGAAGCTGGAATTTGGTTTTAGAGTGCTGGGGTGGCTATGGCACCTTTTTGCACTAAGAACACTTTCTGATAACACTTTGGACGGACAGGTTGATGTGCTTGCAGGGGAAGGGAGTTTATATACAATGTGGACTCAGGGCTACAGGGTAAAAACATCTGTATAGTCAGTATAGCCCATTTGTGAATTATAGCAGGGGAAAATATTTATGAGCACCACAGGACATGAAGCTCAAAGTGCAGTCATTTCTAAACGAAAATTATGTGACAGTTCATCAGTATTTAATGCTAACATTGCTTGATCTAGACATAAAGAATTTAGCAGCCATTTATCATAACATACAGTACTGCTCATTTCCTGATTTGCTTAGAATATGTTGGTGTTTTAAGCTTAACATGAGCCACAGGTCTAATTTTAGATATTTAATGAAAGGAAAACCCAGAGAGGGAGAGATTTCTCACATGGCTATTAGAAGCCTACTCCCACCACTTGAATTGGTTGTTGGTCTTTTTAATGCAGACTCTGAGAAGCTGGTGCCTGGTCCCTGCACCAGATGCAGGTGTTCCCTTGTGCTGTCAGCCAGGAATGATTAATGAGGATTTGCCCCTACTGAAAGCAGTCTTTGGAGCATTGTTCAGGGCATCTGTGGAACTGTCGGGGGAGACAAGGACACAAGTGAACAACCAATTATTTGGCCATCACTGAGGCAGCATGAAAAAGACATCAAATTGGACAGAGGAGCAAAGCTTTTGTTTCATGATCATATTTTCAGGTGTTAATAGTAGCAGAGGAATTCTACCTGTTTTGTTTTTTCTTTCCGTGGAGGAGAGAGGAAGGGCTCAGACACTTCTTTAAATCTTGGGAGGGATGTATAAAAGAAACAGAAGCAGAAATCTGATCACAGTTCTTTAAAAGCATAAAAGGGAGGAAAACACACGGAATTGATTTCTTGGCGGTTGCTCAGTGTGTATAAAGATATACTGTTTTGCTCGGCTAACATTAGGAAAGGAGGACTAAGAATTCTGAGAGTGGGAGGATTTCTCACACGGGGAGCTGCTTAATTTCTGGTCAAACACAGCAGCTCAGGAGCTGGGGCTTTAACAAGTGATGGTGCAGGGAAGTATTACATTAGGATTCAGAAAAAGAAAATGTGAGGGAGCAAAACCAGGAAGCATTTGCAAGATTGCATTCAGCATTCTGTGTGCATTCCTCTTTTTCCTCTTTCTGTCTCAAAGAAAATGCTCCTAGGTGCAGGATAGTGAAGGGAAAAAGAGCAGCAGAACTGAAAAAGCTCTGCTCGAGCTTAGACTTCTGCATTTCTGAATTTACTAAGGCTTGTGATTATAAATAATAATATTAAACCAGAGGGAAAGGATTATATTTTCAGGACAATCCAATTACAGAATGGATTGTTTATAAAACACATTTTATGCTCCATTCTGTCAAGCCAGTTTTTGCCAGAGTATTAGGAATTTTAAAAAAAGTTAATTATACAGCTTGATTCTAATGAAGAAAATAACATTTTATTGACTAACAACAAATATAGTGTCATTTCTACCAAAGTAGCATGATTAATGTTTGCAGTGGCTACTTCCCTAACCTCACAAGTTCCTCTGTCCCTACATATGCATGCAAGAAAAGGAGTTCAGATTCTTGATTACAAATTTAAATCCCAAACTATTCCTTAACCAAGCAGAAATCAATATTTCTAAATTAACAGCAATGTTTAGTGTATTTAACTACATGACTTCAGTTTATTTTACATATTATTTATCCTTTTATGACTGTATTTTATCAAAGACTACCTGTGGCCCGTGATTTCTCATCATCTGCAAAATCATGTGAATGTCCATAGGTAAAAGCCCTACTGGTTTATATGAAGTTTTTGTAAAACAAAAGATTTTGCCTGCTTCATGCTTAGGATGACTTGCTGAATTTAGCAATTGGATTTTGAGAATTCTACATCTGAGAGTTAAAAGCTGAAATCTGAACTGCCATATACTGCCTCCATTTACTATTGGATTTTGTAAGAAAATAAAATGTAAAAATTAAGAAAAAAGTCATTTCAATTTACCGCTTAATCATAAAGAAAAAAAGAGATACAGTGCATATATAAATGTATTTGTTATATTTTAAGATACCACATAGTATTTCTTTTCTTCCACTCAAGTGAAAGTGTCAAGCAGAAGGAAATCACTAAACATCCCAGGAATCCTTAGGATGTTCCACCATTTCTGAAAGCTGTGTGGAAATTGTACTCGAGAGTTTTTATGCTGGGAATAGCCTCAACAGCAGCCCTGAACAGTGAAACTCATCCAGTTAGTTCTGCAGGTCTGTCCTTCTCCAGGGGTAGGGGTATGAGTTACTCACTGTAAAGGACTGTAATGTTGGAAGCTGAGCTTTGTCCCCTCTTGCACTTGTTATATGTGCTGGAACATTAAATGACTGTATTAGAAGTTAAAAAACAGTGTACAGACACACTCAACTTTGTTTCCTTCTTGTCAGGAAGAGACGATGGCATAAACAATGTGCCCCCATGTCTGATAGACATAATTACTTGGCAGAGGAACAGGCTGCTCATCTCCTCCTGGGCAGGATGAGAATGGTGCCGGTAAGGAATGAAAATACTTCCAGGAATTGAAGGAATGATTAGAGCATATCTAAAGAGGACAATGCCTGTGACTGTTAAAGTGCTGAACTGACTTTCTTGATCCTAGATAAGTAAATAGAGAGGCGGCTTTCAGCTACTGCAGGCTGATCTGAAGGCTTTACCTTTTCTTGTCAGATGTGGACTTTGCTACAGCATTTCAAGATTTGTTTATCCCTGTGCTGGATTGCTTCAGACTGTTCTGCTTGGGCTTGTCAGCCGCAAAACAGAGAGACATCACATGTTAAAGCTTGATGAAATTTCTAAGCAATATAAAGAAGAGTGCAGCCTATTATTTAGATGTGGCAACATAAAGCACTGAAATATCTCCAAGGACGTGGTCACTGTCTCTAGATCTCCTAATGGGGAGATTTCTTGAGGACGGAGTCACAGGGAAGCCCTGTGTGACAAAGCTCAGGATCATACTTTTAAGCAAGAAGTGAGTCTTTTTAGTGCAGGCTCTCTGGCCTGAAAATTGGGATGGGATTTGCACTAGCACATGATGGAACCATTACTTTTTTTTAAATAACGTTTTCTCCAGTGCAGTGGCATTTTCTTCCTCCCATTATATTCCTCTGAAACCCACATACTTTCCAAAAATATTTTTTTTCACTATTATATATGCTTAGGTTTCAGTATGATACCTGATACATGTTAGATTATGATGTTTTCACTGTAAATTCTTATGTATGTCTTTTTGTGATGCTTCAGTAAAACCATCAAAATTGAAAATCAAAGCGAAACAAAAACAAAGGGGTAAGAACATATGGAGTGGGATAAACCAATTATCATCTTTATTATGAGTGTTGTTTGCTAAAAACTTCAGCTTTGATTTAGCTTTATGCGATAACTCCAGTGGAAATTTCTTTTACAGAAATACAAAAAAATTTTGAAATTATTACTTCGCTTCTGTAAAAATCACTGACACTCTGTAGATTGCATAAGACTACAGAACAGTGGATTAGCACGAGGGGAAAAGGATTTCTACCTCTAAGAAGGCTTTCCCTCCTGTTCCAAAATATATTCATGGTGTTGTGTAGCTAAATAATAGGTGTGTCCTGTTCTAAGTTGAACACACTCTTAGGAATTTTTGCAACTCCTTATGAGGCAAAGGTGTTTCTTTGTCTGTAAGTGGCATGGCCACTTGTGATGAATTGTTAAATATATATATATATATATTTAATAACAAATACATAAAATAATTGAATTTCAAATAAACATATTTGAAATTTGTTTTGACATGTAATAACTTTTATTCCACTATGGAAAGCATGAGTCTATAGATTCATGTTATGATTAAGGGTTAGCATTATTTCTGTTATTTCTATGGTAAATAAAATTAAGCAACAACAAGCTCCACATCTCAGGCCTCACCTTAACAAAATTTTTGACTGTCAGGATTTTCCTCTTTGTTCCTGCCTTTGTCAATATAATTCAGCCTGGTGATTTTTGTCTTTTCAGACAGTCTACCTCTGGTGAGGGTGCACACAGGGGCACTAAAAATTCCTAAGATTTTTGTGCTTCTGTTATTGTCCCCAGACCTGAGATAAGGTGAAGCTACAGGCGAGTAGGGTAAAGTCATTAGAATCTCGTCAAAAGTTGTTGTTAATGAACCATTTGATGAAACAGAAGGAAATGTTTTTGCTGCTTGTATTGACAACAAATATAAGACAAGGGAAAAGATTTGGATGTAAAAATATCCTCCTTTGCAAGAGCAGCATGAATCAGCTGCAGTCTGTTTTGCAGTCACATGCACGTTCTGGTGTAGGGGTAGGCAGCACAGGCAGGAATTTTGCAGAGGACATTTGTATGTTTATTTTGTAAAATAATGCTAAACCTGCTTGTTTTGGGCTACAAATTTCACATTGTGAACTAGTTAAGTTCTGGGTTTTGTCAGTAGAGAATTGTGAGGCTAAAATAAACTTGGGTTCCTTGATAGGTCATTTCTGCACATTTCTGGATCTCGCTTTCTTCTCTCCAGTCCCACTATTCCTCAAGGTTTTTTTTCTTCAGAATAATAATGCCATCTTGTATACATAGTCTTTTCCTTTCTCTCTGCTTCCTCCCCACTCTCCATTTCTTCAATTCTTTATTCACGAATTCCCTTCGCTGTTTCTCCATTCTCTTTCCCAGCCTCCTTTCAGTTGCTCATCCCCCATTCAGGCTTCAACTGGGCAAATAATATTCTCCTCTTGGAGAACTGGATCTTCACTACAGTGAAGTTCCACTGTGAATATTCACAAGCTGGAAATAAAACATGGTTATGTGTCACTGACTGGTTTTCTAGGAAGACGATCTTTAAATTAAGAGGCTTTCATTAATGTCCTTTGTAATGTAAAATGATTTGGCTTCAAATTACTCAGTATCTGAATACGAGTTAGACAAAATACTTGTCAGGATTTCAATGGATTATGAAGCCTCACCTTATATATCTTAATTGTTCAAATTTTCATTGGATTTGTGTGGACTGTCAAGCTTTATAATTTGTGTGTATCTATTTCAGTATGAAATCCTTGGCTGCCTCAGCTTATTTTATGGCCCTTCATGATGCTCTATCAATGTTAAGCATCATGACACTAGTTGAGTGCATTTGTTCAGATGAAGACTACCCATTGCATGATCCTTATTTCAACTTCATTTTAACATATTTTTGGAAGCTTTAAAGAGGCAGATAATGTTCCAAATTCAAATTAGAAGCAAACAACAGATTACAGAGTATTTTGGTCAAATAGGAAAGCAGAATCCTTTACCAGAGAGAGACATAACATACACACTGGAGTGTAGATGGTTTGAAGAAATGGCTGCCTGTAAGTAATAACAGACAACAAACAGTACAAAAACATCATTTCTTATAAATTATCAGAGCCTAGCCCTTTTACAAATTGTAATCTTGATCCCAACTCTTGCATAGTAATGAAATAATGACTGTATTTAGATATTAAAAAAAAAAAAATTGAAAGAACAATTGGTAAGTTTTATATTGCCCAATTCTACCTAGCAGCCAATAGGAAATAAAATAACATATTAAAATAAGTTTATTAAAATCCATTGCATCTGAAAAGACACAGATCAACATTCCTGCTATCACAGGCTCCCTCAGCCTCTCTCCTATGGGTACAGATTATGTTTGTTTTCAAAATTGCTGCAGACAGAAATACAGTCTGTGAGTTTGTGTGAACTTTTTTCACCTAATTTCAAATCTGCTTGAACTTAGTGACTTCATATATTTGATTTAAGCTTTTTGAGTTTGCATTCAATAAGGGAGAAGAAAGTGAAGGGAGAAGAGACAGAAAATCCAATGTAGAAATAATCTAAGGAAAAAAATGAGTTTGATATACATGCCACATGTGAATTACTTGTTTCTCTTTTAGTACCACCTGTATGTTGTAGCACAGAAGTTTTCGTTGCCCCTTCCAAAAAATCAAGTTGTTGTTTTTGTTTTTAATTTAATCACGCATAATGAAAAATGGAGAGGTTAGAAATAATTTGTAATGTTCATAGGAATAAAGTTCCATAAATTTGAGACGTCATGAATGTCCATGAGACAGAGAAGACAACTCAGTGAATACAGATATCCTGACAATAACGTTCAGTATCTGAGACATGAAGAAAATTCAGAGAGTGTTTTCACTTCATCAGATGCAGCCTTAGAGGACGAATAGCCATTACTATTTATTTGCGTCCGGCTTTGCAACATATTATTCCAAAAGAAAATCATGCTGTGACAGAAGACATGTGAAACAGTGATCTATGTTGCTCTCCTATTGTGTTCTGGAAACTCTGTCCACCTCTGATTTAAATCACATCCACTTAGTGGCCAAGCTTATTCACTTGCTGGCCAGACAATCTGGTTCAGTGTCCACTGTTGTTATTGGTGGAGGTCAAATTTTTTTTCTGTTTTCCCAGATTAAATATTTCTTGCTGGGTGTCTTTGGTAGAAGCAGTAAAACTTACTGTAAATATCCTAGAAGTTAGTAACATGTGACTACAGGCACACCTTCATGATTTTTCCAGTTTTTGTGAACTTAAATAAAAACTTTTGAAATGTCTGTTCCTTTGTTTATTTATTTATTTATTTTGTACCTGTGCTATAAGAAAAGAAGGCTGCGGAGTGACCTCATTTCAGTACCTAAAGGGAGCCTACAAAGAGGAGGGGAACCAACTCCTTGAAAGGGAAGATAACTGCAGGACAAGGAGAAATGGCATTAAGTTGAGGAAGGGAAGATTCAGGTTGGATGTCAGGGGGAAGTGCTTTACAGAGAGAGTGGTGAGGTGCTGGAACAGCAGGGGGGTTGGAGATTCATGATCCTTGAGGTCCCTTTCAGCCCTGGCAATTCTGTGATTCTGTATAAATATCTTCACTGCTTCAAATCTGAACTGTGAATTGTCAACTCAGTAGCTTCCAAAACAAGAGCTAAATTTCATTTTCATCTCATTTTGATTTCTGTAAATGGGAATATAATCAAATCCAACTATTAACATTATGTGTGCCTGTGTATACAGATAGTCTTTGCTGTACACCCACCTTACCTTGCTTGTTACATTCTAGAGATATATTAAAACACCCTGAAATACAGTGCATGTGGACTTGACGAGTGCCATGCTCCCTATGTCTAACAGCAATTCCTGGAGTTTGAAGAGTGGTGATTTTCTGCCTGTGATCTATAAATTCTGAGGTGTCTGCAGTAGGTAACTTGAAAGAAGTTTATATGTGGTTTATACTGTAGTTTATGTGAAATTTGGCATTTATAGTCAAAACCAGTAAAGCCCCTAGCATACAACCATGTAATGGCTTATGCATTTCTTTGTCTCTTACTGGTAATTTAAGACACAAGGTTAGCATTTTCTAGAGCCTTTGTAGTTACCATGAAAATGTGCTGCATTTTGGGCAGCATATTGAGCCAGGAACCTGATTAAATGCTTATCATATACTTCTTCCCCTCTCCCTGTTACTGCATTAAATACATCTGGTCATATGAAACTAAACAATTGTTAACAGGTCAGTTTATAACAAAATCTAAAATTATTTTTATATAATATATAGAAAACTCCTAACGCAACTTTGTTATATTAACAAAGGCATTGCAAGCATAATTATGTGTGCAACTGAGAAATTGTCACAGAATTAGAAGCCAGGGGGATCCCAATGCAGGTCATAGTTGGGTGAGTCTATGCACATTATTATTATTGTGCCATGTAGACTAACTCTGGTTGGCACTAGCTAATTCATCACATTTAATTGTAGAGGTTTTATGATTTTTCTGACAGTGGTTACCATGCAGTCAGCACTGAATGTCCTCCCAGCTCTTTGTTTTTCCTTACCACATGTTGCATCTCTTTCTGCAAGTTCCCATAAACGTCTGTAGGTGTCATCTTCCCTTTCTCCATACAAATGTCCCAGTTGCACTGGTCGTGTATTCCCTTCCCAGGATCTCCTCTGCTTTCACCAACACTGCATGAGGAGGACCAAGGCAAGAACTGCAGAACACCTGTCTGTCCACCTTTCACAATCTGTGATAAAAGAATCTTGTCACTGGTGAATCCTTGGAATATCTTTTGAAGAAAGATGAGACAAGCAATGAGCTAAAGCTAATTCTTCCAGCTTAAACTCAGGGATAAACACTGACTTTAGTTGTAATCCCTGAAATGGAGGGATTTTCTCATACTTTTTGCAGAGGTTTAACTGATGTAAGGTAACATATATTTTCCAAAAATAAAAATGTAGCCAAGATTCCATTTCTCCTCTGTTGGGAACCAGCCAGCTTAGTGGACAACAGGCACTGCAGCTCAGCTATCATTGTCCTAGCTGCCATATTTTCTGAACTGACTCCAGAAAGATCTTTTTTCTTTATTGACTCAGTTCCATAACTGAAAAAAGAATAACAAATTGTCTTTCTATCCTTCTTTTCTGTAACTTTTCAAAGGAGTCTTTAAGGCAGTGTGAATTGCCCACCACACTGCATCCCAAGCAATTAGCACTGAGAAAGAAAGTAACAATGAAGTATACATTTTAAAACATCACAGAACTCAGAAGTTTTTTTTCCTAAATTATTCTTTGTTATGTCATTTTGAATTTATATTAACATAGGCTGAGAAACTTGAATAGACTGATGTACTGTATATTGATGTAATTGTATGAATTCATGTTGAGACAAATACAGTAGTAAAAATTTGATAAAAATACACATTTACTTAATGCATGTATTCTTATAAATAGTGAAAGGCGTTCTCATAATATTTTATATTATGAACTAAAAAGGATGCTTTGTGAAAGATGTGCTTTTCTCTTTCTTACACCAAGAAATTATTACTATATGTATATAATTTTTTTTTTTTTTTGCATTATAGGCATTTGATTTATTTATTTATTTTTCTATTCTTTATGAAGTTGGTAGTGCTGTGCTATGACTTTTAAAGGTGACTTTTTGGTAATGGAAGTACACGATCAAGTGTAATTCAAACCTTAGGTACATATTATCTCAGTTACTTTGCGGATTTAAGTGCAATGGCAGTGAGAAAGGAGAGAGGTCCCAGCTCTGCTGCAGACAGCTTTTGTGACCTTGGTCAAACTGCTTAAACTCTCTGAGTGAAATCCTACCACCACGAAAGTCAAGAGGATTTTTGCCATTTATTTGAATGGGGAAAGGACATATTTGAAATCTGAATTGTTAATAAGAACAGGATAACATGTATCTAACTCTCACAGCTCTTGTGAAGCTAATTAATCAGTAGAGTACTTTGGGATCCTCAGAAGTATAATAGAAACTGCAAGTACTATTATTTATTTGTCATGTAATTGGAAGCTAGCAGGGTAAAAAGTCATTGATAAAAATCCATATCACAAGGTCATTTCTTTCAATGTTGCAAATCTCTTCTTCAATCAAGAGCTTTGTAACTGATGAAAAGTACAGCCTAATCATAACATTATCAAGTCAATTTAATTGGTGCACATGAGATCATAATGAAGTCATTTTTGCTAGTTACAGGCTTAAAAATATTTTTATAGCACTCTTCATCCTAGTGGAAACCTCACAGACGGGATTAAGCTTCTCTGCCTGTGTTATACAACTGCCTTTGTGTGGCAGACACAGGCTGATTTTATAGTGTTTAAACATTTTACTGGTAAGTATGATATTATGGTGTTTATACCTATAATCTACTAAGTCATTTACACTTTTAAAATTAGTGTTCAAATATGTCAAAGTACAGAGGCTTCACTTGTGGATTAAAGGAGGTTCTGAAGTAGTAGATTCTTCTTGTTTTTAAGTTAAAACACCAATAATTGTCACCATTGTCACCAATAGTTGTCACCAATCAGTTTTTAAGCACATTTTGTGTCTGTGGAAATATCTTTCCTGCTGGCTGAAATGTCTGCATGTTTTTGCACAATATTCTGTTTCATTTTGGCAGAAACTTGAAGCCCAAAAACTAAAAATTAGGTTGGAAGTGAACATTTGGAGTAAGAGCAGCAAGGTTTCTATCAGCAAGCTCTGTTACATTGATGAGATTGCTTAATTTACCTTGATGTAAGCTTCCTATTGCAGCATGTGGAAACAATGCTATATATTTTCTTTTACTTTTCCACTCATAGCCTATGTGTATGCAGAACTGGTGTGTCAGTGTCAGGGCCTTCCTGTTTCTTGCTCCTGCATGGCTCCCCTCCTCAAGCACTGCTCTCTGTGGCCTGTGGCTGCAAATCCTCATGGACTACAGCCACATTATTACTCACACTGAAGTCCATTGTACCACACTGACAATGTTAAAGGGACACTAAAAGCAGTGCTAAAGGTATCCTTCCATCCACAGTAGTTGAAGGATCCTGCCATGTAAGAGCTGCCAAGCACTGGGTATAGTGCTTATTTCCATTGGTCTCCAGGTACCAGTTGGTGGCATTGCTGTAAAAGTCCTGTACATCCATTGGAATTTAGTTTAGCCCAACCAATGCCTCAGGTTGACCATGAATACAAATAAAATCAGGATTCCAGTCTCTCCCTCCCAGAAAAACATCTGGGCTCTCAGGAAACAGAGAACACATCACTCTTCAGGCTGACAGAGCTTTTGCTTTACATGTTCCTGGATAACTTGAGAAAGGATGGTCATGGAATTAATGCCTGTAGAAAACAATGTAAATGCAATTACATCCAGCTGTAAGACATACTCCTAAAAGTCAGTGGTGCTTCTAACTTGGACATTTTGACATTGATTCTTTGAATACAGAGTATTACCAAGAAAATCTCAGTGCCAGCAGGGATGCATTTCTCCAAAAGGCAGGGTAAGTGACTTGCCTGCGTCTGCCAGGGATGATGCTTCCAGTGCTCCTGAAGGCAGCAGTTGCCAGCCTGGGTGCCCAGAAGAGCTGCCTGCCCTTCAGACAAACCATTCACTGCCCCTCATTCCTTGCAACGATAACATGAACCTAATTTTCAACCAGAGCTTATCACAGATAGATATCATTGCACCACAATACGTATAAACTGTAGTGTAATCTGGTGTCTTCTGAAGTTCAAGCTTTATATTAGCGATCTCCTATGTTCAGATTTGAGCATATGCATCTTATGGTTCTTCACTGTGGGAGTTAAGAGGTGGTGTGCTGTGCTTGCAAGGATATTTGGGAATGAACCAGAAGCCAATTATGCTTAGAAGAAAAAAGACTAATAGAGATCATCTTAGTTGTGGATAAAAAAAGCGTTGTGATTTCCCCACATTTCTAGTTTTTCAGATGTATTTTTTTTCAATTTGATCAAAAGTGCTCAAAAATAGTGTTCAGTTTTCATGTCTCTGGTAGGTACCTCCTATTTTTTTGTGAACTCAAAAAAGATGGATAAGAAATGTAGTTACAAGTATTGACACTAAATGCTTTGTTTTAATAGTTACACCATTAAACAGAGTTCCTCAAGTTGCTTCAGGTCTCTAACAGCAAAGTGGCTGGAGGATGATTTAAGTGGCCTGACTTACAAATTTGAGGAAATAGCGCAGAACTATTTTAACAGTACTCACTTCGTGCTAGTCAGTAGTCACTTGCAGAACTTTGTACAGGATGACAGTGTTAGCCAACAGCCAAGACAATAGTCTGACAAAAGCCCTTTTTACTTCAGACAAAGAGGGGGAAAGAGCATTGTGTAGAGGAGTGAAATTTCAGGGCAGCAGCTCCACTGAGGGCTTGTTAAATCTTTCATTTGGACCATTCACCTGCTGCTTATAAGCAATGAAAATGGTAGACAGCAGATGTGAAGGCTAGGAGTGGCTATAATGACATGAAAAACAAGTTGTGTGACTATACATAATCGAAAGAAGACGGATTGAGACTTACTCTTTTGTTTTGAAAAAAAACAAAAAGCGCCACATGTGTGTCTTCATGATCCCAAGCACTTTAAAAACTTTCCTTCAAAATGAATCAGGTAAAAAAATGAAAACATGCAAATGACTAAAAAAACATTTCCTTTTTTTTTTTTTTTTTTTTTTTTTTTTTTTAAATAGATGAAAATAAAAAGTAATCTTGAACGTGACAATTCTTGATCCCTGTGTAACTCTCATTAACATTCACTGAGGCTGGAATATGACCTTCCGATTATGTGAGGCTTAGAATTACATATAATTTCCCTACAGTAGATAGAAAAAATTGTCCATTTTGGCCACCAGAGTGTAGGTTGGCTTTTTCTACTTTACATCACCTCTAAATCACACACCTTGCTGATGTTGACTCCAACAAAAATGTTTGTGGTTTAGTTTAAATCAAACAATAAAGAGTTTGAGATCTAGTAAATTAGGAACAAAGGAAGAAGCTTTGTGCTCTGCTGCCTATAGTGTAACCATTATGGTTGTAGTAATGTGCTGTGAGAAGCCATTGGCGTGCTAAAAATACACTACTTTAACTATAATCCATGCATAAAAGAGCTTGAAAGGAGATATGGCATATACCTAATGAATTCTGGCCTTTTTCCATGCTTACCATTTATAGGATTTTAAAATTGCCGACCCTCCTCACAACATTCAAACATTTTAACTTTAACAAACAAAGAAACATGAAGCCCCTAAACGAATTCAGCAATGGTGGTGGGAAATTGAATGCAGTATGTGTTAAATAACTGGTTTTGTGGTTTTGGGTGGGTTTTGTTTTGTTTTGTTTTGGGTTTGTTTTGTTTTTTAAAGAAATATGTCAGATTTTATATATATTCAAAACAGATGCAGGATTGTAAATACAGGGTAGTTGTAATATTCTAAGCACATATTTAGGGACTTCCTCCCTTTTCCAAATCTCACTCAAGTGGAACATACACTCATTTCTGTAACAAAAATTCTTTCTACTCTATTGGCAAAATGAATAGCATCAACTCAAAATATTTAAAAATTTAGTCACATCCACATCTCGCAGCCTATAAGGAGCTTTCACGCTTTTGGGCTCGCTTTAGATCTTTAATACCCTTTCCTTTTGTGTCAAGGAGCTCACGAGGCGTAAAGAAGCACTGATAAACCCACTTAGATCCCTTCCTGGGCCGTCACCTCTCCCTGCCAAGCGGCTTTAGGTGGTAACTGATCTGTGACAGGCTGCCAGTCAAACAGAGCATTTCTGAAAGCTGACACAAAAGACTGAGCGTCGGAGAAAGGGGAGGAAAATAAGAAAAGAAACCAAACTGTATCAGCGCCTCTCCCCGCCTCCCCCCGCCTCCCCGCGCAGTCAGGTTCATGGCAGGGGCAGCTTATAGCCGCAGCGATAGAGATCAGCGGCCCTGCCAGGCTGGGGACTGCCCCGGCTTACGGCTGATAATAGCGGCGAGAGGGAGAGTGACAGTCGGAGGCAGAGCGCGCAGGGCCGCTGTCAGCGCCGCTGCTTCCCTTGGGAGCAGTGCTGGGGCTGCGGCGGATGCGGAGCCGGGCAGGGCTGCCGAGGCTGCGGGAAAGAGGGGCATCTTCGTGGAGAACGCTGGTCGGAGGCTTTTGCCCTGATGCCATCCGTCCTGCTCTGCCGCAGAACGAAATCACAGCCCCGTGAAAAAATAGCCTTCCAAAAGTTTCTTCTCCTCGCTTCCCAGACTGTAGTGAAAAGCACAAGAGTCACAAGCAGTGGATGAAATAGGTCTGTAGTCACCTTCAAAACAGTACAGCTGGGTGCTGCTTGCCTTGAATCAGCTCACACCATCTGAATGCATCAGTTTGGTCACAAAGATGGCCAGAGAGAAGGCTCCTGGCATCCTTATCACCCCACTCCATGCAAGTTTAAGAGCTTCTGTCTTTACTGCCTTGCCTGCTGATCACCCGTTGTACCAGGTATACCACAGAAACATAGAACCACAGAATCGTTATGGTTGGAAAAGACCTCTAGGACCACCATACAGTGGTCCTGCAATGGGGTTTTACTTCCAGGTTGCACTTCTGCAGTAAATCTCTTGCTTCTTTCCTCCTGCCACATTGGTTTGACATTTGTAGCAGCCTACAGAAATTGCAAGCCCTAAGTGCTGTGTCACTGTGGCAAGAGAGGCTATGGGGATCTGCCCCACTATTCTCCATTTCCCCCTTTTTTTCCCACTTGTTTTTATCCCAGAGAGGTTTGGTGCATCAGAATCCCTCCTTCAAGAAAGAGGGGCTGGCACATCCCTACCCTGTGCTGGAGCAGTAATCAACAGTCAAGCAGGAAAAAAAAGTAATCAAAAAAGCAATGCTAAAAATAAATAGTAAAATCAGCTTTGCAGAGCTGTTGTTGGGTTTGATTTTTTTTTTTTTTTTTTTAAATGGAACTCTTGGCTCTGTGGCCTTTGGGGTGGAAATGGATCATATTTGTGCATGTCTTCTGAGGGCACAATTCCACCATCAGGCATTTCAGGATCATCGTGCAACATGAGAAAGTAATTTCACATTGCAGGGATGCAAGGCAGAGGGGCAAATGGGGGAGGAATTAGGCCGATTATAGCAGCCTTATGCCACCAGAGATTTTCTTTATACACTGATGTTAAATACCATGCTCAAAAACATGGATTACCTTAAGATCATTTTGCTTGAAAGTTAAGGAGTGCCCTTATGCTGACCATAAGTTTACTAACCAGTTTATTGTCTGGTTCAGTAATTTCATCGAGCCAATCATGTGTTATAAATGAGAAACACACACGTGAAGTAAGTTAATGCCAACATATACTAAGAGTGGATCCAACAAAATCTGATTTTTTTTAACGCAGAGTAGTTTTTCTTAGTCTGTCATGAATGGAAAATTATTCAACACTGAGGAGGAATACAGAGATGCAAAAATAAAAAAGTCATTAGAGATGCAAAAAGACTCAGTATGCTAAGCCTTGTCTATGCTGATATCTTCCTACAGTGGGGAACACTCCCACTGGCATCAGTTTTCCCATGTAGCTCTGTGGTGGGTGAGAGATGAGTTCAACAGCTTCTGCAGCAAATGGAGGGGAATGTGTAGAAAATCCTCCTCTGTTCACCTTCTGTCCCAGAGCTCTTCTCCCCTGCCATTCCAAAAAAATCCCTGTAGTTATATGTTGGGTAGGTCTGATAAAGAGGGGGTATGACAACATGAAACAATTTTCATTATTTGTATCTTCAGGGATATATATTTACTGAGGGAGACCCCATCTAATTATGAGCATTATTTTAGATTTTTTCTTTTTTTTTTTTAATTCTCTTTTCTTCTGTGTCTGAATAACTACTTTTTTATTTCCACCAGTCAAAAAATTAAAAAAAATGAAAAATAATGGAAAAAATAATAAGTGAAAAGAAAGAAAATGCATTAAGCACAAAAAAAGAATAACGCAGAAAAGCAAAATATGTCAAGATCATCAATTTTTCAAGAAATATTCTCACCTTGAACAGGGGCTATATTTCAGATTAGAATTATATTCTCTTTTATAAAATAATTCTGGATGCTAGCTGTTGTGTATGTAAATGTACAAGAGATTTAACCTGTACATATTTTAAAGCTGAAACAAATTCCATTGTGCTGAGAGTTTTCATGCAAGTTCATTTGTATCATTTTGAAATCCAGTTTAATTATGCTTTTATATTTCTGATCAGATCAATTGTCTGGAATTAGAGGAATTACCACTTAGGGAATTTCAAACAGGTGGAAAAGCTAAACTTTACTGTAAAGAGATGAGAGCATTTTTATTATTTTTTCGAAAAGGATCCTGGAAAAAGTTTGTAAGCTATTCTTATTGTTAAAGCAGTAAATAGTGAAATGAGACTTCTGGTTGAACAAAGTTGTATTCTGATGACAGATATCTTTAAACGTTCTAGAATAACAACTAACTGTGCAGACATGGAGATCTGTGTATATATTTTGTAATTGTGTTAGCAAAAATCTTGTTTTATTTACTTTTCAAGTGCTGCTAACTGAGCATGGAGATCTATTTAGCTTGCCACAGTGCTGGTATCACACTTGATGAGTTCTCTGAACATTATGGACTGTTTTGGTAAGAAGACTGATTCAGCTGCCCCCCTCATGGAGTCTAGCAGTATCTGAAATGCCATGGAATGACCCGCTGTGGATGTGAGTCTTCACAGATGTTCATCTTTGAGATGTCAGATGCATCTTGAATATCCCAGGACATTTTGCATGACATTAGATACCAAACCATGGTCAACCAAACTAAACTCCATCGTTCAGATGGTATTCAGCGTGTCGGTAGACACATATGTGAACAGGTCACTGTAGGTGTTGAGCTCTCACTGAGTTCTCTGTAAGCAGACAGCTAAAATCAAGGGAGATAATTCCCACTGCAAATGCAAATAGAATGGAAATATTTGTACTGTTCTTCAACTGAGATGCTACAGCTCAGCATCTGATGGGTAGCTGCACAAAGAGATGTGATGTCAGGAAAACAGAAAGACCATTGCTTCCCTGCCCATGAGTATTTTGAGAGGAATCATTGATGAATAATGGAACATAATCATTTTCTACCTATGTCAGATGTTGCAGACTCTATTGTATTTGAGTATCTACCCAAAGATCCAGGAGGAGCAAAAGCAGAAAGACAAACTGGGAAATGTGCACGTCACCAATAGCACCTCATTAAATGGTGACTGTGCCATGAATCTCAACTCAGGAAAGGTATCTCAAGAATTATAGTCTGAGGGGACATTTTTTAATGGTAGTAAAAGTGCCCCATCTGAATTTCCCCAAGCTATTTGTCTTAAATCTTTCATTTCCCATGCTCAGTGAGAGCAATTAGATCATTTTCCATCTGCTGCCACATCTTCAAGGAGTAAGTGCCCTGTCCAGTACGATAGCTAACAGAGCATCTATTAAACATCTTCTTTGCTTTTGAAATTTTCCTTATAAATGTCCATTTATATTAATCACGCAACTTGCCAAGAATACCTTTTTCCTGCATTCTCTGTCCTACACTCACTGTTTTTCCCCTTTCCTTTCTCACAGTAACAGCAAAGATGTTCTCAGTTTGTGGGTTTTTTTTTTGCTTGTAAGTAATATGAAAGGAAATAGCAAAGTAGCACCTACAGTGTAGGATTTATCTCCATGATATAGGACAAAACCTTAAATTGGAAATCACACCCACTGGTGTATGCTGCTTCATACGTTGCTTCAAGAATCTAAATAATAATTCCTCATATACATTTTTACATCTTTGCATAGATCCTTAAAATTCTTGCTGAGGATTTCAGGATTAAGTCAGGTGCAAATTTTGTTACTTCTTTGTGTTACGATTTTACGTTTACCTATGTTAATATGGGAATGACAGTATCTACAAAGTATCATAATTTAGATTTGTATTTTAAGATGTGGAAAAGTTTAACTTGTAGAAATATAATTTCATTTGCCTCTTATTCTAATGTCTCGAAAGGAGGCCTGAGAAATGAGTACTCAATATTCTGTATACTGATAGAACATAAACAAGTACGCAAAACTAACTCTCCTTCATGAGAGATTGAAGAGTGGACACTGGGTAGTAGGTAAGTAGGCAAATGCTTTCTATTACAAGTTCTTCAATCTTTTGTCATAAATTTCTACAAACTCCTATTGCCTATGGTCTTTGGATCAAAATTTTAATTTTTCATGGGTGCTCTTCACTACCAAAGAAATCTTCAGTGAAATAATTTCAGAATTTTTGAATTAATGAAGCGTGTAAAACATACTGTTTCCATTGTGTTTAATGGGCAATGAAAACAAACCACAAACCGACAGAGAAACATACTCCTTTTAGAGAAAATTGCTGCAAAGCAACTGACAATGCTTGTTTTTGACTTGGCTGATTGTTTTCCTTGTTTCTGGCTGCTCCTTCTGTTCTTCCTATACAGAAGCATTTTAAAACCAAAGCAATAAATTGTCTAAAACAGATCATTCTTACTAATTAAGGGTGTTATTAAATTAGTGTTGAGAATGGTTACTTTGAAAAATATGTTGTCATATTTTAAAACTTTAGGAAATCAGTCAGGTTAGCTCTTAAAACCTGTTCAGAGGTAGAGGTGAATCCTAAATGGAAATCTATTAACTTATTAGAAAAGCTTATTGAGCTTCAACACTTTTCTGACATTATTTACCTTTTTCTCCTCCTGGCTTGAGGCTTGTCAAGACTTAAAGCAGCTGATTTCAGATAGCTGCTATGTGTATAAAGGAAATTTTAATTACTTGATTGAACTACTCAAAGAAGAACAATAGTCTTCAGCATCACGGAAAGCTGAAAAGTAATATAGAGATTAAGACTTCCAGATTTCTGTGATGTTGTGAACATTTATTTTTTCCATAATAATGAGGCATCTGGCTTTTCCACAGAACAGTTGTAATGCCATTACAACTAGTAAATTTTTTGTAGTTTTTTTTTTTTTGTAGTAGTAGTTTTTTTGTTTTGTTGTACAATAGTTTTATTACAATAGTTGCAATGAGCTATTTATCTGCTTTGTTTAGGTGACCTTGTCTTACAGACCATTGCCCAAACCATCTTCATGAAAGGTGAGAACTAATTTATCTCCTACATATTTTATCTCCATAGTTGAGCTTCAAAGTTAAAGGCAATACAAAGCCAAAAATATTTTTTTCACCTAAGAAAATACAGATTTTATTATTATTTATATGTTATTTAAGACTGCAAGTTAAAATTGTGAAGAATTAAGGAATGGGAAGATATTTGCTTGTTTGTAACGTCTCTCCTTCTTTGGAGTATATATATGTATATATATATTTATTATTAAACGTATAGACAGCTTTCCTTTGGAAGACCTAATATATGTTTCTCTTCTAATATTTCTAAACAAAATTTGTTTTCAATTTTCCCACAAAGTAAACTTGGAAAGGTAGATCAAATCTGATAGAAAATAAGATGTATGCGAAATATGCAATTTTGTGTCCAACTTTTGTGGCTTGGTTCTCGAGCTATATCATAAAATTATCCATTGATGGGTACTTCACTTTACGTTATTTAGTAGACTTTGGTGAGTTTTAGTGTCCTCTTCTATTTTCAAGTGAAGGGAATGTGCATTTTAAAATGCATCCTCTATTAGCTGGTGACAGCCTCTACCGCAAGGGGCTAAACTCATTTCATAAGCCTGAGAACATTATGATGGATACTTGGAAGCACTTTTGCTATCTGACAGTGTGTCTTGGCATAGTTTAGAGTAGAAATTTACTAATACTTTTTTTTGTGTGACATTTTGTCAGATTTTGCAGACATCGTAGTCTCCAGTAACTTTTAAGTCATGCTTCCGCTAAGTCCTAAGGCTAAGCTACAGTCTGTGGGGAAAAAGGCAGTCTAATTGTAGATCATATAAGCTCCAATGGTAGATCATTCAAGTTCTGTTTGTAACTTATTAATATTGCACAGATATTTTCTATCCTTAGGAACTTTCTTTTCTTTCCTTAGGAACTTTCCTTTTCTTTCTTTCTTTCCTTTCCTTTCTTTCTTTTCTTTCCTTAGGAACTTTCCTTTCTATCCTTAGGTATGTGTATCAACGTCTCAGTAAATCTAAAATTTTGTTTAAATTGTAAATTTAAAAAAAAAAATTTAAAAAAATTTTGTAAAAATTTTAGAATAATGATGAAGGAAAACTTCATTTTCCTGCTCTATCAATATTAGATTTAGAATTTAGAATTCAACTTTATGTTTCCATTAAGAATATGTATACTTATTTAGGATCCTAAAATAAGCTAAATTAACTTTTTGGTTGAGAATATTTTGCAACTTTAATATGGCATAAACATTGTCTACAAATTTTATTCTGTCATATTTCAGGAATGGCCTTTATACCTTGAAAATCAGTGTGTGGTCTGAGGCTGTCCAGAAGACCACTGGGTTTAGGAAGAAATCAGAAAGCAGGCCTGAAGGATAGGGTTAAAAGAAATAAATGCTCTTCTCTAATGTTTTCAGCAATTCCTCATGCCAGTAAAACCTTGCCTGGGAGAAATAACAGCTATACTGAATTGACATGTGAATTGGAAAGGCTAGATTGCTATTATGTTGTGGGTGGGCCTTTCATACTTCTGAAGTTATAATGTTTTTATTTAAAGAGTAAATTGGATTTCTAGGCATGTATGGTATACATCAATTTAAAATTATTGGAGTTCTTCATATTGTTAAGAGTGCTTCAGTTTGAAAGAGTGAGGCTTTCCTGCAAATGCCAAGTAAATTGCTCTGCAAGTCCAGAATCTTTGATCACCTCTGAATTGAAATGCTTAGGAAAGATGCTGTAGTGTTCTAATAATTTTACAGCTCTCTCTGATTCGTATGCCTAGAACCCCAATCATTTCTAAATTGAAGAGCTCTCATTATTTTCAAGTTTTATGTGCAGTACAAAATGATTTAAGATTATTCTGCAGCTTTTCATTTTTTGTTTTGCAAAAAATAGAAGTTTTTTTTTTTCTTTTTTTTTTTCTTTTTTAAAGATCAGCTTGTTCTTTTTTTCTCTGCACTGGGAGATATTATGTGCTAATTCAAACATTTCACATTTAAAATGGAAATTAAACCGAATTCTTTCCAAATAGCAATGATGATGGCTGGGGGGAAACAAGGGGGAAAAAATCACTGCCTGAAAAGCCGAGAATACAAAGTAAGAGGCTGTCAGTGATCCTTGCTGGGAAAAGTGAGAAGAACAAGAAACATATTGTCACTGTTCAGATGCGGTCAAGGTGAAGTGGGGAGACTGAATGAAAGTTACAACAATGTGACAAAAGAGAGACACAGATCCATTTAGTCTTGGAAGGAAGAGAGCAGGAGGCACAGAAGGCTAGTTCATGTGTTGCTTCTAAGCTGATTTTTGCTGTCATTTTATCATACAATTTCAGAGGGAAATGATGTATGCCCTTTTACATCTCCTGACTTTTGTCTTTTAAGAATAACATTCGTTTCTTTCTCAGTAGTGACCTTGTTCTTTTTGAACACATGGCAGTATTATAGTGTTTATAAATCACTTAGCTTGCTAAAGAAAATTCTCATCCCCGTCGCTTATTAGCAGCAGAGCCTTCCCTTGTGTTACTTCCCAAACACACACATTGTATGTTCTTTGTTCCCAACAGCTCACAGATTTAAGAGTAAATAAGATTAAAAAAAAAAAAAAAGAACCATTATGGGAAGGAAAGCAGATCAACCAGCTGGGGGGTTCTACAGCTCCATCCTACAACGCCACAAATTGTTCAATAAAATCACTCTTACTACCAGGAAATATCACTGGCTCCTAGTGGTCCAGCTTGGAAAGCTAGACTAGGATCCAGACACAACATCCCCAAATGAAAAGGGAGAAAATTGGAAAAATGGAAAAGTAATGCCTCCTATTTTATTATGTTGGCTCACAACATCAAAGGCAGATGTTGGTGGTATGGTAGTAGAGGTTGAATCTTCCTTCTCTCCAGTATCCTGTTAAATGCTGTTGTTCTGTGACAGATGGCAGCAGAGGAGGCAGACTGACAAAATAGTGTCTGACATGGATGTGTGTATAAAGCAAAGGTGTGTCACTGAATTCCTCCATACAGAAAAAATTACACCTTTTGACATTCATCAGCATGTTATGAATGTTTATGGAGGCCAAACAGTGGATGTCAGCACAGTGAGGCTGTGGGTGGGTCTCATGAAAGCACAGTAATGGAAAAAAGCACGTATTCATGTTTGTCAGTACCTACTGAATCAATACGAGGTTGAAGGGGCAGTTTTCTGGATCACATTATTACCATTGATGAGATGTGGTATCACCACTACAAGCCCGAGTCAAAACAGCAGTCCATGAATTGGTGACACGTGAATTCCCCATCTAAGACAAAACTCAAGATGCATACCTCTGCAGATGTGCATTGTCTTTTGTGGTAGGAAAGCAGTGATCTTTCTGGATTTCCTGGAATTCAGACTAACGACCAACTTGATTGCTTGCTACATCACAACACTGACTAAGCTGAAGGCTGAACTTGCAGATACAGGCCAGAAAAGAAGACACCCTTTCTCTTGCAACACAGTAATGCTGGGCCCCATGCCAGTTTGAAGACAGTAAGTACATTGTCAATCTCGGCTGGACTGTCCTGCTATACCCACAGCTTAGTCCAGTTTTGGTGTCTTTGAACTTCCATTTGTTCAGGCTGATGCATGGGCAACATTTTCCTAGTAATGTTGCTGTCATAGCAGCTGTGAAGCTGTGGATCACTTCCACTGGCACAGATTTTTACAAGCACAGCATGCAGGCTCTTGTTCACTGCTAGTGAAAATGCATAGCTAATGGTGGTGACTATGTTGAAAAATAGTGTTTAGAATGCGAGAATTTGCTCAATCAGGTAATGTTATTGTGTTCTTTGTATCTAATGTAGTTTCCATGGAAATAAATAGGAGGCACTGGTTTTAGAGCAACATACGTACATGCAAAAAGATTATAGATTTGGAGAACCCACCTGTTGTTGCGCAGGTACATCAGTAGTGAGGCAAAAATTGGTGCACGGGTAGGACAAAGAAATAGCAGACCAGTCTAGAGAGGTTTTAAATGTTTCTTAAGTATGTTACCAATAAGGTAACCTTGAAACATTCCAGTCTGAAAAATAGCTGCTGAAACAGAAAGCAGAACAGGGCCAGTCACATGTGTGACACAATCAATCATTTGAGAGTAGTAAAATGAAGGTCTGCATTTAAAAAAAAATATTATTACTTTAAAAAAAATTTCTTAAGCACTTGAAGAGATCCTTTGATAAATACAGCTGCCATGATTTTGTTCTCTGGTTTACAGCTCTCCTGATGCTATCATAATGTGGCAAGTGAGTCTGTTCAACTGCACCTATTATCCATATAGCATATGTTTATGTCCACATAGTGAAGAGCTTATACAGTCTCAGAAACTGAGCTTATGTCAGTGCAGTGGGTTTACAGCCGGAATGAGAGAGGATGGGTTCACTGCCAACAGCTCTGCTTTTGCGCATGTTTCTTGCAATGAAGGGGCAGGTTGATTTCATAGCCTCATGAAGCCAATGTTAGCAGTTCAAATGTTTCTTAGCAATGGAGAAATGATGCAGAAAAGAATGTGTTCCCCAAGATTTCCTGTGAATAATTCATCTTAAATATATTTATTATTTAAAAATAATCTTAAACACATTTATTAAAAAATATATATATATATTATAAAGCTAAACACCCGATCTGCAAATCTTTTAGAAATAATCAGGCTCAAGTACTTTTGAACATTTTGTGGCAAGTACTTGAACCCATAGGGAGAATGATTTGCTTCTGTGCTGTTGTACTGTGATGGGAATCGTTCAGTGAATCTTGTCTTTCCCTTGCTCCTCTCTATTCAAGATTTCTTATTTTATATTTTCTTACTGTCTTCTTTCAATATCTCTCCACTCATAAACAGCTTTTCTTTTCACTTTTTTCTTAGCTTTCATCTGAAATCCTATTCTCTTTTCACTGTTTCCAGCCTTTCTGATGTTCTTCTATTTCTTCTGAACCCATTCCATCTTTCCTGGAGAAGCTCCCTATTGCAAGTCTTTCACAACCTTCCTTCTTCTTCCTGCATTGGCTCAGTTCTGGCTGAAATCTGGTGTTGTTGCTAAAGTATCCATAGGTTTTTCTGACAACAGAAGTTACCATAGTGTACCTGTCTCTGTTTCTAACATCAAATAATTGCATTTCAACTTTCTGATTGCTTGAGATTGTGGACTGTCTGATGGTCTACTAAACAGTACTCAAACTACTGGGTAACTAAATAGTATTAATGTGAATTAGAAAATCATTGCTCTCAATCAGCAATTAGTATTTCACTAATATCCAAATTTTCTGAATTACATAAACCCAGTTAGAAGTCATGTTTTCTTGTATGTAGAGGTCTGATGGAGGGTATATAAATACATTGAATTTGAGGATAGGTATGCCTAGCAAGTCTCAGTTTACATAGATCCGTAAGATGTAAGTTAAAGATAATTCAATACTTCTTCTAAGGGCATCTCACACTATTATACAACTTGATGCTACATAAAATAGCCAAAAAATAGCCAAAAAAAGGATTAATGTGTTGGATTCATTTTTTCAGACAAGCTTCATAGACATCTTTATAACATCTCCTGAATTTTAAGATAGTGTTCCAAAATGTGGGTTAACTATTAGTACATTAGACCCCTCAGCTGTTGCTCCTAAGAATTTGTGAAAGGCAGCTGAATTAGAGCATGTTGTTTTCAGCTGGTTCCTACAGTCTGCAGTCCTTCATCCTCAAAAGCTACGGAGACACCATATGCTGTTAATCATCACTGTTGTATTTAGTACTCAATCGACTGAAATTTGTTGTTTTCAGATATTATACACCAGTACAAAGCCCATTACGTGTGCTGCACTTCACTGTGAGAGGAACAGTTAATCCTGGTTTGCTGTGTATCGTTTATGATACATTTATAAGGAGAGGTCTTCCTATGGGATCTATTAATCACGCATTACCTTTTAGCTATGCCATGGTTTAACATTAACATGTTAAAATAAAGGTTTGTGTATTGTTCACAATGCACATAAGCTTTTCTTGCCATGTTATGTACAGAATAATCCATATACCACCCATACTGAGAGAAGCTATTAAATATGCTGGCTCAGTTTACTAGTGGCTTTAATACACTTCTGTAACGAGGGACTACTTGTAACATCAAAGCATAGAGAGACATTAGCTCTTTTCCCCTATAGCCTCTGACCCAAAAGCTTTTCTTTTTATCTCTGTATAAAAGGAAAATATTCTTTTCAAAGAAGCCTAGCTTGAGTGTGGATATTTTCCCCATTGTAGAATGAGAGCCTGTGAAAGTAATCTACAATTTTTCATCTTTGTTCAGAGTATTGTTTCTTTTTGGACATTACGCTTCTTTGAGAGTGAAAACTCCTGCTTTCAAGTAATAGTGATTGGGAAATGCTATCTAAATCATGCGGTACTTTTTTTTTTTTTAATAACCCTCTCATTTCTATTTTTAAAAGAAAGGAAGAGAGGTATATTGTGCATGCTGTCAGTATAAGGGAAAGAAAATAAAGTCTGGGAAATACTTTGTACTCAAAATAATGGATAACACCCATACAGTGTTAGTTGTACACCATGCTTGTCATCAAAACCATATTTTATCTTAAAAATGTGTATACTTTTTTTTTCGTCCTTTGGCTTTGAAATTATTAACTTCAGCCATCTCAAGGGGGCCTTGATCTTCAAAAAGGTGCTCAGTACACATCCTTACAAAATTTGGCTTCTGTATGTCCTGCACAAGTTTGATTCTCTGATCCCTTCTTTCCAAGCAATTACAAGAAATGGAACTGGCTTGACCAAACTTGAAAACAATGAACAGAAAAAGGAAGGGTAAACATGAACGAGTGTATCCCATTATGGCTTCATGTGCTGAATTGATGGTATTCTGTTTGTTATTAATACATTTCAAGCCTAAATTTTAAAATAACTTCAAAATCATAGACATTAATATTGTTTCAGATAGTGTACAGTTCCATTCTTGTGACTCCAAGGTTTCTCATAGTGCCTGAAACTTCTTTTTTATCTGTGCTTCCTGCAAGGACTCTTTTCTTTACTGCAGAGAACAAAAATAAAGATCTTAGTTTCTTTGCTTTACTGAGTCTATTTTAAAGAGTTGTGGGGCTGGGTTTTTTGTTTGTCTGTTTGCTTGTTTGTTTTTGTTTGTATGGATAATTTGGAATATTATTTTTTTGCATTCTATGATTTGTGACTTCTGAAATGGCATTGAGCAGGATTTGTTTTATGACACCTAACTCAGAGTTGTGTTAAGTCAGTAATTGAGTCAATGAAAACTCACTGATTTTTGTATACTCTAGCCAGGCCATCTCATAGGTGTGAACATTCTTGTGATGTGTTTTGAAACTTACCTTGGGCTTTATTGCTTTTACAAACACCTTCTTAAAATTGTTTACCTGGAGAAAAGATGGCAGAGCCTGATTTTGATATAATGACATAATTAAAAAGAAAATAAAGCTACTCAATTTTCTATGTAAGATTATACATGAATAAATAAGTTTCAGTCTTTCTTGTTCTGGAAACAAGCTGGTTCACTTGTTTTGTGTCTTTAATAAAGGTACATCATTTTACTATACTTGCAATAGTGTGCAGTGCATATTTTCAAGTATGTACATATTTATTAAAAAAGTCATTACTGAATTGCATTAGTGTAAGCTTTATAAAGTGTCCTATAGTGGGTTGTTTTTGTGGATTTTTTTTTGAACTGTTTTCAATACAATATTTTTTCCTACTTGTTCTTTGAATTAAGAACAGAAAACTTTTCTCACAAATAGGTCACAAGTAACACGTATTTTATCCTTATTCTATATATATAGTTGCAAGTGTTTTCCTAACATACTTCTTGCAAGTGGGAAGATGGAGAAAAAAAATGAACAGGATTTTTTTCTTTTTTTTTTTTTTTCTGATTGTAATTTTTAAAAATTTAGTAAACATGAAGTGTTTTTCAAAATGTAAATAAAAGTAAATTATGTATTGCACTTGTCTAGATAGTTTAAAGAATCTAAAACATTCTGCCAAGAAAATGAATATTTTAGCTTGCATTCAACTAATATGCCAACTTATGGTTACTTACGTTTTACTCCTGTTTGCTACAGGTGAAATGGGTGAATATCAGACAGCTCATTATAGAGACAAGAATGCTGCATTCCCAAAGTAGGATGACAGAACAAGTCATGCTATGTATTCTAATTTCAGTGCTACAATACATCTTTAAGCTGTCTGAGGTAAAATGCTTACTAAGCACTGCACTGGGTCTGTCAGACTGCTTCATGGGTTGGTAATTAAATTGAGACAGTTACACCATTCATTTTGTGGAACTAAGCCAGAATTATGTGTATCTCAAAAATATTCTACTGTAGCCTGCTGAAGGTAGCAAGAGCACAGGTGTTTTGCCTATATATTCTCTGCCACAAAAAGTGTCCTATTTCTCATAGGCTATGAGGGAGGAGGGCTGTTTTGTCACTGGACCAGGCTAAATCGGTGGAAACTAGCTTAAAATGGCAGAGAAGCCAATGAGAACTGAAACTGGGGAGAAATAGCGTGGACATGAAAAAGGTTTATTGTGTGCACGAGGAGTTTAAAGGAGTTGTTGACAGACTATTTGAAATATGGTATAAGAAAGCATGATGACAAATGCTGAAAACCATTAGTTGTTGCTTTAGCATTCAGAACATAAGAAGAGCTCTAAGGAAGAAAACCTTTCCTGAAATAATGTGCTAAAATGCTTGTCTCTTCCCAAACTACAAAGAAGAAAAAAAAAAAAATGTATGGAAGTACTTAAATAAATATTCAATAGTTACATTAACCAGAAATCTGTTACATAGGAAAAAAATGGTGAAGGATGACTTACTTCATTTGTTCTCAACTAACTCATCATGGTCTACTCATATGACTATATGTGAAAGAGAGAGATGGGGGAGAAAGAGAGATGGATTCCTATAGAGTAATTCAGAATAAGAACCTCAACTGACTTGGCTCTCACCTTGAAGCATAATTTGTCATCAAAGGATATTGTGACAGGAGACACTGCAGCTGTTTCATTAATAAGATTTCTTATGCCATTCTCTGATTATGAAAAGGCTTTTTATTGTTGAAATCTTTGATTTATCTTTTTTTTTTTTTTTTTTTTTTTTTTATGTGTGTGTGAATCTGGCTCGTATATCTTGTACATTACAAATATAACTTTTGGGAGATAGCATTTTCTTTATTAATTCATAGTTTTCTGCTGATTATTGAATTGTGAAGGACATTATCTCCTTCTTTATTTATCACTGTTTCTCTTCTGGTAAACCATACTCTATACATGTTCATATCTTTCTAGTTTATTGATTCTTTTCCTGGTTTTCTTGTATTTGCTTCCTTCCATTTGATCTATTATACTCAATTAACATCAGTTTTCATTTAGGCTAATCGTTCTTTGTTGTTCTGTTTTACTTTGTTTTTAATAATATATTATAATGGTATTAGTGACGTTACTCTGAAGTCCCTAGTCCTGCAAAGGTTTGGTTGTGTTTTTCACTTTGCACACTGTCAACAGTCCCATTGGAATTTAAGAGTTAGACACATAGACATAAAGTTTTGTGCACTAACTGACTGTAGCTGAACTCATTTTTGGTACCACAGAGCCCCATTTTAAAGACTGTTGCTCAGATCTGGAAATGCACTTGTCATTGGAAACAATTGTAAAAATACGCCCTTAGCTGGGAACTTGGCAAACAGAAATTTAATGTGGAGTAAATTAAGCATACATATTGGAGGATACTTCTTGGCCAGCACTATTTTATGACTATCTTACAATCTTTTATACTTCTGAAACATAGAAATATCTTTTTTTTTATTATTAATAATTTTTGTGGTTGCAGTTCATAGCACAAAGCATGAAATAGTAAAATCAATGCATGTGATGATTTTCCACTTTCTTCTACTCACAGGAAAGCAGCTAAAGTAACAGGCAGTAATTAGCTTTCATCCAAATAGGGTATGAAATTTTGGTCTGTAGACTCATTGTGTCTGTGTCAGCCTGAAGATTAAAGGCTTCTTAACTACATAGTGACACAACAGACTGAGCAAGCTGTGAAGGAGCTGGTGTGGTTTGTTGTGTAATCATTGATCTGTGGATCACAGGAAAAATCTGGATTTCTGTGTCCAATCCTGATAAATAGAAGTCAACCTCCTCATATCTGTTATAGTGGGTCACCATATATCCTTAAGTTCACATTGTAGCTGATGCAATTTCTGTGGTGCTGGAAACATTCATTAGACACATAGAACACAAATAAGCTAATCTTTGCTTGGGCAACACATCACAGCTTATTAATTAATTTGGTTGTTTTTTGTACATTTTTTCTACCACTATGGATACAATCAATGGATTTCAGGTGTTCTACAGTTCATACTGGAAGAAAGCTGTGCTTAATGTAGTCTAAAAATACAATGGGATTCTCCTTCAAGTTTTGCTATTGGCACAAAAAATGAAAATATTCTAATGAAATTATAAATAGAGAGCTTATACACACTGAACTTATTCTTTTCCGCTGAAGGAATCCTAATCACAGCCAAGAAAATGTGAAATGACCTCAGATAATAATTTCACCTTTTCAGATTGGGATAGTTAAAACTTTCCTCAGCTGCAGCAAACTGACATCTTGGCTTTCCATCACCTAGTATCCAGGATGACAGTCTTCAATTATCCTTTAAATTATCCATTCACTGTTACAGTTGCCTTCTGTTACTTTTTCCTTCTGGCAAACCTACAATTTGCATCTAATTTAAAATTATTAATTTTTGTTTCTAACCAATCTGTGAGTTTCACTAGTTTTTGGGAAGTTAGTGTCTGGAGAGCAGCTCAGCAGAAAGGAACTTGGGGTGCTGATTGACAATAGGCTCAGCGTGAGCCAGTAGTGTGCCCTGGCAGCCAAAGGAGAGGCTGCACTGTGGTATTCCTTAAACACAGCTTAGTCAGCTAGTCAATAGGTGACTCTCCTACTATATTTATTGTTGTTGCAGCCTTACCTTGAATATTGTGTACGTTTGGGCTCCGAAATCTAAGAAGAATGTTAAGGTCATTGAAAGTATCCAAAGGAAGGCTGAAAAGCATGTGGTGTGAGAAGATGCTGAGAGCCTGATCTAGTCTGGAGAAAAGACTGAGAGGTGAGAAGTTCTTTACTGTGAAAGTTTACTGTGAGAGTGATGAGGTGCCCAGAGAGGCTGTGGATGACCCATCCCTAGAGGTGTTCAAGACCAGGTTGGATGGGGCCCTGGGCAGCCTGTTCTAGTATTAACTGGGGAGGCTGCATGTGGCAGGGGGGTTGGAGATTCATGATCCTGGAGGTCTCTTCCAACCTTGGCCATTCTGTGATTCTGTGATTCTGTGATCTCACTGCTCTCAGCAGCTCTCTCAGAAGGGGTAGCAAAGGAATATGCCAGGTTCTGCTACCTAGGAACTAATGTCAGGATGCTTAAGAACAGTGTAGATCTGGAGAAGGATCAGACTGGATATTAGGAAAAATTTCTTTACAGTGAGGCTGCATAAATTCCAGAACAGGCTTCCTAGCAAGGTGGATGATGCCCCATACCTGCAGAAATAGGAGGCATTTGACCAGCGCTCCCATTATGGCATGCTAACTTTCAGTTAGCCCTGAAGAACTCAGGCAGTTGGACTGGATGATCTTTGCAGGTCTTTTCCAACTCAACTATTCTATTCTATCCATCTCATATATATATATGTTGTTTGTTTGTTTAAATAAAATTAAATCAGTTCTATTTTAGTTCAGGTAGCATTTGAATGAGTTTGATGGTACACACATTATTGAAGTTATCTAGATGGTTGGCCATCTGAAGATCTCAAAATTCCTTCAGACCAGACAAAGGAAAGTTCCAAGCAGTCTCACTTTCTCATTTTATATGAAAGATGACTAAATCAGAAGTTTAGCTGGTAATATTTGATATTTAGCTCTGATATTTATTGTCCCTATTTCTTGAAGTTGTCTTCTAAAGGATCCCAAGTTACGGGGATGGAGGAAGAGAAGAAGTAAAATTATAGTTCATGTTACAATATTTGTACTCAGACTGTTAGAAAGAAGAAAGATGGTCAGAGTCAATGACTACCACTTATATGTAATTTCAGCTTTTCAATTAAATTTTCAAAATATTGATGAATTTTTACAATATTTCAAAAATCCAGCATTGCACAAATACCATCAGTGCAAGTAACGGTAAGGGGAACTGAGTGGTTAAGCAGGCTTTGAAAAATATTTTGAGGAGTGATATGAGAGATCCTCTGATGGTTGTCATGATAGCATGACATCTTTGACATCATGATGACATACATCTTTTGTGTATACGAGACTGTAAATTTATTTATTTGTATCCCTTAGATCAAAGAGATAACAAGACATACATTTGGCCTAAAACTTGAACTGTATGGAGTTCCATACAGACATTTGGAACTTCTTTAAGGTAAGGGTGATGAAGCATTGGAACGGATTACCCAGAGAGGTTGTGATGTCTCCTTCTGTGGAGATATTCAAGACTTGTCTGGATGCCTACCTATGCAACCTATTGTAGGGCACCTGCTTTAGTAGGGGGATTGGACTCAATGAACTCTTGAGAGATCTCCAGTGCTTGCAATTCTGTGATTCTTTGATATGAATGATAGCATTTATGAGTTTTATACCACCTTTGATAAATTGTCAGTGTTACACTGGGGAATTAATTTAGCTCCTTGACACTCGTTATGCCATTTATGAATTAAGGATGAACCGGAAATAATATACTGTAAGCATTTTTGCACTTTAAAATTTATTTAAATGAAATCTGGAGTTATTTCTTCCTAATAGGTGCTTTGCAGACAGAAATCCATTAGTCTGATAGGGTTAATATTCTCCAAAATGGAACCTTATTGGACCGGTTTGATATCTTATAATTGCATACAGTATGATTCTTTGACTCTTATCTCTAAGTCTGTGAATTTGAAACCATCAGAAAGATGTCACATTGGTATGAGTATTCTTCAGAGATAAGAACAGTAATTGTTGTATGGAGACTTCTTAATCTTGGGTCACTTAAATCCCTTTTAGAGACAGCAGGTGCTCTCCAGAACAAGCATTAACAAGAAGAGATTATGAGGTAACATGTTGTTCTTTATATCTCAGCATCTCATGACAAAGCTTACCATCAGCCAGTGTGTTCAGAAGCCAGTTATCACAGGAAAAAAAATCAAATGTGACTCAGGAAGGAACTTATATTTTCAGTACCAAAGAGTGGATTCATTTTAAAGCCTGAATACTGAGAACTGTTACTTAGAAGATGATAATTGTATGAGTGAATTACAAAAATTAGAATAAAAAATACTAGAGGCTAAATACACCTGAGCTGCAGATATTTATGAGGTGCGCAATCAGACAGAAATTCTCATCCTCAGAAATCAAAATCCACAACTACATTTCCAGGTTCGTGACACATTGCAACTTTCCTTTTTCCATTCTAACCCTCATCTTCTTCCCAACTGTGATAAATGCAGTGAAAGTAAATTATTCATTCTAGCACTGGTAACAACATGACTTCATACACATGAGCTTGTGCTGTGGGCTGCTTAGCATTTACAAGATGAACTTTTGAAGCTGAACATGCTCAGAGTCTAGAACAGCTCTCCCAAACACAATTATAGCAAAACGTGTTATTTTCAGCTCTTAGTCATTTATTATTATGATTTTTTTTCTGATCCAAATATCAAGTAAGCTTTGATAAAATGAGATTTTGTTATCTAATCCTGCCTGCTTCCATCAAGATCATAAGACAAAATTATTTGAGTGAAATACATCTATGGCAATCTTTTTGAGGTCAAGAATTAAGAACAAGTCACTTGGATGATAAAGCTGCACTTTCAAAAACAATTCAAGAAAAGATTTTGAGAGATATTTAAATGCAGAAGTGTATCTAGCACTTTCTAAGATCACACTAATCTCAATGAGTGTTACAGACTTAACCTTTCTTCACTCTACTTTGAAAAAAAGTCAGCTAGGCATCTATTTCTCTTTCTATATTCCTAAATTCTTTAAAAAAATTCTGGCCTTTGATAACCCAAATCCCCCTGACTTTCAGTAAGGCTTTTCATCCTAAATTCTAGCTTCTCATAGGTTTTGGGGTCCAGCTCTCTTAAATTAAAATGTGAGTTAAATGCCCAGGTACTTTTGAAAATTTGAACCTTAGTTCTCAAATCAATTCTGAAAATGTATTAGACTATAATCCCCACAGATACTTGTGAAATATTTTCCCATCATTTCTGAGCAGCTTCTCTAGATAAATTTACTTTGTTAACTGCTCACTTTGTCCCAAAGTTTCCACTCCCATCTTGTGTAATATTTATCATGGAGAATATTTAAAACATTTTTTTGACAAAGAGAATGTAAAAATGTAACAAAAGTATATATTTATGCTTTCAGCAGGCATAATGGAATTTAAATAAATGGAATTTTTATGATGAAAAAAGCAAGAGTAAAAGCAGTGATTATATTTTTCACAGTTCATTTACCTTCCTTGCCCTGCAGATCTTTTACAGAAGGAAAACGAATTCCTTGATGAAGCCTTATCATCTCTGAAGAGGACTCAGAGGCCCATTGGTGTTTAATGATCCCTTTTGGCCCACACAAAAGAAACTGGCATGATCTACTCAAAGAAAGATATGGCTCTTTAGAAATATTAAGAAATACTATGAGGGTTGCTCTGAAAGTAATGCCTCCTATTTTATGATCTTGGCTTATGATGTCAGAGGCAAATGTTAGTAGTATGGCAGCAAAGGATAAATCTTTCTGACAGTATTCCATTACGTTCTGTTGATATGCAACAGATGACAGCACAGGGGCAGTCTGACAAAATGGCATCTGACATGGATGTGTATAGGAAGCAAAGGTGTGTCCTTTAATTCCTCCATGCAGAAAATTGCACCCATTAGCTTTCATCTGCACTTGCTGAAAATGTTTCTGGAGACCAAACTGTGGATGTGAATGTAGAGAGGTGGTGTTTGGTGTGTTTCAATAGTAATGACAGCAAGAGTGGGTCACCTCCACTGGAGCAGATTTTTAAGAGCACACCATGCAGGCTCTTGTCCATTACTGGCAAAAAAAAAAAAAAAAAAAAAAAAGGCATAATTAATGATGGTGACTACGTTAAAAAGTAGTTTTTTTAGATAAGAACTTGCTCTATCAAATAATGTTTTTGTATCTGTTGTAATTTCCATGGAAATAAATAGGAGGCATTACTTTCAGAACAATCTATGTACATGCAAAATAATGATAGATTTCAGAGTGATCTGTGTATTTCCTCTTTTGGTACACCTTGCATCTCTAAACACTACTTGTTTTTAGAGGACTGCTTTTAAAACAGTAGTCCAAATTTGGTAGGGAACTGCTTGCACCTGACCAACAGCAGTGGCATTTTAGCAATGCCATAATCATGTGATTCTAATGCTATACAGAATCATGATATCAAACTAAATGAAACAGAACAGGTGAGAGAGATAAGCAAAAAAAATGAAGACTAGCAAGGCTGGCTTGCAGGGTATGGTTACATTGTATAATATAGTTATGCAGTGATAACCCATAGTTATGGATAAGTGTTGAAATATTATATTTCTGTATTAATTTCTTCATTACAGCAAAATATACACTGTGATATTTAATGTACTTGGAGATGAAATAGTGGGAACTCAGTGAAATTATCAAAGTGAGAAAGGGAAGGAGATAGAAGGAAAACAATGAAATGGCAAAACAAAAAATAAAATAAAAACTTTCACAATAAAGAGTTGTGGAGATTCAGTTAGGATAATTTTTTGTGTGTGCTCAGAAAAAGAGCATCTGTACAGAGCTTAACTGGTGCCTTTTAACTGTTGTAGAGACACCATACCTGTCATAAAACTAAGGCAACAAATTACATTTCATGAGCCTTTTTGAAAACAGTATGAACTATTTCTGCTAGTTTATAATTTCTTCCTAGTTAAGATTACTTCCTAATGTTCCAATACAAGGGATGGAATTAAATCTGGCCATTTTTTGAAAAATTTCATGAGGAATTACAATTCATGTGAACCAAGATTCCTCTTGAAAATCAGTTCAGCAGCTTGAAATAGTGTACTTTTTAATATAGGAATATTAATATGAAAGAAAAATGGCAGAGATATACAATAAATTAAACTAGCTGCCTGTGAAGAGATATCAAAAAGCAAAACTATGAACCTTGTGAATGTTTGTTGCAAGATTCTGCCATACTACGGTCACCAGAGATATAAGTGTTTAAAATGTTTTTTTTTTCCTAATTACCTAACAATGATTTAGAAAGACCGTGATATATGTAATCGGAATCATCCACATAGCACCACCTTTACAAGGCTGGTTAGATTTGTCTGTCATGGTCTGTCTTGGATTTCATAACATCATAGTGGGAGGAATGGAAAAGGTGCATCTGCCTCTACTCTCTGTGACTGCAGGAGATTCAAAACAAACAAACAAGAATTTCTAGCAAGGAATGTCAGAAATTTTGACTTCCCTGTGATGAGACTGATGAAATGCAACATGGACAGTGCACTGTCCACTGGGAAGACAAGTCACTTCTTCTTCCCAGTAAGTGAAGAGAAAACTAAGAAAAATTGTTCTCTGAGTGCCAGTAAGATATTTTAGACATATTCTGCTAATGTAAAAGCCTTTAAGATGGATTTACATTCATTTTTGAGCCCCCTTGCACTAACAGTTTAAACTTGTTATTTTCAGTCAGAATTAATTCTCTGGTCTTCTCCTGTAGTAGTTTACCTTCTCTTGAATCATCAAAGGGTTGTTCTTCAACAACCCGTCTGATATTGGAACAAATCTTTAGTGTTACATATCCAAAATATTCAGAAGACATCAATTAACCACCTTGTCTCTTCTGAATTGTTACCCTCTAAATATTAGTGTTGACATCCATAAAAAAATGTTATTTTGAGAGAGAATCATGGCAGTTTGAGTATGTTGCCATACAAAGACCAGGGGGAGGTACGGAAGCATTTCACTTCAGAAAATCTAGCTCTGATGTATTTTATTCTTTCTACCATGTTAGCAATGAGGTGACTGAAGAAATATGGAAAAATAATATGTAAAACAGAATCAAGTAAAAGTTATCCAAAAATATAAATATGCCTAACACTCTAATCTCTAGTTCAAAAGTAACTCAAATTTGAATTAGAAATCTGTTTTTCATTGTGTATGCTACAGAAACATACAAAATGCAAGGAAAATTGATGGCATAATAATTTTGGTAGATTGGTGGACTTGCTCTATGGATTTATTTCTTTCTTTGTTTACTTTGTCCCTTACATTCCACAGATGGATAAATGGAGATAAATGGATAGTTGGGGTTGGTCTCTTCTCTCATGTTTCTAGCAATAGGACTAGAGGGAATAGCCTCAATTTACACCAGGGGAGATTCAGTTTGGATGTTAGGGAAAATTTATTCTCCAAAAGAGTGGTTAGACATTGGAACAGGCTGCCCAGAGAGGTAATTGAGTCACCACCTGTGGGGGTGTTCAAGAAACATTTGGATGTTGTACTGAGGGACGTGATTTAGTGGGAAATATTCATGATATGTGGGTGGTTGGACTGGATGATCTTGGAGGTCTTTTCAAACTTTCATGATTCTATGTTTCCGTGAAAGAAGCATGACTAAGAGAAAATTAAGGCAAAGATAGCAACAGCCTTGAGTGACTCATGATTACATAGGTTGCTCTGAAAGTAATGCCTTCTATTTATTTCCATGGAAATGACAACAGATACAAAAAGCACAATAACACTGTTTGATAGAGCAGATTCTCACCTACTAAACACTATTTTCCAATGTAGTTATCACTATTAGCTGTGCATTTTCACTAGTAATAAACAAAAGCCTGCATGCCACACTCATAAAAATCTTCATAATCATCTACAACAAGGCTTGCCTTTCACATTTAGATTGCCAGTGCTGAAACACACCACCCATCACCATACTGTGCTGACATCCACTGTTTGATCTCCAGAAACATTCATCAAGTTTTGATGGATGTGATTTTTTTCTGCATGTAGGAATTCAAGGTCACACCTTTGCTTCATATGTACTTCCATGTCAGATGCTGTTTTGTCAGACTGCCCCTCAGTTGCCACCTGTCCCACAGCAACAAAGTGTAACAGAATATTGGTGGGAAGGTTCAACCTTTACCGCCATGCTACCAATATTTTCTTCTGACATCATGGACCTACATCATAAAATAGGAGGCATTACGTTTGGAGTATCCCTCATAGAATTTGATATTAGTTGAATTACTTCACAGTGATATATAGTAGGCAACAGGGTTTGAGTGTATGTAGGGTAGAAAGAAAGCAGAGTGATCGACTAGAAAATAGAAGAGTAAGGCTGGTTATCTAGGTGAGGCAATTAGAAGGTGTGATACCTCTGGTAGATATTGTACAATTTTTACTGGGTAAACACTGCAGGTGTTTCCATTTAACTTTTGACAGTGAAGCTGCAGGTCTCATGCTATCTACAAGGACAACAGAAGAAAACTAACCCTGTTTCAAAGAGCTTACAGTAAAGGGTAAGATAAATGGTTGAATACTCTCAGGGTACAGAGCCTCCACATCAGGAGGCAGTGAGACAGTATCGATCTGCTGGGTAAGCAGCAATCACATTTCATCAGTAGCTTAGTCATTATTGAGTTTCTAGTCATCATAGTAAAATAATTATTTGGTATGTGACTGTATCTGGTCATATACTCACAAAAACAAAACAAATTGTTCAGCTTCACTTTGCAAGACTGTCTTTTCTGTCTGGACGGAGATTTGTGAAGGTATGCAGATAGGAAAACTTACTCTATTCTTTCTCAGACTGAGTGAAATATAACGGCGTTTTAAGGATAATTCATGTTCCTGAAACCATTGCTACACAAAGCTTTTAACTATCATAAGACATCATTGCCATAGAGTTAGTTTCCATAACCAACTGCTATTATTTCTGTTTCTCATATCCCTTGTACAAATACAAACATGGATGCTGCTATATAGTGAATCTCAAAACAGATCCCAGTTAAAAATAGTATGATAAGGAAAAAAATAATGTTTTTAGCAGCTAAAGTTCTCCAACCTGTTTGCTTATCATGCAACTACAAACATTTGTGAAACTAAAGGAAAAGAGGTAGGTGACTCAGAAGTGAAACTGTCACCTCTGAGGAGTAGCGTGAACTTCAGATAACTCAAAGTATCCCTATGGTTATGAAAGTAGAAAAGCTTTCTCCAGAAATATGATGAACATTGGTTGCAGTATTACACCCTATCAAGTCTGGTGTACTGAGTTTATTGAGTATTTGTCATTTCCATGAAATTTCATAGCACAGTAGCGTCAGTAGTTCATTAAATATCTCTGATATCCCCAAGAATTTAATGCATTTGTTATATTGTGTTTGCAACCTGTGAAATGACATACAGAATGCTGTACATAATTATGTTCATAAGAGAAAAGTATTAGGATAGGACAGCTGCTGAGGTGAGATTCAATTAAGTGCTTTTATGATAGCAAAGTGAAGTAAGAAGAGCTTACTTGTGCTGGTTGTTAAAAATGGCACATTATTCTGAAGGAATTTGGAAAACACCCTGTGTCTCCTAGGTATAGAGGCTGCCATTGAGCATGGCTATGGGAAACATGAATTTTTGTTCCTACTGCTGAAGAGGAACCTCTTTCTTTCTTTCTAGCCCCTGTCCTGAAGCTGCTTCACCAAGCAGTTTGTGCACGTGTTCTATTGTTCTAGCACTTCTTTTAGTCTTGTATGCCTTGGAGAGAAATATCCTTGTTACGCTCAGCCTCCAAAGGTATGCCCATTGGGAGAAAAAGAGAAGGTAGGCTCTTGCATCCTTTGCTGGTGAATCAAGCTCACTCATCTGCAACTAAACATGCAAGGCAGGTACAGTCCCATCTTTGGTGTACCGCCATGTACCAGAGATTGGCAAATACATATCAAATACAGCCAGACAAAATAAGCTGCAGAAATCTTCTGATCTACATGTGAAGGTACATTTTATTTTATCCAGACATGCTTGGACAGTAACACATACAAATTTTTCTTGAACAGTATTGCCAGGATAGATTTGTCCACTGTTTTCTACCACACCCTTTATAAAGTATGAATCAAACCAAATCTGCAGCACTTTTGGTAAATAATTTCTCTCACTCTTTCCTTCCCCCTCCCATCCCAGCTGACACACAGTGACTATAGGGGGCAATACAACCTCATCATACAGCCTATGTATATCAACTTATGACATTAATAGCTGAAAATTTTAAAGTCTCCAATTGCACTTCTTGCTTTTGAATAATTTGTATCTTAGTAGAGATAAATATAGTGGTGCTTGGGCTCCAAAAAAAAAAAAAAAAAAAAAAAAAGGGTTTTAAGTTCAAATCTGCTTTTACTAGTTAGACTTCATTTCATTTGTAAATGAAAATAATAAGTACTGATTTTATTTCATACTACTAATTGAAATTAAATTCTAAAATAAAACAAGACACAAGAAACAAAAATAATTTTGAAATTCATTTGACATTGATCACTAAGCAGAACTGCTCCAAGTCTGTATGTATCTCACATTTGTGTAATTCAATCTATAGGTCTGTCAATATTTCTGATGCAGTTTAATTTCTTCATATCGGTTTCTTTCTGACATAATGCATGCGTTAGATGCTACACCAATTCATAACGCTTAAATGGTACTCCTATAATTTCCAAGATCATATGAAAAAAGTGTTTATATATTAGAAATCCAAAATAAAAAGGTAATTGCTACAATAAAATATTTGTATATTAATTTGGTTGTTTTTTTCTTTCATTGATTGAAGTGCGCTTAACAGTAAGCAAGTGAAGAATGATAACAACGATAATTTCCATATATGATTCAACAGTATACATTTGTGTACTTGACTTTTACTTCCTCAACCTTTCTGTTCTTAGTAAAGAAGTAGTTTGAACATGCAGAGCTGAACTTCTGTTAACCTGAAAAGCTGTTATTGCAGACTACTTTCTATTATTTTAACTTTGTTTCATTACATTTTTTGACAGTTAACGTTTACTAAAATTTCCCTGAAGCAAAAATGATTTAATATTAAACACATGCATTAAAACATGTTCTATTTTAATTTGTTAAAGCCAATAGAAATATAATTTACGCAGAAATCTATGCTTAGCAGTGGAGCACATAGAGCCTCCAAACACAGATGAAACTGAAAATTTTATTTGAAGGGAAAACAAAGCCAGTAGTAATCTATCTTCTTACTTGCAGTTAAGAGCTATGTGATAATTCTTTAATGAAATTCAAACCTAGCTGAAGATAACGTAATGTGAGTTTTCGTTGTGGAAGCATGGCATAGTTTGAAATCTATGCCTTCATACTTGGGAGCTTTATATGACTTGCAATCAAAATCAGTTTTCAGATGAAGTTCCTTTTCAATTTTCTCATCCATTCAAATTCAGATCTGAGTACTAAAGACTCAAATTCCAAAGGAAAGTCCATCGACTTCACCAAATGCTGAAATTCAGAGTTTCTAATCCTCTAGTGTGAGCATTTAAGGTTTACTCAACAGCTTGCTGACCTTTGCTTAGCCACGTACACATTTCAGTGGGAATTTTCAATGCTTTTTCACTAAAAATCGTGTTCAACAATATTTCCTAATCATTAAGACCTGTGTACTTTAAACAGAGATGAAGAACACTCCTACAATCCCAGAATACAAAAACCATACCTTTTCACATAAGCACATCCTTTTTATATCTGTTATTTGCCAGATTATTGTCAAAGCTGGTTTTAACAGCTCCTGGTGTTAGATATTGCTAGTGTGCCTGACTGGTTATTAATGAATGGTGGAAGGATTTG
This sequence comes from Lagopus leucura, assembly GCF_019238085.1. NCBI lineage: Eukaryota > Metazoa > Chordata > Aves > Galliformes > Phasianidae > Lagopus > Lagopus leucura. Next base: position 31,920,663 of record NW_024962252.1, read on the forward strand.
ATTCTCTCTTCCCACTTTTTCTCCAGGAAGTGAGGATAGCAGATAATTCATTCAGGTTGATGGGCCACCCACATCTAACCACTAAAATAAAAACCCAAAGCCACAAAAGCTGCCAACTAGATTTAATAACTTTGGAGTGAACAGTTGCTCAGCTAAGAAAGTGTAGGGGCAAAATAATTAAAAAGAAAAAATATCAATTTAAAACCATAGTTAACCATGATTAAAATTCACCACAGAAGTAAGAGTTTGATAGAGTTTAATAGACTTTTTTTTATCTTGTTCCTTCTTCTAGATGGCAAGTGAGGCTCAAAACACAAATTGACGATGTCTTATTTTCAGATGAGGCTGTTATTTTTCTGCATAGTGTCTGGTGTTATGCTATGCTTTGATTGAAAAACAATGCTGATAACATACTGATGTTTCCACTTGTTGCTGCCCAGTGTTGTGCAGACCCAAGGATAATTCAGTTTTCTCCTCTTTTGCCAACAAAGGGGCCTGGAGGAACACAAGGATCCATGAGGTGACACTCCCAGGACAGCTGACCTAAACTGGCCAAAGGGATATTCCATACCATATACAGCACATGGAAGGAAAGTTTGAAAAAGAAGGAGGTTCTGGGGGTTTTCTCCCACTGCCCAGAGACTAGCATCAGTCAGTGGGTGGTGAGCATTTGCTTGTGCATCTCTTGTTACGTATATGTATCAGTATAATTGTTATCATTCTTATCTTTTTATCCCTCTTCCTTTTCTCTAATTTAGTAAACTTTTTATCTCAACCCATGAGTTCTACTTTGTATTTTTTTCCCCATTCTCTCCCTCATCCCACTGGGAAGCTGAGGGGAGTGCGTGAATGACTGTGTGGTACTTCAGTTCCTGACAGATCAAATCACAACAGACGAGTAGCACTAGCAAAGGCAGTAGTCTTTTACATGAGAAGTACTGAGTAATTTGATAAACTCATGTAAAAATGGAAAATCATCAGATGTAACAGATACTAGAATGAAATATGAACCAGAGGAAGCACTTGTTAGAAGATGTGATATAGACCAGTGGTGGTTGGAAAAATTCTAATATGATGACTGCTTTAAGACAGGCCCAAATACAGAATTGGGAATTAAGCCCAGTGAACTACATCTTGTTTCTGGGGAAATAGATTAAGAATATAATTAAGGATAGAATAGCTCAGCAGATGAATAAGTATAAGCTAAAAGGGTCAGAGCTTCACAACATCAATAAAGGGAAATCATGCTCCCCTAACCTGCTGAAGTGCTTTGAAAAAGTTAATAAAATAGTAGATAAAGTTGACCTATGAACATAGTTTGTATTTTCAAAAAAACCCTCAGTAAAGTTCTTCATAAAAGACTACTAAAGGAAAAAAAAAAAAACAAAACTATGAGGTAAGGGGTCAAAATCTCATAGTGGATTAAAAACTGAATAAAAGATGGCGAAAAATGTGCATGGAAATTCTTACTTAGGACTGTAGAGAAGTTAGTAGTAGGATGTTCAAATTGGAACCAGTGTTACTTAAGATAATTTTTAATGATTTGCACATTGTCTCTGCTAAAATGTACTTTAAATACTGGCTAGACAAAGGACAGTGAAACCAGGGGAGATTGGTTAGACTGACACCAGGTGCATTTTGGATCTGCATAAATTTTGGCAATCAATTTATGTGTTATTTTTTTGACTCCATCATGGTATTACATGGCAGGTTCTTTTGGTGGGAATAATTTTCCTGTAAGTCTCCAGTAGGTACCTCTACAGCATCTGTATGAAATTATTTCCCTTCTCTAGTTGTAGGAAAAAGAGGGTTGCATGAGAATGAGGAATTCCCATCTGCCATTTCACTGAACATTTTCCAAAGACTAACAAAAATGCATGGTTAGAATAAATTGGTTTTCTTTTCCACAAGAAATACTCCTTCATAAACAGTTACAGGGAACTCCTACTCCTTTTGGGTTTTGGGTCTTGGAGCTGTTCTGAGATACTGGCAGCGAGGAAATCACTGGCATTACAGTCTATGATAGTCTGTAGCCCAGAAGACTGTAACCCACCACTACTTTTCTTCTCCAGAAGATCTTGCCAGATAATTCTCAGCATTCTCAATCTTACCTTCTCCTCATGAAGTGTCTGTAGAAGCTACATTTGATTTTGCATCTCTTTAAGGTACCGACATGCCTACTGACTGGAGACTACTGTTAAATAGGATCAGGAACTTTCGCCCGATCAATTTCATTCTTAAATGACTAAGCTTTGGGCTTGTGTTTTTTTTTCTTTTTTGTTTTTGTTTTTGTTTGTTTGTTTTTGTTTTTGTTTTAACTGTCTTACACTGTAGGAATAATTAAAACATTTTCCACTGTAGGAATAAAGTAGCATGTGGTGATACCATGACCTTATAGAATCACAGAATAGAATCTCAGAGTCATTAGGGTTGGAAGACCTATAAAATCATCCAGTCCAACCATTCAGCTGCCACCAATATTCCCCACTACAACATGTCCCTAAGTACTACATCTACCCTTTCCTTAAACACCTTCAGGGACTGTGATTCCACCACTTCCCTGGGAATATACTAAGCATATTGTACACCATATATGGAAGATAATTCATGCTATTCTGCAGTTGTCATATCCACTCTGTTGAAACTGAAGTCCATTCAAGTTTTTTTAATGACAAAAATTAAAAAAAAGAGAGCTAACAGAGGATATCTCCTACAGATCTCATGTGGCTCTAGTGTTAGTGTAAGCAGAATGAAGAGAATCTTTCATGTTTCTATAATTCTCAGTAAAAATAATCTATTTTACCACTTATGTTGTGGCAAAAATGCAATCTCTGTGAGATACAACATTTTGGACTATGAATAAACACAGTAGGGAAAAAAGGATGATTTCCTGGCAAAATAAATGTGTGCGCACTAAAATAGCATTTATCTTGATCAATAACTAATGCTTTTAATTTTTGTGGAAAAAATTAATAGAGTTCTTTAAACAAAAAATAAATAATGTCTTTTTTTTTCTCTTTTGTTGTTGCAGCCCTGTTTGTATTTACATCCAGTCATTTATTGCCCATTAAAGAAGTAATGCTATGTTAATGTAAGGGAAAAAATCAATGCTACTCAGATCAGTAGCTGTGGGGAAACAGTGCAGCAGCTGGTTTGCAAACAGCAAGCCCACATAGATCAATGAAATTACAAGCTAAATCTGCTGATGCTCACAAACTGCTTCAGCATTGTGATGTCTAACCTTTCTCAAGTTCAAGATCTCTGGTAAGCCAGCAATAGCTAAATGGAGAAAAAAAAAAAAAGACAAAAAAATAAAGACAAAAGAAAAAAGCATGCAAGAAAGAAAGAAAGAAAGAACATTACAGTCTAGTGGAAAATTTTAGCATGATATGTGATATTCAACTTATGAAGTCTTTAATATAACTGCACATTTGTAACATATATAAAAACCACTGTAATCTCCCAGTGAGCAAAGCTGAGCTCTACACACTCAGAAGATTTTCTTCCTTAAGAATATTCATATTTGTCACATATTACCTTAAAATGTAACACTGGAGGGCTAAAGATCATCTTAGTAATGTGGTTTTTAATGTGAATTCCAGAAAATAATCTATCAATGAGTAGTAACACTTCAGTGGTGTGCAATGTCTATTTTATGGTGTGGTTGTAACCTTTAAAATGGTTTGAAATTTGTTAACTTCTGAATTAAACATAAAATATTTGACTTGTTGAATGCAAGATTCATTTGAATATTTGCTGCTTGCTTTCTATTTATGAAGTAAGAAAAGGATCTCCTTTACCCCAAGAAAAACAAAACCAAGATTTATTAGCATCACGTAAATAGCATGCCTTTTAAATGATTACTTTCAGAGTAGTCTTCACCCTATTTTTTCCACTTTTTTTAAGCACAGCAGTACTTTTCAGGTTTTAATCAGCAAGAAGATAAACAGAAGACTGCTGTGAAATAGAATATGCTTTAAAAAGTGAGTATGTTCCTTCTAAAATAAGAAAAAAAATAATCTTGCATTTACTTTGAATATTGACATATATGTTTAGATGGAAAATAATTACTCAGCAAATACATAATTCTGATTGTCTGTGAACGTCCAGTTGGTTCATATACTAATTGAATATCACAATTTCATTCTCTTTTACTGTATTGCTTTTGCACATTGTAAAGTAAAAAAACACTGAGAAGTTGGAAATATTTCCTTGGTCTTCCAGCAAGGCTATAGTAGAGCAGAAAATGAAAGTCAAATCCTTATTAACTATATTCTGCTGTTGAATTCTTGAAATATTTTACAAACTAAGCACATTCAAAATATTAGAGAATGTTCAAGATTATTTCCTGTACTGCCAGCTGTTTCTTCTGGAAGGTCCATTTTAGAATTTGACTTGAGTTACTTGTATAACCTTCTCGGGTATCTAATAATGAAAAGAATGACAGGAAGTTTCCATTAGATTTCTTTTTCTTTTTTCCTTATATGTTTTCCCAAATACAGCATGTTTCCTTTCACTACTGATCTTTATGTTGATTTGTTTCTTTACAGTGCTGCTCGTCAATGCTGATGACAAGATATTTCATACTTGATACGGAGGAAATACTGATTGTGTGATAGCTGTGATAGATATTAACAAGGAGAAAGTTGTCTGTATACAATAATGTTGCTGTTGGTGAGTGAATACTGATGAAAATCTCTCCTTTGTCTGCACTTGTTGGCAAGGAATGAAAGAGAAGTTCAGCAAAGGTTAGGAGTTGCTACTTCTGTGACCCAAGATCAAAAATGACTGTGAGAAAACACCAGGATTTTTTCACACCTTATGTCAAATACATGGGTGTGCTCACATTCAATATAGGGTTTCTGAGCACTACCTGTTCAGACTCTTTGTCTTCAGAGTAAGGTATTTTTCTCTATTTGGTCCTCAATGAAAATTATTTTGTCTGAGCTAAAGAGAAGGGGTCTATTGATATCAACTTGACCAGGATTTCACTAAAGGTCTTTTTTGAAGCAAAATATGACTTGTGATGATAAATTTTGGATTCATGAGATATAGATGAACAAATTCCTACAAGAAAATCTGTTTCCATGAAGTAACTGAAATGATACAAGTATAGGAAAAAAAGACATGAGCCCATTCTGTGTCTAGCTCAGGTTTGCTTTGTCCACCTTATAAGCAGTACCAGTAGTGGCTTTGTTTTTCTTGTTTCATGCATATTAGTCTGGTAATCAAAGTGTGCGTGTTGTAGATCATAAAGGTGTGTTGTAGGAAAAAAAAAAGGTATTGTTGTGGGGATGAAATTGCATTGTTCAGAATTTTTTTATTATAACAAAAGCACTGCCATGCATGGAGATTTCCAGCAGTAATTCTCTTTACTGCAATAAGTACCTACTTTTGAGGAAGAGAAAGCTGATGAGCAGCAGGCTTCCCTGCTGCTAAGTTCATCTAACAGCCCTCTCCTGAGCTTTATGCTTTATAGACCAATAGGAACTTTATAAACTGACCAGTTGCTCCTCTTTTCAGTCTAGCTCAGATTGTGATATTTTTATGTTGGAATGAAAAGCCAGTTGAAGTTAAGTCACCAAGCAGCATTAGATGTGAGTGTTATTTAGCTACATTATCACACTTGCCATGGTAATATACATAATTATATAAAGATTTGTAACTTTAGTTCTGTTTAATCACCCTGAATGAAAAGATCCTAAATGTTCTGTAGTTTGACCTTATGCCTTCAGCTGCATAACGCTGTGGGAGTCTGTCTCTATAAAAAGCAAATCAAAATCATGAAATAAAGCATCCTGAAGTATCTCAGAGCTTTAAAACTGGGCTCAGGCCAAATCTGAAATTTGAGGTTTTGGTTTCTCTCTTGATTATCATTGCTAATGGAGTTCTAAATGCAAAGTGAGAATTTAGATCTAAGTTTTATTTAAAAAAAAAAAAAAAAAAAGACCAGGTTTTCCTTTGACAAATAGAAGTATGTTAGGGGTATACTTTTCTCCATTCTCTCTTATTGTCAGCAGTGTGTATGTGCTAAATCACAACTAAGTGCTATGACAAAAGCTGTACTTTTAGTACATGAGAACATGTACTAAACACGAGTACATTGACAGAAAGTACAAGGAGATACCATGAAAAATGCAGTTTTGATGAGGCAGCTAGGCCTCTAACCTCAAATCATATATGAACTGGATGCTCATTTGGAAAGAGCAAAATGTTTCACATTTGCCTATTGATTGCATGAAAAATAAATAATTCTCAAGAGATAAATACGTAAAACTTATATAATGCCTGTGGAAGATATATGTGGAGATATTAAATGTGTTTGTGTAAGATCTACAACATTTTATACTAATTAGATGTCTGTTATGACTTATATGCACCCAGAATGACATCACTAAAGATGTAGGCAAGACTTCCCTGGATTTTAAAGCCTAAATGTAATGCTTTCCTGAACACTACAGAACATATTTCTGTTCTTGACGTATGCCAAATGTGTGACTAAATCTCTGGCAGAAATATTTCATAGTCCTCTTACTTCCCCTGGTGAAGGGAGAGGATGGTCTCATGCCCGGTGCACAGCTGGGACACTGAGATAACTTCTCCAACTGCTTTCATTTAAAAGATTCTTCTGGAGTTTGGTATTGGCATTATATGCCATGATGAGGCCTATTTCCACTAAAGTGTGACTCTTTTCTCTTTACTTCACTGCTGGTGAAGAGCACTCAGAAGTACTTTTCTGTTATTTTCACCAAAGTAATTTTAGTGTCTGTAATGGCTGATCTTGCAGGCACCTTTGTTTCCTGAGTATGCTTTTCCACTTACACAGAGCTGGGTTTCCACTCTGCTTCTCTGTCAATATTCTGTATTTCAAGTCATCAGTTTCAGGTGATGGTGGCTCAGCAATTTTGATCCCATGGTGAAAGGGAAAAACATTACAGAAAGGGACAGCACTGTCCTTCCTATCACCAGCAAAGTTCTGTTCTGAAGCAAGGCTAATTTGCACTGAGAGAAATTCAGATATAGATAAACAGAAGAATGTAAAATCACTGCCTACCAAAAGCTGAAAATATCTAAAAAATATTGTAAGAGATGTGATGTGTTAAATACGTGTTGTATATTTATAGGAGTGGGGCTTGTTTCTCTATGTCTCTCTCTGTGCACAGCCTGTCTCCCAGAAGCTGGAAATTAATGTGTTGGATGGGCTGTCTTTGACATTCATTTTCATCATTCCAATGTTTTGTACTCCAAACCAACTTTCTGATAATGAAGTTCACGCTAGAAGGACATAGTGGATATTTATACATTAGATTGTCTAATTTGTGTGCAGAATTAGTACTCCCTACCTTATGCTTATTGTAGCAGCAATGACAGATTTGCAGTGGTTAGTGGTCTTGTCAGCATTTCTGCTATGAATCTAAGTATTTTAGGGCTTAAAACTCAACTATTGCATTTTAGTAGTGGTGCTATTTGGTACATATTTAGTCAGCAAGAATTTTTTTTTACCAATTTTACATTTAAATTACTTTATCAGTTTGATTTTTCATTGCAATTATACCAAAAACAGGAGAAAAAAAGTTGGTAAATGAGAAACAGATAAGTTTACAGAGCATTTTTTTAAGAGCTTGAACACTGAAAATGTGTTAAGTAATCATTCATTTTTCCAGTTTGTGTGCTTGATGCATTTTATTCTATTAATATAGGCATTTATTCTTGATGAGAGTGGCTATCCTCTAATGGGATTTTGGTGGCTCAGTAACGACAAGCTCACTTTCAACCATTCCCCTATTACTGACACTTCTGTGCTCTCTTGATGATGAGCAGAAATTGGCATGTTTAGGGGCCCAATCTGCCCAGATCTCTGCACCTCAAATTATGAAATTTTGCCTCAATACAAAATTTAGCATTGGGCTACACATAACTGGGTAACCTCCAGCATCTGCTGCCTCTATCAGCCTTCAGCACTACTTTTTTCTGAGTTTGCCTTAACCTTCAAAAACATTAAAAGCCACCCATCCCCGACACTATGGACAGAACAACTTCACCTTCATTTGACCTTCAGCACAATGTCCTATTTCTCAGAGTGGGTTTCATGGATTTTTTTGGTGTTGTCATTATTTCTGCTAGAGGTACATTATGAGCTGCTGCCTGTTATTTGGGCTGTGGAATGGTAAGGGATTCCATGTAGGGCAGCTGTCCAAGTCGGGGCTCCAGGCAAGAAGCCAACGCCTCTTCTTTCTAGTGTTGTCACTTTCTTTCCTCTCTGGTACAAGGTCTTCGTTCCTCAAACTGATACAGAAAGACTATTAGAAAATTAATCATACCTCAGGTGTCTTGGGGAATATACTTGATTTCCCAGTTACTAATGTGTGAAAATCTTACACTGGAATGGTGCCATATGTCAACCTGTGACAATATCAGGAAAACATTGACAGTGTTTCATTAATGAAATGCTGTGCTTGAATAACCTGTAAGCTAAAAATCCAGGCTACATAAATTTAAAATGGCATCTCAGATATCGTTTGATCTAGGATTCCTGCAACAAGTGTGTTGTCTTTGTGGTCAGCAATAAAAAAGTGTTATTGTTAGGAATGCTTGCCCAAAGCCTTAAACTAGGGAATCTCTCACATTGGTATGCTAATAAGGGGGAACTTTCTCACTTCATAACATCATTCTTTTTCTCCTTCATGTCTCAAACTGGGTTCCAAGTGGGATCTCCCTCAAATATATTGGGTCTACGATACATGTTGCCAAGTTTAAAATTGTCACTGTGAATTTATCCACTGATTGTGTCATGTGTGCCTTTACACTAAATTCATGGCAGAGTAAGCATTATAATCTAAAAACAATGATTAAAAAAGTTATGTTTTCCAAAGCTTGCTACTGACAATTTCTACCTGTGTGTTTTCAAAAGGATGAGAAGGAGAAGACATAAAAAGCCAGCATAAGAAGTTCAAATTAAGCAGCACAGCAGAAATATTAATTATGAGAGGTTAATTGGGTTGGGGCAGGTTGGTGGGAAATGCTCTAATCCTCTGTGTTGCCACGTGATGCTATAGCCCTTGATCATTCTCAGGGCCAGGAAAAGAAGAGGCTGGAAATTACAATGCGTAGCAGGAATGACAATGTAATCAGCTCTTAAGTTCTCAATATTTTCCAAATTTCCAAAGTGAGCAAGTGTGCTTGGGCAGCTTGCTTCATAAAGAGGAAGAGAGTATAAACAACACCATAATCACCCAGGGTGCGTTGGTTCTGTCTTATTCAGTAAATCCCCATGGCCGGCCCAGAAAGGTAGCCAGGATGGTAAAACCATTAAAACAGCCCTCGAGTGAAGACTTTGTATCTAATTTTTTGGCCTTTATTTTGAAATCTATTTCCCTTATTTGCAACTCTAAATGTTTCGACTTTTTCTTTAATAAAACAAAACAATCTCATTCTATGATCTTCTTTTTTTCATAGTGACCTGATATACTTGAAGATTTATTTTCCTTAAGCAACAGCAAACAGTATCAGAGTATGCACAATGATTTGCAGAATTCTGTCACCACACAGATTTTGGATTCACAGTAATGTAGCGTGTCTTCCTCCAGTATACTTCAAAATTCTGTTTGTTGAAAGGAAAAAAATCAGTGCTTGAGTTTTCTAAACAACCGCCTCTCTACAAATATTAGCAAGCAACATGAAGACAGTAGGAAGCACATACTCTTCATAACCTGTCACTGAAATTCAAATCTGAGTTAAAAAATGTTTAATCCACCAGCTGTAAAATTACATTATAAATTGTAGTGAACATAACAAAAGGTGATGAGTTCTGAATTGAGGCATTTGTAAGAAGGAATTAACCTTCTAAGGAAGCCTCCAGTTTTCTGTCAAAATATTTTAGCAGTTTTATCTAAATGTCTGTGTATGAATCAATATGGCCAAGTTTTTATGTAAAAGTCTTAATATTCTTCGTTTTCTTAGATGCATTTTTTTTGTGTGTGTGTGTGTGTGTTAGGATTTTTAAAATGCAAAGGGTCCTCTGTCATCTCTCTGTAGTGCTGATGCACAGCTTTTTTCAGTATCTTTTGGTGCTCCAGTCTGAACAACAAGGCATGCTGCATCATGGCTAGAAAGCCAGTGGTGAAATATGTCATGCACCTTTTTTTTTCTGGGCAGCTGATATTTACAGAAATGGTGGGATGAAAAATGATACTTCACAGCACAGAATAATATAAAGTGTTGGTTCTCAATTACCCAATATGAAAAAAAAAGCATATTCCCAAATTAAACAGCCAGATTAAGACTAACGATTTATCAGGAATCTGACCACAGGAGCACATGAACTGTCCTGCCATATCTCAATATATACTGGAAATTAAGCGGAGGGTGACAATTTAACTTGAAGTTTGTTTTCCTTTCCCCCTGCCAAATTTGTTAAGTTTCTCTTAACCCTTCAGTGCTGCCAACTGGTGTTTTGTCAGCTACAGTTTTAGGAGAATGTCAGCACATTCTTAACACATTCTTGATGATTTTGGTTGCCATGGATAAGTATATTTCTTCGATTATTTTTTTTCTGGTACGTTGTGTATTAATAAGCACATCACTTTACGCTGTTATACACGTTTAATTTCCACAGCCTATTCATTACATTTATCTTCAATAGAACAAGTATTCTAGTGTGTGGTGCTACTTTAAGGACTGTCAAACTTCTGCCAACCTTTAAAGGTCAAAGAAAACTGTGACACCTACAGTTCAAATGTAATTAGTTGGAGATTTACCAGGATTTTATGCCAATCTCCCAGTAGCTTAGGAGTGACATAGTACCTAACCTTTTGGGATCCCAAGAGAAGTTCAGGTGGATGTGGGAATAAACAGTAAAATACACTAGGTAGCTCTCCTTACCTTTTAGCATGTCATGAGTCAGGAGCAAGAGTGCATTCAGTGCATTCAGTATTTTTCTCTAAACAAGTAACCCACCAGTCTTTGACATGGTCATCTAGAAGGAAGCTGATGTAATTATTTAAAGCTCAGTTCATTTTGTATGTTCTTGGATCATTAAATTGAAGGACTTGTACAATCGTGATTTTTAATGAAGCATGTTTGAATAATTATGCTAATTTACAAAGCACTAGAATCAAATCAAGTGATCAAAGTTTTCATGATTATTATCATGTATTTGGAGTCTGCCCCATCACTGATTTTTGGGTAGACTCTAGTCTTGGCTGTGTTTTTTTCCTTGCCATTTGTTTAGAAATTGCCAATAATCAATGCAAAACATTTAAAAAAAAAAAATGCACAATAAAAGAAACACATTTTGCTTTATGTCTCCATAGTGAACTTTGTATGAGTTTGAAGGTAATACACCTCCAGCAGATACCAGCCTAAATACAGTTTACAATCAATACTGTATTCTGCTTTGACAGAAAGCTGAATTTTTATCTGTTAAATGTGTGAGCTTGGGGCAGCTCCATGTCTGAAGTGGTTTAAATCTGAAATGTGATGTGCTGCAAAGAAAGTTGATTGACATCTTTGTTTATTGAAAAGTATTACATGAACAACAAAACATAGGCAGATACAGAACACTCTATTGCAAAGTGCAGCTGTGTTATTTTTCAATTCTATGTGTTCTGCCCCTTTGATGCCTGTCTGATGTAATAAAACCGCAGGATATAAACCAAACAAGAATCTTCTTTGATTCAACAGTCAAAAATTTGGACAAGGGTAAGATATGGGTATTCATATTAGTTTCAAGGTTGATGAATTTCTTTCAAAAAACAGTTGCTTTTTCAGTTCAATGTTTCTGAATTTGAAATAAATTAGGATACGTTTAATAAGACAATTGTCTGAAGTTACTTGAAATATTTTTAAATATATACTGGAAGAGAGGAGAAAAGAACAGTGATGACTAATCTTAAAGCATTAAACATGCGGAATAGAGAATTAAGTTACATTTAAATTTCATGTTAGAATAATTACACTGTTCCCTGACATTTTCCCATGTTTTATTAAATCTTTATTATGTCAAGGTAAATAGAGGTTAATTCTGCTGTTGCCTCTCCCAGTAAATTATTATCTTTAGTCTTGCACTGATAAAATACTAGCAAATTGCACAACGGGGGTAATCACCACAGACTAATTTAAACCAGCTTAAAATTTCTTAAAAGTATGTTGTCATTCAAAATAGAAAAGAAAACATGAAGTATAATATAACTTAGAGAAAGTAGTGTGTTTTTCTCTTTAATAAATTTGGATGTACATTTCTTCCATGTATTGACTTTTCTGCAATAAGTCAATAATTGGAGGGCTGCTCTGAAAGTAATGCCTCCTATTTTATTATGTTGGCCCAAAATGTTAGAGGCAGATGTTTGACGATATGGCAATAGAGGTTGAACTGTCCCATCCCACCAAAATTATGTTATATTTTATTACTGTGTGACAGATGGTAGCAGAGGGGCAGTATGACAGAATGGTGTCTGACATGGAAGTCTGTATGAACTAAAGGTGTGTCATTGAACTCCTCCATGTGGAAAAAATTGCACCCACTGACATTCATTGATGCTTGCTGAATATTTCTGGAGACATGTCGTGGTTTTATGGTTTTCATTATCAGTATTCCATAATGTCATGTAGTGCACTGGGAGTTAAAGAGTTAATGCTGTAGTTTCATGGCTTGTTGATTTTTGACTCATATTCATCTTGACCCTCTAGGTTCTCTTCTGCAAAGATTCTTTTGCCTGTGGCTTTCTTCTCCAGGACTTTGTAATTTCTTGAATGTCTTGTAGTACTTATTGGCATATTTCTCCAGCCTGTTCAGTTTCCTTTGAATTGCAATAAAACCATCTTGTTTATCAACCATTCCTCTGTGCTTTCTATAAACTGCTGAAGGTGCACCGTATACCATCATACAGATTATTAAGGAGTGGATACACAGCTGGCTGTTTCTAGCTGAATTTTGCTCTGTTGCAGTTTGCTGTTCACAACCCTATGAGACCAACTGTTCAGTCAGTTTTCTGTATACCTCACAGTCCACTTACCTTGTCCATACTTCATCAGTTTGTCAGTTTATTGTGTAATGGGAAACAGCATCAGAAGCTATGCTGAAGTCAAGATAAATAAGATTCACTTCATATACCAAATCAGTCATCTCATTGTAGAAAGCTATCAGGTTGGTCAGATAAGAGTTCCCTTCTGTAAATCCAGGTTGACTATTTGCAGTTACTGTCCAGTCCTTCAAATGATTGGAAATGATTTAAATGTTTATCTTCTCTATCATCTCTCCAGGGATTGAGGTGAGACTGACTGGATAACAGTTCCCCATTTTCTTCTCCTTCCCTTTCTTGAAGAGAAGAGTGAAAGTTATTTTCTTCCAGTACTCAGAAAATTCCTGTAATTGCCACTTTCTGATAGAGCAAATTCTCAGCTATAAAACATATATATGTTTATTCAACGTAATCACCAGTATTAGCTAAGTGTTTTCATCAGTCGAGTCTTCATGCCATGCTCATTAAAATCTTTACCAGTGGAGGTTACCCAGTGTTACATAGCTGCTATGAAAACACTGTTGTTAGGAAAACATTGCTCTCAAAGTCCATCTGTCATCAGTCCAAAAGGTAGAAGACAGAAGGCACCATATCCAGACAGTAATGGTTGGTGTGGTAAGATAGCCCAGACAAGATTGACAGTGTGTTCCTGGTCTTCAAACTGGTATAGAGCCTGACATTATTGTCTTGCAAGAGAAAGGTTGTCTTCTTCTCTGGCTTGACTCTGGAAGTATGAGCCTTCAGCTTAGCCAGTGTTGCAATGTGGCAATCAGAGTTGATGGCTTCTTTGGGTTCCAGGAAATCCAGAAGAATCACACCTTTCCCTTTCCAAAATACAGTTCACATCTCTTTACCCACTGAGGGCTGTATTTTGAACTTTTTCTTCAATGGGGAATTCACATGTCACTGCTCCATAGACTGCCATTTTCACTCCAACTTGCAGTGGTGATACCATGTCTCATCACTGGTAATGATGAAGTTTGAGAAAGTGTCATCTTCAGCCTTGTGTTGATTCAGTACGCCCTGAAATATTTGTGTACAGTGTTCTTTCTGTTCCTGTTTGTGCAACTGTGGGACGCACCTGATGCAAACTTTGCAACTTTCCAACATTGCCATCATTATTCCCAACATACTGAAGTCAGTATTCAGCTCTGTACATCTTTCCCTGGTTGCAATGTGTGAATTTGCGAGAATGAGATGACTGAGATTGTTCTCCATTTCATGATGTGACAGCGTGGCTGTCAGAGCGTGGCTAGTCCATTATGCCACTGACGCCTCACCTGACACACACCACACACTGCCTCAGTATGCTCACATCTACTGTTTGGTCTCCACATATTTAGCTGGCATTAATGAATGTCAATAGGTGCAATTTTTTTGTCATGGAGGAATTCACTTCCACTGCTGTACTTCATATGCTCTTCCACGTTAGATGCCATTTTGTCAGACTGGCATCCCCTCTGTTGCCATCAGTTGCACGGCAATGACATGTAATGTAATGTTGATGGGAAGGTTTGGTCTCCAACGTAACTCATCACTCATGGTTAGTCAGAGCTTCATAGATCCTTGCAGGGGAACTCCCTCTAATTGCCATTCTGTTCTGTTCCTCTGAAGAGCCTATATGCACTCGGTGTAGCACTGCAGTTATGCAAGCTATCCTAAATTTAATTTCTCCTCTTTGTTCCCTATTCCGGATGCTTGAGTCCCTGTTAAGGATCTTCCAAAACCTTCAATTTTTTTAACTGTCAGCAAAAACAGATTTCTTAAGCCAGAAAAACATTGGTCTGTGCATGCAATCTGAACAGGTTTTTCCCCCTTTGTTCAACAATCACATGCCTTTATTACGTTTCAAAATGCATGCTGTAGTGGTTAATTTATGTAGCTATAATTTTATGTATTTATTTGTTTTTTTACAAGCTTTAATCTTTGTTTTCATCAATCTACAAAATTCCCATTGAGTTTTGTTTGGTTTGCATAACAAATCATTCCTTACTTTACCCCTGCCCATTGCCAATCCATTTTGCTAGCTTATTACACATATGCTGTAAAGTCCTTCTCAGACCTACAAGTAAGTTAATGCTCAGTTACATTTTGCCATGAACTGTATTTCATTATCTGAAGTGTCCATAAAGTTATTATTTTAAAAGCATGAATGTCAATAGATCTGTAAAAGACAGTTACCAAGCAGCTTCTCTGTTGTTAGGAAAGAGTTCATTTTGAAAGTGCACCTGAGAACTGTGCAGAGTGGGGTAATTCCTTACTTGCATACTAGTACAGGAATATGATTGTACTACCGGGGAAGATTTACTATTAGCTATTGCACCCAACAATAATTTTCCAGTCTTTATTCCAATACGTGTTTTTAAGCTAAACCTTGACTGAAAAGCATCCAGGTAGCTATTAAAAATGGCTTGACTAGACCTTGAAAGATGTCCAGTGTATCAAATTTCAAAATAAATCATTTTTTAAAATAGTAAAATTGGGTTTAAATTTTTTGAATCACTGTTAGACTACTTTGAATGGTTACAGTGTGGTAACATGCAGTCTTAATTACACATTTCATTAGACATGTACATTCTTTGCAATATGAGTGGAAGTATATGAAATTTATTAGACTTATTCTCAGGCTTGAAACACAGATATTGCATATTGAAACATTCTCTAATCATAGCTTATTTTCCCGAAATTTTGTTATGGTTTTATGATTTTTGATTATCGCTATTCCACATGATAACATCATGTAGTGCACTGGGAGTTTAACTGTTAATGCCCAAGTTCCAGGTACCTGTCCGGAAGAGAAGAACTACATCCCCCAGGGGGCTTTGCGGTCAGAGAGGAGATAGAACTCCTGGCAAGGTCACCTGATGAGCTCTTCTTCACCTGCTACTCTTCTTCATCTGGTCTTTTTTCGTCTCCCTGCTGCTCAACTGGACTGCGCATCTCACCTCAGCGTTGTGGTGATGCCTATCCACCTTTTGGACATTCTCTCTCTCATTGTATTTGATTTATTAGCTTCAGTTCTAATTATATTGTATTATGGTGTGTTATCTTGCATTCCGATACTATATTTAGTAAATCAGTTTGTTTCTCCTCAGATCATTGCTGCTGTTTTTAATTGTTTTTGGAGTTCACTGCTCCCTTTTTCCGAAGGCTCAGATTTTGCAAAATCCCTCCGCCCTGCTAGTCACGGAACTGAGTTGCAGTCCATGAACTCCTATCATTATATCGAACTGTGCTACAGAATTTAAAGACAAAAACAAGTGTGCAGTGGACACAAAAGAAGCTGGTTGAAGCTTATTTTGTTTGCTCTAGCTTCTGTTTGGAATACAGGAACTGCTTATACCTAAAATTCAAATGCAAGCCCCTGAAGTCTGAATCAACTGAAAAGGAAGCAAATATTTCCATAAATCTCCAATGTGCTGTTTATATGGTCTCACTCTTCTCTTTGTATGGGGGGACTGTGGGATGACCTGAAGCAAGATTTTATTCCTTGGAATTATTTTTTGGGGGAGGAAAGGCGGGAGGGGGCAAGGAGCCATTTCCCTTAGTGTTTTACCAGCTCTGGTGCCAGAGAGATGGCACATAAAGTCTCAGGAAGTACTGAAAGCCTTTTTCAAAGTGGAAATATTCAAAGCATGCAGAGTTTCTAAGTGTCTGTTCCAGGGACATATTAATGCATTTGAAAAGATATGAAAGCTTAACACAGAAAAAAAAGTCCTAGTAGCAAGATGTAAAACTGCTTAACAGAATTACATCCAGAAGTTTATGTATTTGATCTGAAAAAAGAAATCATCTTATAGTTGCTCATACTAAAGATGCATGTTGGTTTGGGAGCTTTTGGGATCTTGGACAGGTTTGTTTTTCTGGTTCACATAAGCTGTGTGTTGTATTTGTGCAATGGCTGAACCTCAGATCAGGATTGCTGGTGACCCCATGCACTGTTTGAGGATTTGTCTAATGTGCAAATTTAAGACAACCATTATGTATAGTAAAGAAATATTACCCACTTTTTTTTCCCCAGTACTCAGTTGTTAATAGCAGTCAGGGCTCGATTAAGAATCTTTCTCAGTTTAATGTTTCCAATTAACTTTCATGGTTTTGTGTCTGATTTGATGGCCTAGATAAAGCACAGGCACTTTTGAGAGTGACACCAAGCTTCATTTCTGGACTAAGGGATAAAGGGAAGCCTTGAGCCACAGTTCAGCCCTACCTACTAGTGGATTAGGAGTGTCATTCAGGCTTGAGCAACTCTAAACTCTGCTTAGGTTAATATGCAGAAAAGTGGAGCGCTGTGACAGAGTGAAAGCATCTTGCTGCAAATGTATTGTCTAGAGACTTGCTGTGGGCTCATGCTGTAGGTATCACCCACTGGTAGACCTGAACAGAGGTGAAGGACCGGTGAGGTTCTGAGGCCCGTTTTCCTCTGCTAGGTGTTAAGCTGCTAATTGCAGAAGCAGCAAAATCATCAACGTGTTATTAAAGTATGTTTGGGTAAAAAAAGAAAAAGAAAAAAAAA
>NW_024962252.1:31938297-31943701 GCF_019238085.1 Lagopus leucura
AGGGAGGGAGGGAGGGAGGGAGGGAGGAAGGAAGGGAGGAAGGGAGGAAGGGAGGAAGGGAGGAAGGGAGGAAGGGAGGAAGGGAGGAAGGAAGGAAGGAAGGAAGGAAGGAAGGCAGGAAGGCAGGAAGGCAGGAAGGCAGGAAGGAAGGAAGGAAGGAAGGAAGGAAGGAAGGAAGGAAGGAAGGAAGGAAGGAGGAGGTTACAGAAAGAGGCAAAAACTCCATCTTGGGCCTTCTGTTGCCCTGGGTCTCATGGGTAAGAAACATAAATTCTTTTTTCCTTAAGTCAAGGAAACATAGATACCTTGAAAAGGCAATCTCTTGTGCTACATGAAATAAATATGACAAATGAAAAGGAAAAAGCAATCTGATTACTCTGATATTAAGCGCTAATATTAAGTGGAATTTATAAATATCTTCGCGTGTTCAACACCCAGTACTGCATAAGGCATGTTAATGCTTGTCACAGAATTTGAAATTCATCTAATCAGAATGGAGCCTTTGAGATGTTTTACACCTGCAAATGCATCAAGTGGCTAAACCTTAAAGAATCTTTCACCATAATATGACCTACATATCTCATTACAGCACAGTGTTTGTTACATTTGCTACAGGAACACTTGCATGGGCAAAAGCGTAATTTCTCTCATATGTAACTAATGTTATAAAGTGTGTTACATATAAATGCAGTAACCTAACTTGGGTTATCATTTGTATTTATTCTTAATTCAGGATAATATTTAATGTTAATGGCTTAAGTGAGGAAACTTCAACATTTTCACTCCAAAACATCCTTTTTTACAAATATAATTTAATAATCTTACATGCCTAAGTGCAATTCTTTCATTACATGGGAAAATAAATAAATATTTCTCTAGGCAAATGAAAAACTGTTATTAAAACTCTTTTCTGTTTTAGACTGTGGGAATTCTGTAGCTACATAAATGCCTCTGAGTATTAACCACTTCTGAATGCTTAATACTGACTGTTTTAATGATGATTGTTCAGTACCCATACAAATGTTTTGACATAAGTAATATATTGTTTGCGTGAGTATGATCTGAAGGCTGTTGCAACATCTAATAAAACTGTTTTCACTCAGAAAGACATACAGAGAGAAATAGACTGCTGTTAAAGAACACAACATCCAAAGAGAAATTCACGATATCCAGTAGTAAGCAAGCACCTTCTTTATTTGACTTCAGGCAAATTTGTTTTTCTGCTTATAAAAATGTCATTCAATGTCTCTCCTATATGTTCTAGTAGGCAGGTATGTTTTAAGATGAAATATACTATATCAGTCCTTATCATTGTAACATATCTTAAAAATATTCCTAAAAAATAACTCAGAAGAGAGCAAAGAAGAGCAGTTTTTAGATGTGTATATATATATATGCCAGGACTACAACAATTTCATATGTTTAATGCTTCTAGAGATGAAAACTCATAGTTCTGTCTCCAAGGACATCAATATCATTTCCAGGATCAGAATATCATGAAAATCTTTGTCCTGCAGTTGTCTCAGGCTGTAGTCAATCCAGCCTCTTGAGGCAAGCATCATGTCACTGATGCAGGACTCCACCCAGATTAAGATTGTTGCAGTGCAATCACCTTTTACATTTTATAATGGAAATTCTGAGAAGCTTCTTTTTCATGATAGACATTTAATCAGAGAAATCACACAAAAGGAGTAGGAAACCTTCCCTAGGCAGAGGAAATTTAAAGTTCTCTCTTCTACCTTTCCAGAGAGTGTAATAACAACTGAGCTGCGGGTTATAATTCTCAGTAAACCCATGACATTAAAATTATCAAGGAAGAGAAATTACAGGAAGGAGATTATCTTCACTGAGGTAGTGTCTGTGACTGTGTGACAGCTGCCCAAACTGACCAAAAGGATACTCCATCATACCGTGCATTACTATCATACTATAGTACACTATATTGTACTACTGAAGAGAGACTTTTTATAAGGTCATGTAGTGACTGGTCAAGGGGAAACAGTTTTAAGCTGAGAAGGGTAGATTTAGACTAGATATTAGGAAGACATTTTTTACTGTGAGGGTGGTGAGTCACTGGAACAGGTTGCCCAGCGAGGCTGTGAATGCCCCTCCCCTGGAAGCATTCATAACAGGGGGTTGGAACTAGATGATCTTAAATGTCCCTTCCAACTCAAACCATTCTATGAATCTAAGTACTTGCTGAAGTCAGATAACAAAACAGATGTCATTGAGGAAATTCGTTTCTAATCAGCGAAAATTATATTCAAACTATGCCTATATGCCTATCTGCATTTGGATGTGTGCACATATATCTGTATAAAACACATACAATTAGATGCTTGTTGTACATTTTAGTATTTAATACATTTTCACTGTAATGGAAGTAGCAACTGCTATTAGTTAATCAGCAAGTGAAATAATTGGGCTATTCTTCTACATTGAAATATATAAGAAGTTTAATAATTAAGTACATCTGAGATATAACTTAGGACAGTGTACAGAAAAATATATGCATAGCTATCTTCACCTTTCTGGTGAGGCAAAGACACTGTGGTCTTCAAGAGAGATTTTTTTCCTGATATGTTCAAGTATGTTTTAGCATTTCTCAGTAGTGCACCACAAGGGAGAATTATTTTATCTCTGTGGGGGCCTGTGTGTTTCCTGCAATGTGGACTTCTGTGAACAGAGTTCACAAAGTATTAGAAAAAGAAGGTTAATTTTTCCAGTAAAAGGTTGAGATGTTGAACTGCCAAACTGTGTCAGTGTGAAGCACCCCACTGATAACTCTGGGGAACAGAACACACAGGAGTAGGATACTATTTCTTGTTTAAAATGTGGGCAAAAACTCTGTTTCTTTGCTGAAATCTGTAATACTCCTTAAAGTAGAAACAGGATAGTACTTCAAAGTTCTGTATAATGAATTGTAAGTCCTTATATAATGTTTCTGTATATTCAGACTTGTCTGCATTCAAAATAAAAGTAATTGACGTTTGAAGTTGAATCATAAAATCCAGGTATTGGTCTCTTTCTCTTTTTCTCTGTATTTCCGCTTCTTGTAAACATTCTTTTGGTTCATCACAAGATGTCACAGAATTTGAATAAATGGAAAAAGCAGAGAGAATTTAAGTTGTCATTTCTCCAAACACTACATACTGCAAATGCTTTTGGTGGGGTTTAACTTAGTGACAATCTGGATCAGATGAAAGGTATGAATGTGACTTCATCGAAAAGAGGGTTTTTGTCTGAAAAAGGTGAAGAGAACATTGAAAGGATTGCTCTCTGCTGACTTCTGAGGCTCTCATTGACTACTATATCCTTGCTATCTTGCTACTGTGTCCTATGCTTCTGTCAACTGTTAGTCACTCTGACAATGACATTTTGTCCTGTGAGGGTCATACCCTAGAGACTGAAAGACACTGTTCTTACTGTCTCGATTAATAGACTTATTAATGGATCCAGAGCTGTAGGCATTTTCTCCCCTCATACACTTTTTTCAATTTATAAAAAACATTTCCATTATAAACCTACAGGCAAACATATGTATATATATATAATGTATATATATGTATTCAGACCTACACTTGTCCTAAGAAGACTTAGCTGGGTGATTTTGAGGGGAGAAAGGAAAGACAGGATCTGTGTTTTGGAGTCCAGATTCCTTGATAGAAGGAGACACAGTTCCAGCACCACAGCAGTGCAATACTCCAACCTAGAGTGAAGTCCTTGAGATATCATAATAGGCAATTACAAACTGGCCTCTGGCAGGTCAGAAACTAGTGGTATACTACACATGTAGTGGCTACTGTAAACTAGCAAAATGCAGGATATATTTATAAATAAGGGAGACATTTAATTCTGAAGTATCTTCCTCAGTTCTTTTTAACTTGGTTAAATATTACTTTTTTTTTTTTTTTTTTTTTTTTTTTTCTGAAAATGACCTGAACTTGAGTTCAGGCATGAAGGAAATGTGATGCATTTTCCCCTTTTTCTGAATGTGGCGATAATTTAATCGCAATCGTGAAGTCTTGTGATGTTGCAGTTATGTAATTGATTCCTTTTATTATGTACCTTCAGACTCTCCTAGTTGTCTTCTGCTTGTCTGTATCAGATGGACTACATCTGAAAATATATCAACCACTGAGAAATGTAAAACAAAGTATTAAATAAATGTTTCCTATAGAATATTACACGATAAGCAAAATTCCTTTCTGGCCAAGTGTCAGGTTTACAGTCAAACACTTTTTAGCCATGTCTGAGATTGAAAAAGAAAGATAATTAGATAATTAATCAGTATAAATCTGCATATCTTCTAGGTTTGTATAAAGACAGTAAAAGAGAGCATGGCATAGTAGTCCAACCATCATTCAGAAATAAATCTGAATTTTTTCTTTGATTATCTGATAAAATTCCTTCTCTATCCTTGGAATACAATAAGATATTTGATGTAACAATAATATATAAAAATCCATTTTTAATGGACCTTCATAATCCATTTTTTATGAACCTTCATAAAGTGCCAGACATCTACCTATGATTCTTAGAAACTTAAGAGAAAAAGATACTTAAAAATCTTTGCCATTAATTTTTAAAAATTCTTAACCACCTTTAAGTTTTTTAAAGATGTTTTAGAAATACCTATGAAAAACTGTTACCATTTGCAGTTTCCAAGAAATGTTGTTATTCAGGAAAAATATGTTATTCATGCCTAAAGGTGTGAACTCTCACAACCTGGGGTTCTGATTATACTCCTATTCTCTATTCTCTAATTATTACGGGAAGTCTGATTACCAAGAAATTTAGTCAGTGATTAACTTCAGTGTCTAGTTTCAATTGTTTGATGAATTTTTTGTTAACTTCTCCTGTTTAAAACATATTTGTAAAAAATAGCAGCTCTTTGACTTGGAACTCACCATCATTTTCTCAAAACTGTCAGGAGCTGTTAATATATTGATGAACATGTGGTGACAACATTAGTTATAAAATCCCTTAGAGTATTGCTAGAAAAAAGAGATCTCCGGATTCAAGTAAAACTTACTGCTTTGTTAGCCCAGCGTGAGGAATTCCTGATTCCCACTTGCCTGCTCTGTTTAAATATTATAACTCAAATATGCTTGCATAAAAGCTTATTGATTGGAAGAATCACTTGCTTTTTGTGCATTAGTTAATCAGGCTGTTGTTTTGAAATCTGTCCAGGAAACCACAGTGGAACCTTTCCTAATCCATCTGTTTAAGTCTCAAATGGTTTCACTGCTTCACTCACCAGCACTGCTGGAATGCTAGCTCTTTATGATTAAAGGATATTGTTGTTCTTTTCATCCATCATCCTTGAGTTTACTATTAATAATAGAGTGTTTCCTTCCTTCCTTCCTTCCTTCCTTCCTTCCTTCCTTCCTTCCTTCCTTCC